>NW_024496525.1:3639393-3988293 GCF_017590055.1 Onychostruthus taczanowskii | reverse complement strand
GACAAAAAAAAGGGTGGAAAAAAAAAAAATTTCCCCTTTTTTTTTTTTTTTTTTTTTTTTTTGGGGTTTTTTTTTTTTTTTTTTTTTTTTTTTTTTTTTTTTTTTCTTTCAAGAGGGAATATATATATTTGTGGAGACTCTTGTTTGTCAGCCCCCTACATATCCTTGGTTCCAGCTGCTCCTCTTTATGGAGTGCTGTGAGCATTTGTTGAAATTACACCTGCAAGGCAGATGATATTCAGTGACACTACAGCAAACAAGCTTTGTGGGCACCTAACTCCAAATTCCTATGTTTCAAAATGGGAGCCTAGAGTTTGCCCATTACTAGAAAATTGAAGTATGTGGGATACAACACAGATGTTCCCCCAATAACTAGTGAGTGTCCAGCATGGGGAGGAGGCAAACAGGTCTGAGGCAGGATTCCTCCCTGCTTGGCACAGGTTGAAATTATGGAAGAACTGCTGCAGGGCATTATGCTGAGCAGCTGAACCCGTGGGTGCCTGTGTGACTGACCATTTCTGATCAACTTGATATTCAAACTGATTTCTCTTACAACTTAATTACTACCAAAGCTTTGAACCAGCAGTGTTCATGCTGTCAGCCTACAGGACAAGTAGACATGGCAGCTGTTATGTCTTGATTTTAAGTAAGGCTTGGCACAGTGCTGAGTGGCACTCTTGTAGGCAAACTCAGGAAGCAAAACCCACACAAGATTGGCACAACCAGTGGAAAGACTAGAGTGAGTAATCTATCAATAGTTCCTTGTCAAGCTGAGAGAACATTCAAGTGTGGTCATCAGAAATCTGTCCTGAGTCCAGAACTATTCAATATTTTAATTTGTTATTTTGACAATGGGAGGACAAGCATGCTTATGGGATTTGCACATAATACCAAGCCAAAAAGGATTGTCAGCCTTTTGGAGGACAGAATTAAAATTCATAATGACCTTTGTAGACTGAAGAAACTATGTAAATTTCAATGAGATGAAATTCAGTAAAGACAAGTGGTTAGAAAAAGGAAAAAACAAATATACAAATACAGAAGTATCCAGTTTTGGCACCATGCTTTGAGAGTGATAGACAAATGTGAGAGAGATCAGGGTTGTAGAAAATATAGAAAGATGAAAGGAACTGTGTGGAAAGGAAAATAATATAATAAATATAGCATTTAATATATTTAATATAAGAAATAACACATAGTAATGTGTTATGTAATAATATAGTAATACATATAATTAATAAATATATATTAATATGATTGTTAATATATGCCAGGTAGTTGCAGAGACAATTACATATTCTCAGTATCTAACAAGGTGTAAGAATATGAGTTTTATTTGCAAGGAGAGTTTAGGATTAGATTTTAAGGGAAAGCTGTTTGTACCTTTAGGGAGACAGCACTGTAGAAGAGCTTCCTTGAGAGGTTGTGAAATCTGAAGTTTTCAAGCTCTGGTGAGATGAAAACCTGTTTATGGTGGTTTTTGTGTACCAATTCTACCTCATGTGAGGGAATGTATTAGGTGGAGGCTCTTTAATGAATCTGTGCTAGACAGGGATATAGAGAGGAATAATGCGTTGGTACGAATATGTGAAAAATTGAAATATCTGTCATTTTATTCTGTAGTATAACTTCACCTTTACATTCTTGCTGGCCCTCATAGGAGACTGTCTTATGTCTGTGGCTTTCAAATAATATGGGCAAAGCACTGCGCAATTTTTTTTTCATTTCAGAGTTATTTCTGCTTTGAGAAGACTGGCAGTGTTGACTCCAGAACTGACTTTCAACTTCAGTTAATCTGTGAATCTGTTTTATATGGTTTAAGATTATCAAAGCTCTTGCTGCTAAAATTTTAAGGGAAAAAGTTTGATAATTTCTACTGCCAAATAGACAGGAACTTCTGAAAATGTTGGTCTTGCTTGGGGTTGATAAAATAACAAAAGAGAGATTAATAGATGCTGGGTGCTTATCTCCTTCATATTGTATGCTAAATTGATACATTTTAAAATATGTAAATAACTGCATCAGGAAATTATAAGAAACATTCTCTAAATATCATGATCCTGAAGGTGCATACAATATTTGCATAAAAATGGGCAGGTTCAAATTAATTCAAAGATCTTTAAAAGATTTGGAAACTTTGCCAGTATAGGGAGAGCATGGCAGTGGAAACTATGAATTAAGCATGTCTACTTGCAGATATAAGAAATGTGATGGCATTTACTTGCTTTAATGTGAAGCAGGTCAGGCAACTATGACAACTCTATGATAATCATTGTACTCTGCAGCAACTTTTTCCATTTAATTACTTGAAGCTGATCCCAGAACAAGAGGATGTATATTGCTGTGTTGGTGGACAGCTAAGTGTCTCCCATTCAAATGTAAATACAGAGATTAAATTTATAGCAGGATATGGCACAGTAGACTCCGTCATGAGTCAGAGTGAGATAATGTATGAATAGCTTCAAGGTCAAGAGACAAAATGTGTGATGGGTTGATCTTTGTGTTTAGCTTATAGATAGAGAAGCTTAAAGCCATTTGTGAAAATGGTTTTTGTTTCTAATAAGCTGTTTCATAGAGCTGGTTGAACACTATCTGTGCTTGTTGCTTCAGAAAGAAAATTGAGTTGCCTGCTGACCTGTATGTTGTGCATTCCCACACTGGTCTCCTGGCCTGTCTCTGGTGTAGCAACTGGTTGATCTCCTGGACAGCCTCATGACTTCTGTGATTGTCTGGTTCCTTCTTACCAAGATACAACCACTGAAGGTTTACTAGCATGTTGATCCAGTTGCTTAAGATTTTGAAGTTCTGAACAATGCCCAAGTGAGTGACTGTCTCTCAGTACAGAATGGCCACCTTCTCATGCCCACCATTGCAGCTTCCACTGGGGAAGCTCCATTGCAGTTTCCTGGGGAAGTTCAGATATTGAATAACAATATGATCCTTATGAAGGCTGGAATGGACACATCAGTTAGTGGACTACACACCAGGTGCATAGGCTTGGCAAAGGAGACACTTCATGAATTCTGTTGTCTCCCAGCATTTGCACACTGGTAGACAGCACAGCCTGAAAGAACAGTGGAGCTGGAAATACAAGGCAGACTGTGAGGCAGAGAGAACATGGGTCACAGGAGCACTGAAAAGCTATGTTTGCCTTATCATATGCAACCACACACTAGTTTCCTCTCCCCACCCCCATCTTTTTTCCTTCAAGGCAGATTATAGATTCTCAAAGACCTTTTCCAGCAGGATATGACTGAATTTAAAATCTTTTCTTTATTGTGAATTGTGAGAAGGGAAACTGATGGTAACCTCCCTACATGACTTTGTTCAAGCAATACTTTTCTCTGGCTGGCTGCGGATTTGTCTGCCTCTGTGTGATATTTCCTGCTCCAGCTCTCTATATGAGCTTTAATTAAGCTGTAGCAAGTGGGACAAGGCATGGGTCCCTTATTTTCTTGAACAAATGGCTGATCTCTAAGACACTTTTCACCATCCTTTAGCTGTGCTGCTCAAAATGTCTGTTAAATGTGGAAAAGACATGTACAATGTACATTGTAGATAACAATGTATTAAAAAGGTAAAAGGACTGTATTTATTTAGTCTGCTGTCCACTTTCAAAAACTTGCTTCCTTCACCCTGACACACTCGTGCATCTCACATGAGCATTAGCACTGTTAATCAATCCAGACTGACTTTTTGAAATTACAGACAGCTTCTTTGTATTGTTTTTGCAGGCAGTGACAAGCATTTCTTTATTGATTTCACAAATACTATGTACAGTATCCAACATAAAGACAAGGATAAATCAGTGAGGGATTTGCCCCAGCTTAAGGGCTCAAAGTTATGAGAAGGACATTGCCTTCACAGTCTGCCCCACCCCTGCTGTGGTCTACTGCCTGCTAGTAGGTTTGCCAAATCTCTTTGTCCCAGTTACCATTGCTGCTGTTTGCCTGTGGGAAGTTGGTGATTTCAGTGGCTGACCTGTGAACTGCAGTGATTAGAATAATAGAAATGTAGAATGGCCTGGATGGAAAGGGACCTTATATAGATCATCTAGTTCCAACTGTCCTACTCTGGGCAGGGACACCTTTCATTAGACCAGGTTGCTCAGAGCCCCATGCAGCTTGGCCTTGAACACCTCCAGGACTGGGGCATATACAGCTTCTCTGTGCAACCTGTTCCACTGCCTCACTACCCTCACAGTAAAAAATTCTATTCTAATAGCTAATCTAAACACACCCTTCAGTTTAAAGCCATTCCCCCTCATCCTGTCACTATATGCTCTTGTAAAAGTCTCTCACCATCTTTCTTGTAGACTCCTTTCAGGTACTGGAAGGCTGCAATATGGATAGCTTGAAGCCTTGTCCTCTCCAGGATGAACAATTTAATTTTCTCTCAGCCTTTTCCTGTAGAAAAGGTGCTCCATCCCTCTATACATCTTAGTAACTCTCCTTTGGACCCACTCCAACAGGCCCCTGCCCTTCCTGTGCTGAGGACCCCATATCTGGATGCAGCACTGCAGGTGGGGTCTCAGGAGGGAGGAGTAGAGAGGTGGAATCCCCTCCCTCGCTCTGCTGGCCCGCTGCCTTCAATGCAGCCCAGAACGTGGCTGGCTTTCTGGGCTGCAAGTGTAAGTTACCAGGTCATTGCAAGACAAATTGCTCAGCCCCTCATCTGCCAGCACTTCCAAGTATTTCTTGATAGGGCTGCCCTTGATCTGCTCACGACTGAGAACAGAAGGATACACTAAACATTTTGTGGACCCTCCTATGGGAAAGGTAATAACGGATAAGAACCCAAGAACTGCTGACTTTGTCCTCACAAGTGATCTCTAGATCAGTGAAGGTTTGTGAATCAAAGCCCTGTGCTACTTTAAAGGCAGTTCAATTTTCTTGTGTAGCAGAATATGTAGGTTGCTCACTTAAAGGAACATTCCTGCAATGAACACCTTCCACTGAAAGCTGTCATGAAACTGAATCCACTCTTGTATTTGCTAATTCAGTGCTATTTACACACCAGTCAGTCAGTCAGTCCAGCCTAAGTCAGTCTTTACTACACAGCCTCACAGCCCATGGGAAACTTCAGCTCATGAACTGTTGGTCCACTCTATACAGAAAACATTATGCCACAGCTTCCAGTGGTAATGCTGATTGCATTCACTTGCTTGCATTACTGCAATAAGAAAATATGACTTCTCTCCAAGACTCTAACACATGCATTGTTAACAACTCTGGAAATCAGCTAAAATACGTTTGGTGGGTGGGTTGGTTTCTTTTTAATTTTTTTCATGTCTACTGAAGCTAGATGTAATACTGTCCCTGTGTAACAAAATGAACTTGAGAGCACAGATTCCTATTCTGACTTCTCTTGCATTTGCTACTTCAGGTTTGAAATCCAGTTTCTGTAGGAAAGGTAAGAAGTGCTGAGGTGATATGCTGTCGGAATGCTGGGACTGGTGCAGATACACAAGTTCCCAGCCCTGCTGCTGCCTGTGCAGTCTCTGACATGCTATGCAAACTCTGTGTCTGCTTTGTAAAGCTGTGCAACAAAGCTAATGTTTCCATGCCCCCCCGTTGTGTGCTTTTTCCGCTTGTTAGCTGCTGCCTTTAAAGCTGATTCTTTCAGTTCAACTGAAACACAGTTCAACTTATTGTGTTCTTTTTGGCTTTGCATCTCTCTGATGTTGATTGGTCATCTTCTTTCCTCCTCTGCATGTCAATATGTACACAGTGTCACATCACAAGAGGATTGGCTGCTCAAGGTAATAGCAAATGTTTTTCAAAACATGCAGCTAGGTAACAATTTTTTTTGCATGTCTGCTACTATTATGCTTCACAAAGCAAGCTGGATTTCAAAATGTCCATGCAGTTTCTCTAATATTTTCTGATGATGGTGAAGTTTTTCTAGCCTTCTGACAGCAAGTCCTTCAATTTGTCAAATACTGTATCATGGATAGACAAGTTGGGTGCTCAGCTTCTCCCAGGAAGAAACTAGTTTGGAAGAGATTGTTGCCATAGATATTCCCCTCAGTGATTCCTCACCATTGAATAAAGTTTTTCCTTTGAAGCTCAGGTGAGGGTACATTCTACAAGCAAGGAAACAAAAGGACAGAAAGAGTTTTCTTTCAAAGAAAGAAAAACTTCTTTCACATTACAATCAGGAAATGAAATTAAATCAGAAACCTGAAAGCAATTAAAACCCCCAAACTCTCAAAGGTTTCAACTGATGCTAATTAAAAACTAATTTTTTTTTAAAAAAAAATTTTTATTTGTTTTACATCTAAGGGTATTTTAGGGATTAAAAGCTAAGACTTGGGGTCAGGAGGTGGGAGTTCTGCTCCTGCTTTGATCATCATTGAAAAAAGGGTTTATGCACCTCTGTCTAGAATTTGCGTTAGAAATACAACTTGGGTCCTTTACATGGAGAAAAGAACTGCCACTCACCCCATGTCTCAATTCCATGTGGAAGCCTTACATGTTAATACGTATTTCTGTGGTTTTTCAGCATTGCTTTGCAATTGTCTTTGAGAAGTATTTTGAGATCATTGAAAGGAGAGAGACACCAAAGGGAGCAAGATGCAAAGTTGTGCATTTTGACTTTCACAAGGACCAGTTTTTGTCTTATCACTCTCCAGGGATGACTGGATAGAACTCCTGTGGGGTTTAGTTCATAACAATCCAGCTGAAACAGTAGCATGATGTTTCAATCTTTCTCTCCTCTGTCTCCAGAATGTGGATGTGCTACTTAATTCAGTAGACCTAGGCTTGTACCAGCAGGAGGATGGGACAAACCCAGGAGCAAAGCATGGATGGACAGGGTTACAGAAGTTATTTTGAACAACTCTTAGTGATGCGTCTTGGTTGTAGGGGGAAATACACACATCACCATTGCTTGCTATTCAAGAGAGCAGAAATGAAGCTTTTATTTAGGTTAGTCCAGTGTGCAACTCTGAATGGGCTCTCTCTTTTGAAATGAGTGACTTAGTAATGACATTCTACAAATTAGGAAGAAGGATGGATCACAGGAGCTGGAGGCCAAGGCTGCTAGGGAGTGAGGGAGCATGATTGGTGTGGAAAAGGGCAGGCTGTCAGCATCCTGGTGTCTGGCTTAATACCTTCCTAGCAGTGATTTCTGGCAGGCTGTCAGGTTTCACTGAAAATGAACATCAAGTTGGTGATTCATAGCCAGTGCCTTTAAAATAGCCTGTTTGCTTCCAGATGGAGTATGAGGAGAGCTGTTGTTCCTCCATGTTTCCCTACCTTGCTTGCAGTCAGGTGCTTCCTAACTTCTCTTTGCTGGTGCCTACTGACAGTACAGTACTTCAGTTCTTTAAGCCATTTACTACCCGCTCTCCTCCACTGTTCCTTCCTTAGCCAGTTCCCAAGCTGCAGGCAGTGCTTCCTGCAAAGACCTTGCTCTTTGAGTCCTGTACGTCTCCAGAGTTCAGGTTCTGGCTGTTTTTAACTTTGTTTTGGAGAGGGACTCTGCAACTGGACAACACTAATCTTTCCTTCCTGCTCACTTGGGGTGCAGACGTGTTTTCTGGTAATGGACCAACAGATTACTTAGGGATGCTATCCATCACACAGACAGAGAGAAAACCTGCAGGTTTTCTTACAGGGCTGAAGATTTCAAAGGATGCTGAATGCGTCAATGCTAATCCTGCACTGGGCAGAATGCCAGCGTCTGCCTAATGCCTTTGCTGGTCTGACATTTGAGCCTCCATCCTGATGGATGCCAAAGCGGATCCCTCCACCTCACAGAGCCATTAATTAGAGCTTAATGACTTTCTGAGAGAAAGGCCTCGGAAATGGGATTCAGAGAATTTCCTACTGATAATGTGTGGCGTAAGTTCCAGGTTGGCCTGCTTTGGTCAGACTCTGAGGTTTAAGTCAAGTGGTCTGTGCTTCTGTTTACACTATCCACCTTTTTCTTCTGTCACTGTCACATAAACCACAAAATCTATTCTGTGTAGAATGCCAGCTTCTCTTACTTCTGAAGCCATTTTAGGTATTTTCTGGACATTAAATGAGTTTTAAGTTCTGCTGATATTGGCAAGGTTCTTCAATGACAACTCCGTTTACACCCAAAACTATTTTCAGTCTCAGGTTCCTGCAATTGTGGTTTCTATGAATTTTCGCTTTATCTGAAGTTGGATCTAATTGTACAAAGATCCCATTTTTGATTTTTATTTATTTTTCTTTTTTTAGATAACACTACCACTATTTTTTCCCCCAGATACTGAATTCAGTGTCCATTTTCTATCAGTTTAACTTTGAAACTCCGATTTTCTTAACAGAACCAAAATAGGAGCTCTCCAAGTATTGAGAGCAGTTTCCCTTTATAAATATTAATGCATTGAGGTTTTTTATGTATATTCTAAGATTCTTAGGCTTTACCTCTGGCTGTGAACTGTACTTGTGTGTTGATGGTGGAGTATATGAATATGAGGTGACTGCTTTTTGAGAAGTCTGGTCACAATTATGAGGGTTGGATGTATCAATATTTTCTATCAATCTCTTTATAAGATGACTGGAAGTTCTGAGATGTTCAATTCATACAGGTAGCAATCAAATGTATTTTCCCAGTAATTTTCTTAAAAGTAGTTGCATAGTCTGAATAATCTACACAATGCTTTTGTCAGATACTTATTTGGTGTTGCTACTGTGGGATTATTGTGCAAGTATCGGCTTGCACAAGAGTCGGAGGGAAAAAGCTCTCTGAATTCTCTCTTGAAAGTACAATCATGTAATTTTGCCAGTGTCACCAGCAGCTACATTGACTTCAAAGTAGCTTTCCAAGAATTTGGAATCAAGTTTAGTAGGCAAGCCTCTTCCGTTGTGTTTTTCTGTGTTGGATACATGTATCTAAGAGCTGGGTACAGTAGTCTCCCTTCTAGAAGGTTATTTAGGACATATTACATGTCAACTGCTGTACCTCTTATATAAGCCTTATAAAGAATTTTAAAGTAAAAGACTTCTTTATACTTTAGTGCTTCTACAGGTGTTATTTTTTGCCAAGCCAGGATCTTCAATTTCATTTTAAAGTGAACAAAAACTGAAGGAAATTTGAATGAGTATGTCTTTTTATTTCTTCATCAATGTATTTTTTTATTGTGTAAATTAACTTTTTTCAGATTTTCAAACTCATAGAGAGTAAAAATGTATCTTTACCTATGTTTAAAATCCTAGTATAATCTTACAGTTGAAAATATTTGTAGGAGAAGCGAAAACCAGAAAATGTTGCCCTTCTACTGTGCACTTTACATTACAGGTTGGTGCTACACTTCAACTCATAAAAGAGAACAAAGCTGTGTGGGAGCCATAGGATGTGCATGTGGGTACCTGTTGAAGAATGAGGCAGGGGGCTCATTTAGCTAGAAGCAGGATGGGAGATTTTAACTATGGATGGGAGAAGAGAGGGCTTCTGGGATGTTTCTGAGGAAGGCTGCACACTCCAAATCCTCATGGAAGGACATGGGAGTTGTGCCTTCTGCCACTGAATGGTTCACAGTGTGAGCACCTTTCTGTCCTTGCACTGCTTCATGATCACAAGGCTCAGTTTAACTGTCATCTTTGTTTCCCTCACCCACTTATTTCCTCTTCTTTGCATGAATTACCTTTTCTCTTTTGAGCACAGGATGCCAAAAATTTACCAGTGTGACTTACAGAATTAATGTCCCTCTCAATGTTCTAAGGAAGAGATTGGCACGCCCAGCTCCCAGGCAAAAGTCCAGTCGGACATGGCTTCATGGTTTGATAGGACATTGTGACCAACCCACTCTGTGATGGCCCGGCATGTGACTGACTGGGGAGGGGGCTGGTTCAGAGAGGCCTTTGGCTCAGGCCTGGGAGGGAACACGGGATGTGCAGGCTGCTGCTTTAACCATTTTGTTGGCTGCCACGTTTGGTAGTGGGTGCACTCACTGTTTCTTTGGGTTAGGACAGCTTGGTGCTGGAAGAAGAACAGAGTTTGCTTTTTGGAGTCTGAACCGATTTCTAGGATGGGGAACTGTAAACTGTATTTTGGTGTGTGTATTTGATAAGGACAGGGGACTGATTATTTGAGAGGGATGGTAGATTACCTCTTACTGTAGTACCTGCAGATCTTTCAGATATGTAAGCATAACATGCATAAAAGCCTGAGTTGTTCTCATCAGAATGTAAGAAATCACTGGGCTCACTATTACCAGATTGATACTGTGTCTATCCAAACTGCAGTTGTAAATGGTGTCTGACCTATGGACTCCGAATTTCTCAGCCACACAATGTGAAAACAGGGAAACATTCAAATTTGATTTTTTGAGGGCTCAGATCTATTTTGCTCCAGTGATAGCAGTAGTGGCTGTTGCTGTGCAACATTTTGTTTAGACAGGCAGAAGTCAAAATCTTTAAATTATATCTTCTGGCAGAGGGGAGGGAAGAAGGAAGAACAGATTGTTTAAATGTATGATTTTAATCATGTAGGAAAGTGGCAGGAGAGGAGGTTTCGTAAAACCCCTAGCTTTCACATGGCTTCATTTAAAGGTTGTAGATTTGACCAGACTTCTCTTTCTTCCTTTTCTCTTATGTTCAGAGAAAGATAAAATTTTTTTGCCTCCTTTTCATAGCTAATTTTATAAAGATTTCCCAGCAAGCTTTGAAAAATGCTCAGATTTTGTTTAAAAATAGTAGCCTAATATTTTCACTTTGCTGCATGATTACAGCAACACAGACAGTGATCTAAGTCATATCAGCTGCAGGGATTGATGCCAGAGTGGAATTCTCTAGTACTTCGGATACTTGGGTCTGGCCTCAAGGCTGGTGCCTTGTAGGACTATGGCTGCAGCACAAAGGCTTTCCTTGGGTTACATAAAATTATTAGAACATGAATAAAAAACATGTATGTGTTTCTTTGGTGTGGGGTGGGAATGATGGGAACAAATAACATACAAGGCCCTAATTCTTGGGTTTCCAGATCCCTTAAGCTTGAGGAAGCTAGGGTAGATGTAATTTTGGAGGAGCATATAAGGGAGCATTCACCAAGGACAACTTGTACAAAAAATTCAAAGGAGACAGGTTGCTGGCTCCCCTTTGAACAGGAGGGGGTGGGGACAGGGAGAAAAGTTGAGAGAGTAGAGAATGGCATGAGAATAAGGTGAAAGAGGGCAATTCAGCAGTCAGCACTTTCCCATCTCCGGAGGCTCGCATTTAAGCACATCCATCCAGTGCAGCTGCAGCTTCATTTTAGGAATCAGGAAATAAGCTGAGTGGCAAAGAAAGATAGGAACTGACAGCTCTCACTGTTCAGGCTCTCCCCTTCGCACCGGGAGAGCAAGTAGAGAAGAGCTTTTCTCCTGCGGAAGCGTGTACCATTCAGCAGCGGGATCATTGCTTAGTGGAGAAAATGGGATAGAGAGAGGAGGACTTGGGAAGTCTATGGTCCCAGCTGCCTGGGTGAATTAAGCACAGTGCCTGTGTGAGTTTTGCTGACTCTGTGCCTCCACTGGGTTGGGATGGGGAGACACAGGATGGGAGAGCAAATGACAGGTGTGAATCTGCTGACATTTTGTTTCCAGTGGCTTCACCATTAACAGCTAAGCTCATGCTCTCTGCTTTAGCAAAACCCTTTTAGAGCCCCATTAGTGCTGTCTTTGTTTCTTCTAGCCTGTTTCATATATAATTGTATCTTGTTTATGGAAAATCCTGAGGTGAAGTGGAAGCAATTTCTCTTCATTCCAGGTGGCAGCAGAGTGGAAGCCAAATCCTGCTGATGCCAAAGACCAGTGCATTCCTGAGCCTTAATGCTTCTTCCCTTCCCCCCCCCTCCCCCCCCCATTATATTTTTGCCAGGACCAAAAAACCACCAGCTTGGTGAGCTGTTTTTCTTGGAATTACTGAAGATGGTCTATAGGCTGTTGCATACCATTTCAAATTTCACTGCCTTTTGTGGAGCCTGGGATGAGAGGAGACACCTGTATGCAGGCAGATTGTGTCCTTGACTGTGCCACAGCAGGGTGCTTCCATCACATCTCTGCTCCTATGGCAGTGCTTTTGGCAACTGTACTTACCAATGACAGAGTGTCTCTCCCAGCAGCTCCTGGTGTTTCGTGATTTTCTGCCAGAGGTTTTTAAAAAGTGTAGTGCTTCTCCTATCAGAAACCAAGACTGGTCATGATTTATGTCCCCAGTGGATAACAAGTAGAAGTTAGCAGTCAGTGGTATCTGCTTCTTAGCAACTTAGAGTGAAAATATGGTGGGTAGCACTAACTACCCATCCAGCTGTCAACTAGTCCATAAATAATACACATGTGTGGGGCACTGAATGAGACACTGAATATGCAAACTGTCTGAAGTGTAACCCCTGCCTAAAGATGTTTGGTTACAGCAGTAGCAGAAGAAATATGAGATTGAACATCTTGTTTTCTTTGTGATAATTTTGGTCACTTAGCTGGCTTCTTTTCAGGGGTGCCTGTGTAACTTGTGAGTTATAAAGATCACAAGAGGCCAAAGTAGTGTAGCTTGCTCATCATTTCTATAGTGCAGTGGGCTGTATGCAGTGCTTTAAAAATAAACCTGCGTAAACTTGTAGTTTCTAAGAAGGGGTGTATAGAAATTAGCCTATTGATTTACACTTTTTCCAAATCCTAGGTCTCATTAAGCAAATCACTGTATTGAAATAACTTTTATTTTTGGTTCTCCCCCTCCCCACAAACTAGAACTAGAAATATTTTAATTCGACTTCAGTTTAATGTTTCATTTAGAATGAAGTATTTTCATTTCCAGGTAATTACAGTAAAAGCTGGTAGAAAGTAAACTTAACTGGTCAAAGAATTGCCTGGTACCCAATTATTTTGTGTTTGGTATCTGAACTGTTCAGGTATTTTCTCAGAATATGAGAAAAAGAGAGAAGTTCAGCTTGCTCTTCTGGATCAAGACCTGGACTTTAAATTACATTCTCTCTGTTATCAGTACTGTGTTTTTAAGTTTGCTTGAATTACTATTGATGTATTTTGTTTGTAAGTCTCATCTTCATTCAGATGTGATCTGTTCTGTGAAGAGGCTTGCTGAGCCCATCGTAGTGGCTGGTAAAAGCCACAGTACTCTGCCTTGCTTTTGTGCTGCTGTTCTTCTTCCTTATAGATTAGTCTATCAGGAACATTTTCCCTTGTGACTTCAGTGAAGGTAAAATCAGAGGAATGGTAATGGAAAGTAACTGAGAAAGAGTGACAGAATATGCTGCAGTTGCTAATCTACTTTAAAAAACAAATAGTCCTCCCATACAGCCTCACTGCAACTGTACCAACATCTACTTGTCACCAATTCTCGCAGTTCCTTCAGTCCTGTTTGTTTCTTATTCTCTTAGACTTTAGGAGCACCTAAAGTCAAAGAAAATACCCTGGAAGGTGTGCCTTCTTTTTTTGCATCATTTATTCATGCCTTGCCACCTCCTGTTGCTGATTGATTTAATACCTTCCCAGTAGATCTTGTTGGGGGGCAGCTTACCCTAAAAGGTGGCCTGATACCAAAATATCAGGTTGTTAAACGTACTTGAATGAGAAACAAGGAACCTTTTCTGTCTTTGAAGGAGAGCTCTGCAAGTCCTTCAAAGCATGGACAGAATAATAAACAATTTCCAGAGAGAAACCATGTGTAGAGACTTATACATTTAGACATAGTATGGAGGCTGCAATTCATAAAAAATTGTATATACGATGCATATCAGCATACGATGCTTACCAGCGACAGTGCAGAAGAAAGCTGTCATGTAATGATTTTAAATACATGTGTAAGTATATGTAATTGCAGAGTATTTGAATGAGAGAAGAATGAATTTCCTTAGGCCAGGTGAAGTGCTGGCATGTGGGTGAGAGCACATTTCCATGTTACTTACCAGCGACAGTGCAGAAGAAAGCTGTCATGTAATGATTTTAATTTTCTTTGTGTGGGAAAACTGCCTAAATTATTGATGTTTCACCTTGTCACCAGCAGCTTGTATTATGGAGATGTAATAACAGATTCTGCTGTAGGTCACAGAGACCAAATAACTTCATCCTTGAGAGATGACTTTACTGGTTCTTTCTTTTCCAGGTTATGTATTGGTTGTTCAGTTAATGTGGATGGTTGCTGTGTCCCTTTGATTGTGTGTCTGATTTTTGAGGGCTCTTTGCCTGATTTTTTTTTTTTTTTTTTTGTGAGGCACATATGAGAGTGTGTGAATGAGAGTTGCTGCTTTGCAACTGTAGATTTTCCTGAGTTGGTTTTCCATTGCATATATGTGCCTCTTTGTATAGCTTACAACTACTCTGCTGTTTGGCTTGAAAATTTCTTTTACTGAACTTTTCTTCATTTTTACCTTTTTCATGTAACTTCTGGAGTAGTCCTTTCCTTGACCTCTCATCCCACTTTTTATTCTTCCATGCCCATGTCTGTTTTGCGCAGTCTCCCATCACTTTCATCTCCCATCACAGATTCCCCTACTCTTGAAAGATATAATTTCTGCTCATGTATTTGCCCTTGTCCATTGATTTTAAGTTAAAATTACTCTTCCCCCTCTGCCAATAATTTTGGTCTTATTTTCTTGGTTAGTATTTATGACTTTACTTTGGAATTATGTTGTGCTTGCTTAGAGTGTTTATTTTCAGTCTGTAATTGTATTCAAGCAGAAGACATGTCTGCATTTAAACACGATGTGTAAATCCATGGTGCAATATATCTGACTTGAAGAGTTATACAAAATAATCCATAGATTCAATAAAGGAAGGCAGCACAACCAGTGGGGTAAAGGTTGCAAAAGAAGTATCCTGTTTCCAAGGCATATGGACCTAGGAAAGGGACAAAATTCAGTACCTCTGTGCTTCTTTCTAATTTTCATTTATGTTCTTTAAAAGTTGTTCAGATTCATGGTACAGCTGGGTAAGGGAAGGATTCAGATATTGATGTTGTTGGTAGAAAAGCAAAAGGTGGTTCTTGGACACTTTGCTTTCTTCTTACCTTTACTAATTCATCACATAGCATCCTGCAGATGGCAGCTAAGACCCTACACATCTACCCTGTGCATTGTATAAACCTAGAGACAGACCTGTGCTTTGTCAGCAAACATAAATTTCTTCCAATCAAAGTTGAACAGTACTGAGGACAGCATGTGCAAGGGACAAATCACCATCACAGGACCAGACCACTTAATCTCATTTGGTAACTAATACTCTTGCAATTGTAGTCCCTAGACTCCCTAAGGATCTCCTACAACTGGCAGTAAACAACTCATGACACAGGTTTTCATAGCTGAAAGTCTGAAGCGTGAGCTGGCTTATTTAGGATTTAGATTCTACAAGTTCCCATTTAAAGTGTCTTTTTTGTGTTGTGGCTTTTGTGCTTTGGGTAACTCATCAGCACTGTTCCCCCAAGGCCAGATAGAGAGGGCTTTCGATTGTCATTAACCTATCCTAGGTGTCAACTCAAAATGAAAAGTGAAAACCTGATAGTCTGTTAATGGTCCCCTGGGATGTCCATTTATTCCATATGTCATTTTCTAGTCCTTAAACACTTGGCGTATCACAGAACAAGTCTTGAATGTGTCACTGGCACCACTCAGAGAGGATGCAGCAAGAGATGATTCTGACAAGAACTGTGGCATTTGCAGCCCCGCTGTTATGACCTAATCCTGTGATAACATGAATCATTTTAATGGAGATGCCATCTGCAATTTGAGTTCTCACAATCCAGTCTGACCCATCATTACATCCACCAAATACAGCAACATAACTCAATGATGCTGTTCAATTTATACCAACAAAAATTGCAAGGCATTCATCCTGCAGGATACACAGTTAGAGCCAGAAGTGTTTAATTAAGACCTGGTATTAAAGATTTGAAAACTATTTAACACACCTTGTTGTGATCAGCTTGGAATGAATTAAAACTTCTGTCCTTGCATGCACCTTTTGTGGTTTATATTCCTTGTCACAAATAAATCTCTGGTTCTCTTAAATGAGGGTCAGGAATGTCAGGAAAATATTTTCATGGCATTAAAGTAAAAAAAGAAGGAATTTTCTAAAGCTTGTTTCCTTTAGGGCAGGTATGCTTAAACAGCTATTTTATTATTACCATTAGCTGTTTTTTCCTGTGTGTTTAGCATAGGATAGCCTGGAAGTTATCTATTCAAAGGCAAAGCATGTGGCTTTTTGTTGAGGTATTTTTGTTTAGTTTTTGTAATAATGGAATTCACGTTTCTTCCCATTGTCTTGGAATAAAATTCCCTCATTAATTCCAATAAGCTAAAAGAGCATACCAGGACTGCATGGATGCTGTGGACTGGCACTGGTATTGAGTGAAACACAGCTTTAGGCTAAGTTGGACCTGGTGTAGGTCCTTCAGATGTTATTTTGGCCGCTCTAACTTAAGGTTAACTTGTATTCTAATTTTAAAGAAACTGTTCTGTATCCTAAAGCAAAATCCTCTTCAGGATTCTGACTATGGCCTGAAATTCAGAAACATTATTTTCTTTAAATCAGGTTATTCTTACTTTTTGTCCTCAACTACTGGTGAACTAAGGCGTAGAAAACCTTGAATCCTACAGATACTTGTGAAATGGGGTAACTTACCTTAATTGCTTCTAGATTATTCTCTAACAGCTTGAAGGTGATTTTAACTTAGAGGGTATATCAGAGGACTTTAAATTTTCTTAGTATTTTCCTTATATTTGATGCATTGTCAAAAGACAGGAAAGGCGTAGAATTTGTTAATGTAAGTGTTAAATGATTAGGAAATGTCCTCCAATTTTCAGGAGTTAACTGCACTCAGGTTGTTTCATTTACGTCAATGGGATTATTTAAATGAGTAATATCAGTTTTAAAACTGTAAAATCAGTTTCAGATTTAGATAAAGCTTCGAAGGATAAAAAGAAGAGGTTAGGAATAGAAGAGAGTGTCTCACACTGTGATTAGCAGTGAATAGGCCAATCGTCCTGAAATGTGGATGTAAAAGATCTGTTTCATAGAGAGCAGAAGAGAGGGTTTTTAGTACTCACACATGTGCACACACAGACAGGGAAGAAAGAAAGATAAATAGAGTCAAAGCAGCAGAAATGTGAGACAGAAAATGAGAAAGTCAAGCTGGCTGTTCAGTGTACTCCTTATGGCTTCTCTTCTCTGTGGCTAGCCAAGAGAGAATGAAACAAGTGGTGTAGCTGAAGACTTAGGGGAACTTCCTGACCATTGCAACATGCAGTGCTTTGTGGGATTTACCTCTCCTTGTTTGTATATCCTTATCTTCTCATGCAGGACATTATTTTGAGATGTGGAGTCCTTTGGAGCAGTAGCGTGTTGAAAATGTCCCAGTTGCTAAATGTCATCTCTAAAGCAGGGAAGATGGTTGATTTAACCCAAGCTCCTTTACCTGTGTGTTACTTATTAGTGAACCTTTTAATGGAGATGTTAAGGACAAATAAGGATCTTGGAATATCCTACCGAATTTTAAGATGACCTCTCTTTTTATGGCCCCTCTCTGTAGAGTATGAGTATGAGAAGTCACAATCAATCTTGATTTCCTTCTGTGATAAGAGGGTAAAATTCTGATGCTAACAGGGACAGAAACCTTTAGCTGACAATGAGGTTTATATTTACTTGTAGTCTTCCTCAGGTTCCTAAGGTATCTATCCTGAAGGATAAATGCTTGGCATGTCTACTCCTGAGTGCAGGAAAATGTGCAGCCATGGTTTCAGATCTCACCAGAAAATGACAAATCAGTTTTAGCACCATAAAATTAAGGAAGAAGAAGAAGAAAAAAAGCTGGCAATGTCCTTAGCTGTACCACTGTCATTGTCCAGAAGGTGGCAAAAAGGTGATTTGGTTCTGCCCCTGCAGGAGCTGGCACCCGTATTTAAGCATTTCTACACTTCTGTCTCTTGATACACAGCTAGACCTTGAGCTGCTTCTGTACAAACAGCATCATAAATTCTGCTCTAACACTGCTGGTGTAAATTAATTGAGACTGTGAGACTGTCCCAGCTATGGCTCAGGTACTGCTGGCATTGAGGTGGCTATGTGGATGGGTAGAATTTCAGGTTGATGGGCATACTGCATGTCTGAGCATTTCTGTACTTTCTGGACACAAGCAGGACCATCCAGGTTATCAAAGTCCATCAGTTCATAAGCTTTTGGTCCTGTCTAGCCACATTTCTGTGGTGGTGTGTTCAGGACATGCATCTTTTCTTCCCTTAGGCTTCCCATGTGGACAATGCTGCACAAAAAGTCCAGCAATAAACAGGGTCTAACTTCCATTCATGCTGATAACAAAAGCTGATCAGGCAAGATTAGAGTCACTATAATCATATGAGGTAGTGTGGGACCATCCATCTCAGTTTAGGCTGAGAAGCTCTCTTTCGTTAAATACAAAGGCTGGCATTATTGATCCTGATAACTTTTTTTCAAAACATTTATTTTGAACAAGCTTTCTCACAGGTGTTTTCACTTGCATGGTAGGGAAAACAAGACAAAACAGCATGGTGTTCTGCAAAAAAGAAACCAACAAGAAGAGTAGCTCCCTATTATCTTTGCTAATTTACATGCTCACCAACATCCAGTTTGGGCTAACTTCTCAAATCAAGGTAGTAAGAAATGACACAGCATGTGGAAGGCACAGCTCTTCACCTCAGCTGTTGGCTTCAGTTTCTCTGTCAGCTCTTGTTACAGCTTGTATTAGGTACTAAGGGTTTACCTTGACAGCCTGTCTGTTCTTTTTCATTCACTGAGCCTATTGCTCTTGAGAATGAGCAGCAAGTGATGCTTGTGGTGCTGGTGTGATTCAAGGCTAGTAAAAGTATTGCTCTTTACAAGATATGATTCCAACAACTCGGGAAACACGGATGTAGTGGAAGTGAGAGTGGAAACAATTCTTTTATATTTCCTGAATACATTAATCTTAGGGAAAGGAATCAAGAGAATAGCTGTTTCTATATCTGTATAGAAAATGGCCCATCAATTGCAGTGATGTGCTTTCAGCTGTCTACTCCCTGCCTTAGATCTCTCGTGGCAGTGGAGTGGTCATGTTCTCTGCACTCCCTCTTCAGCTCACAGACAGAGAAGGATCTGCCTCTAGTGGCACTCAGGCCATGTTTGGGCTGAGAGAGAAATTTGCACCTCCTAAACCTAAACCAGGAGCATGTTCTGCCTTGCCTAATGCACTGCTGCTTAGAAGTTCCTGCCACTGGTTGTCATGCTTAACTTTGTAACTGGTACCATTTGATGGATATTTGGAATGCATTCCTGCCATAATTACTTTGATTGCATGCAACTGGACAATTACATCAAACACTAATGTTCTTAAAATTATGTATATGCTAAAAGCTAAAATCTGTAAGAGATACAAACATTGACTTTAGCATCAACATCGTTGTAATGTGATCATCAGAAATATTACATGGTAAAAAAGATCTCTTACAAAGCTTCATAGATGTCACATCAGTTTTAATTTTTGTTGAATATGATTTTTTGAAGGTCTTTAAATGCTCTGATTTCCTTCTAATTCACTAAGCTCAACTGTGATGCTTTGTGTGATTTCAAGATTGATTTTAGCTTAATTGCTTTTTGCAGGGGGTGTCTATATGGACAGAAAGAGGGTCAGTATGTAGTGTGAGCTGAGGCTTGCTTCAGTTTTAACATTTTCCACATTTCAGTTTCCTGATATTGTTCAGTTGCTAAGAAAACAAAGGAAACTTGGTTGTGCTTGAATAAAAAAATTATTTAGTAATTGATGTGTGGTTTGGGCTCTTATTTAATGGGTTAAAGATCTCCATGAAGGATTTAACAATTGATATAGCCAGTATTAAATAAACCCCATGTTTGAAGAAAGCTCCATTACTTATAATGGAATAAAACCACTGAGAAATGTCACTGCTCACTTCTATTTGTCATGAAGATGCCTCTAGGGATTTGGACAAATAGCAGAAATGTCTTCTAAAGGGTGAAGTCATACACATGCCAATGAAAATGTGCCTCTCTGAAGGCAATTTTAACTCCAATGTGTAGTAGCTGGTTAATTTTAAAGCTTGCTAAAGAGTAACTTTGAAATTAGTATATAAAAGAAATAATATTTTGATATTTGCTAGAAAGAGTTGACATTTCAAACCCACAGGAGACAGTCTTTTGTGATTAAGACCTAAAGTAACAGCATGCATAGTCTTTCAGGTAACAAGATAATTGAGCAGAGCATCAGCTTAGATATACATTTTTTAGGGAGATTCCTATTTAAAAGAGAATTTTCTTAGGGAGTCTTTCATTATAGCTTTTGTCATTTTTTATGTGTGCAGCTCCACTGTCAAACCAGGCGTGACACTCAGTGTACAAGACAATATAACAGTTTTAACCAGTACTGCAGCAGAAACACAGAGAGCTGTTTTAGTCTCAAAATTATAAACAAATCAGAGATAGAAAAATTCTCCTTCACTGAATGTAGGGGTGGGAGAATTTTGCTTCCTGGACGTGCATTTGTGATATGCACTCCTCATGGCAAATCTCTGCTATATATAACAAGTACTTTTATCAGAGTTTTTCTTTTTTTCCCCCAAAGGTCCACAGAACTACTCTGTGTTGAAACTGTGCAAAAGATGTAACAGTCAGAATGACAAGAAGCTTAAAAAGTAGCTGTCTGGAAAATCTATGCTTTATATGAGCAGATGAGGATCCTGTGATTGATTGTTAGGTTATGGGCATCCAAGGGTAAATATCAACAGGTTAGACTGTGCAGCAGCTTAGAAGATGGAAGATCTAATTTATTTGTGTTCTGGACACCAATTTTCCATGTGCCTTTGGGCCAAATGTCAAACTGTTTTGCCTGAGCGTGTCCACTGCTCCGAGTCAAACTTCACTTTGTACCAGCTCAAGCATTTCCAATTGAGAAACTGATATTACCGAGCACAGGGGAAATATCAGAGTTGAAGTGTAACTTTCTGCAGGCACTTTTCCATTGCTGGAACACCCTTAAGAGGTTTGGTGTTTTTGAGGACTGGTTATTGTATTTGTTCAATTTGTGTGGTGTGCTTTATTTGATGTCTGCAAGCTATTGAGCTGTCTGGAGTTTCAGCCTCTTCTACAGACACACCTTGTATATTATATATAGATGTTTCTTGTTTGTTTATTTTACTTGAGTGATAGGAACTTTCATTTTTGATGTGTCTTTAAAAAAAAAGTTGATACAGACACAATGTTAAAAATTAATTACACCTGGTCACAAATGTTTACTAAGGAAACGGAAACAATGCCACAATTTCCAAATTAGATGGCCTTCATTGTTGTGTTGCTGTTGTAAAGAAAGAAAGAGAGATTGTATCTCACTTTGATTAATTGTGGTTAACTGAATTTTTAAATGTTAGCAGTGAGGTTGTATTGATTTTTGAGCCTCACCAAGTGAAGATGTTGGCCAGTATTAATAGTTGTCCTGAAGATAACAATAGATTTTAAATTAAAGAGATTTTTAAGTCGTAATCCCCTATAGTTGTTTCAATGAAAGCATCTGATTTCATTAGGACTGCTTTTGTCAGTGGGGATTTACAATTGTGTCTAAGATACCTGTGGTGGAAAAATGTGCCCTCAGGTAGAAACATTGTTTTCAGATCACAAACTTGGTTTGCAACTTAGTTTGGTGTTGAATGTCCATAGTCTCAGAATCCTCCTGTGTGTCTGGAGTGCAGACTTTCTGCAAAATATTCCCCTGAGAGATTTGTTGTACAAATGTGTTAATAACTTAAATGCATAATGGATGAAGTTTTTGGAACTACCACTTGATGCAGATTGATACTGGGGTGAAAATGTGGAGAATTTATTTGCTTGAGAAACCATGTCAGTATGTTGTTAAAGCTCCATTAAGTTTTTTCAGAGCAATGACATAACTGAAACAGCAAAATTTCTGCTTTAGAGATGAATTTCAAGTAAAAGGAGGACCTGTGGGATAGCAATAACTAAAGTTGCACAAATTCTTTGCAATTTAACAGACTTCAAAAAACTGTAAGAACTTGTAAAGTTTGATGATGAAAATCATTCTTTAATGTGCTGGATAATCTAGACATACCTTATACAAAGGCATGTATTTTTGAGAGCTACGTTTTCATGTAATTGTCACAAAGTTAAGTAGGTGATTTCATTTGTCCCTTCTGAAATTGCACATTTCACATGCAAATACTACCCTACAGAAGAAGTCCTTGGAAAAGGCATGTATTAAAAGAAAAAGGTTGGAGAATTGTTTAGAATGATAGATTAATTTTTTTGCTTATCTCCTGCTTATTATGAATGATGATGCTTGTCCTATGCTTTTCACCTGCAGGTGTCTTCACCTCTGTAAAGCCCATTTAAAGGGAAGAGATACCTAAAGTTGCAGGCACAATTAAGTCAAATCCTCAAACCCAGACCCCAAAGGTTGGTTCAAGTGCCTAACCTTTACATTTCTCTTGTATACATGGCCTTAAAATGGATTTTGCAGTCAGTGAGGGCTCTGGTGGCTACTTCTCTCAGAACAGTGCTATTTTATCTTTTTTCTTTTTCACCAAACCTGGCGCCAGCTGTGCACATGCACTTGGCAGAGGGAGGTCTGTCTGGAGGTGAATGAGGTACCTGGCAACTCCACCTGTTCCCAGAGGCTTACACAGCCTCTTGTAAGGTCCATAGCATCTTAGAGCCCTTTGACCCCGGCAGTTTCCCCTCCTGCCACCCCTAGAACTCTGCCACTGAGGACTGCTGCCGCCGTGTTTGCGGGCACTGCCAGCAGCACACACAGCACCTGTGGCTGCGATTTCTGTCTCTCAGGGGTGATGAATGCAGTGCTGCTGCTATCTCAGCCTCCTTCCTTGGGTGGCTGATATCAGCAGTGTTTGTGTGCACCTGCACTGCTCTGCTGGGGTTCATGACAGGCTGCTGGGGAGCCTGGGCTTTCAGTGGCCACAAGACCATTCTATATTTCTGAGTTTCTCAGGCAAATCAACAAGGTCTGACTTGGGAAACTCTACAGTCTCTGGTGCATGCGACCCACAAATATTAGCATGCTGTATGTTTCTAGGCTCTTTCCCATGGATTCAGGATCTTCCTTTTTGGACAGGTTATGTGAGCCCAAACTCAAAGTTTTTGGGGATTCTGTTCTAACTGCAGGTCCCAGGGCCATAACTGAGGTCAAATGTGATTTGAAATTAAGAAAGATGTTTGGAAAACAGCTGTAGGGTTGGTAATGTTTTTCACATCTATAAAATGATGTGAAAGTAAGACAACGATGCCCACAAAGTGTCTTTAAGTCCACAAAGATGGAAGACTGTTTAGTGTTTCTAGTATATTTTTCAGTGCCTATTGATGCTAAAGTGATCCCTGAAATCCTTCATCACCTGTACTAACCACAGCCCCCTTTTTCAGGTTTGTCTTTGTTATCATATATAATTTCAGGGTAGTGTTAGATGGTTCTAGTGGCTCACCCTGTGTTTGCCACAGAACTTCATGAAAAGAATTAGTTCTAAACTTGATTCTGTGTGCAGGGGATTGCACTGTGGGTGTCAGGAAAAGTTACAGGCTCTAGTGCCTGTGTGCCATGGAGTTAAAGCTGTCAGTGTAGCTCTCTTTGCAAACAGGTGCATTTGCAAATCTGAGACCTGAGAAAATAAACAAGTTAAGGTTCTCTAGAGAGATTTCCTCAGTCCTTTCCATTATGCTGCTATTTTTTTGATGACTATGTAATTAAAAGTAAAAAAAGTTTTCTGGGAAACTGAGGCACAAGCACACTTCTCTGTGTCTTGAACTTTCCAGAGGGGGAAAATTAAAGGTGAAAAAAGTTTTCTGGTAAACTGAGGCACAAGCACACTTCTCTGTGTCTTGAACTTTCCAGAGGGGGAATCTGGAGGGGAGAAGGGAAATATTGTCAATGGACCCTTTCCAGCTATATTGATTAACACCAACCCTTTCAGAATGTCTTTACCCTTCTTGAGAAGGGTATTGTATACCTGATGTGAAGAATATAAAAGCTTTTTTTTTTTTTTAATTTCTTGACAGGGTCTGCACTATCATGTTTTACTTTCTCTGTGGACTAACAAAACCATACAAAACTGGGCACTAGAATGTTATCTACTTTTAAATTGCGTTGATTAATAACGTATTGAATGATGAAAGCTTTCCATATTCCTTCTCAGGCCTGTTTCCCACTCACCGATTCTTTTTTAATTGCCTGTGGTTAATTTTGTCTTTTTTCATTAGCTGGAATGATTTTATTTTTAGCAAGTATTTTGTTCAACTGGGAATATGTCTTAGGTTTCTATAAATAGCAGTTTAGCTCTCTAATTATCTTTAGACTATAAAGAGAGATTAAAAACCAAAGGTTGGACCAGTCATAAAAAAAATAAGTCAGGCAGTCTGGAGGAAGAAATAGGTGGCAGAGGTGGTAGTATTGCCTCTCCCGTTTGAGACATTGGAGACCCAAGTCCAAATCCTGCATTTGCCTTTGAAAGTGTGACTCTGTTTCCCACACAATTGTTTTGACAACGAGACTACAAAATATTTGGCTTTGTTTCTCTCATTGTTTCTCTGGTACTGCTGGTGTCTAGAGGAGGACAGAAGCTGTTGCCTCCTCAGAGACTCTGTGGCTGTTATGGAAGATAACAAAAAGTAAAATCAGGGCAAAATGCTTTTGGAGCTAGGTGTACCAAATGTGTTATTCTTCATAAAACAAAAATGCTGAAGTTCACTGCTCTCCAGCACTGATGTTTTCTTTGATGGTGAGAAATAGGGAATATTCTTTCAAACAAAGGTTTTTCAATATGGTCCACTCTTAGAAACACCATGCTGTGTATTTCTATATTACTGCACACCACTAACTTCTGGAACCATGGTAGTGCTCTGGTTAGTACCTCAGTGATGTCTGGAGAACCTTGGCTTTAGACTAGAACCTCAGAGCTGCAGTTCTTCCCTCTGGATGATTAGCCCTAGGCACAAATCCAGATATTTCTGCAGTATGGGAAAATGCAGATAGCTGCATCTGAATGCTGTAGCAATGAAAAGAGCCCTGGTATGCCAGACAGGTGCCTTTGTGGACTTGTTACACCTGAGAATCCAGTTGAAAGAGAAAAAATATTTGCCAAGAAAGTTGTCTCACTTGCTGCTGGCCTGTTCCTACCCAATGGTATTGGAAACAAATCTGTCACAGGTGAACCTCTTTGATGTAAAGTCAACAGACCTGATCCTAAGACCAGGTTTTCCAGGAACCTAGACACTACCTCTTGGTGCAGGAAAAATCACAAGTTAAACATTTTTGACATTTTGGAACGGAAGGGAATGGAATTTTTAACAAAATGGAATTTTGGCATTTTTTTCTTCTTAATGCAAAAGTATGTAGAAATAAAATTAGATTATTTGTGGAGATTAATGGAATTCATCAAAACTGCTACAAATGGTTTATTTAGGATTCGAGTTAATAAACAGCCTAAGTTCCTACTACTGCTAAGCATTCCTTAAACAGTGAACTTAATGATTTGGGCAAGTTATTGTATTCTTCTTGTTCAACAATGAGAAATTAAGAGAAAGCTGGAGGCAGACAGTGGAAAAGTAAAGAACCCCACCAGTATTTTTTTCTTAGTTATTGGATAATACTTATTTGGGTCCAGCTGAATTAGAACCATCTGTCAAATTCTAAACATTCAGAGCATGAGTTTATAATTTTGAGTACTAAGTGGAAAAGGACCAAGAAATAAGTGACCAGATCGCCTTTCTCACCTAAAAAAAATGCTGCTAAACTTTACACTCCTAATATAAATCTCAACCCCCAAAATATTTTCTTAAGCATGAATTTTACTCCCTATTTGAAAATTATGACAGACTGAAAATATGACAGGAGCTTTCCCATCTTCCCTGTTATCACTGCTTTTCCATGGGATCCATGTCAGTAATTATGGGCTGAAGCCCCGTGCCTAAACCAATTTAGAGATAGATTTAAGAAGTCTCTATTTATTGTTCTCTTCACTGTCCTTTTGTCACCTGTTGTTTAAGCTGGGAAAAGTTTCTTAAGATCTCTGTGTGGGTTTGTTTCTGCCTATATGAGTATTAAAACTATGTACCCACCTAATTTTTCTGATAGTGCAACACTTCCATGAAATGTGAAGTTTAATAATTTCTGTGCACTGTAATTACATGAGTCATTTGATGTACTCCTGCAAGAAAACTTATTCCTTCTCCCTCTCCTATATGAAAGACAACGACTCACAGTTGCTTTCCTTTACTTGCCACAAAGCCCACTCACAAGATGAAAAAGAAAGCAGCACTGATACAGCTCTGGTGGCATTTTTTTTTTCAGCTGTAGAGAAAAATTGTGCCAGAAAGAAATCTGGCCTTAGGAAACTCAGGGGCACGATGAGTAAAAGCTATCATGTAAGTTTGTATAAACTTGTGGTATAACCTTTTTTGCCTTCTTTTGTATATTTACTTGCAGATGCAGACACATACAACATTTACCATCAGTCTGAGACTAAAGTGGGTATCAGGATTTCAAAGTTCTGGAGCTTCATTCTAAGTGGTAAGTGAGATTTGAATGTGATACTGAAAGATGTGAGAAGAGAAGAGAAAAGCTACAGATGTCGATAATGTAGAAATTGGGTTGAAAACATGGACAGCTGTTGAAATAAAATTTTTAGGACCATGCAGTAATTAGGTTTATAGGGAGAGAAGCCTTACACCAAATTCAGTTGCCATTCAGTTTAAGAATAGAGGTCTTTGATATGAATAAATGTATACAGTAAGAGTAGTCCATAAAAACCTAGATGCAATCCAGCCAAACATGCATTTAAACACCTTGCTAAAATGAATATTTGTCTGCAACAACAAGGAAACTTGGTTTTTGCATGATGAATCAGATAGTTAACTTTTGCAGCTCAGTAAATGTTACCCACTGTGATATTCTTCCATAGTAAATTTTAAGGGATTGTAGAAATACCTGTTGTCTTACATAGTGAAGCATAAAACTTTCAGAGAAGC
Source organism: Onychostruthus taczanowskii (assembly GCF_017590055.1). NCBI lineage: Eukaryota > Metazoa > Chordata > Aves > Passeriformes > Passeridae > Onychostruthus > Onychostruthus taczanowskii. The sequence goes on along the minus strand of NW_024496525.1, from coordinate 3,961,328 downwards.
TGATGAGAAGGTTCACTCTTGCTTCAGTTAGTCCTGGATTAGGCAGCATCAGAAAAGTTCAGCTCAGCCATGTCATTTCAGACGGCTGTTAGCAAAGGATGCTTTGCTGTATCAAGACCCTGGGAGTTTCTGTGCTGTTTTCTGATCATCTTTTTTACCTGACCAAGCAAATATCACTTCAGAATGTTCCTGTTTCTTCCTCAGAGATGAGTTGGGAAATGTTCTTCAATGTCTTATGTCCACAAGCAGCAGCAGCTGGTGTGACCCCTGAGTCTGTTGTAGCTCTAACTTGGATCTGGGCATACAAGAGACCATTTGACATTGCTTGAGAGGTGTGGATTTGCTACATATTCAAGTGCCATGGGCACAGATGTCTTTTCTGTACAGAACAGTTTTCCATTGCTGTCTGTCTTCCTTGTCTGCTGCATTCAGTGTGCAGCAGTGTTTTCTGGTCCAACTGAAGCTTAGTAGGGTTTGGCTTTCTTAACATTGCCTAAATGGGGTTGAATTATTTTCATAAGTAGCCTGCAATATGGTGCACTCTAGTGTTTTCTGACTTTGGTACCTACACAGTATCCAAACCACTGCCATCAGCACATGGCAAGGTCACCAAGAAGTTATAGGGTTTGAGTGTGTGGCTTTTTGGATTGAAATGGTGAAGAAAATAGCATCACGAGTGTTTAAGGGAACACTTAACCTGGGGTATTATAGCACTCATTTAAGCAGATAGAGTTTGTGAAGACATTTTGCAGCCACAGTCGCCTTTCCTAGCATTTGAGGATGAAGAAGACAATATTGTACTTGCTTCTTAATGCACATGCTTCCTCACCTGGCTACCTACACCAGATAATTTTTTGAGGTAAATTTATTGTTTGTGATTCCTCCACATGAATTGATGGTCTGTTGCTTCCTGCTAATCAGATGGTCACCTTTAACATCTATTATTAGTGTGCACCTAAATCTAGTGTAACCACACTTGCAATATCAGACCCCTGTAATGGCTGCGAGTATGCAGAAATTTGCTTTTTAAAAATTGGAGCTGGAGCAGACTTTGCTTTGTGAGAGAATTCCAAGGAGGCAGAGGGTTGGTGCTGTATGGTCCTCAAAAGAGAACACACAGTAACCCTATTATAAAATGAGGGTTATGCAAATTGAAAAATAATTTTTGTTTGCTATAGCCAGAATCTGTGCCAAAGCATTTCTTATGCAAGGCATCTTGCTCTTTGAGGAGAAAGACCTGTTGAGTATTTGATGCTTGGCCAAATGATTTCTTGCTTTATATTCACAGCTTTTGGGAAAGACTCTGGCTGATTATTCTGTGCAAAGTACAAACCAGCCTTAGCACTCATTTTCTACAATATATCTGAAAATGAAGTTGAATAGAAAATCATGAAAAAACAGACGTTATAACAGAAGTTGGCCTTATGGCCAGCTACATTTTCTTTTTGACACTTAAGTCTTTTCCTGGTGTGATAGAAAATTCTGGAATTTATTTAATGAGCTTAAGAATCTCATTTTGGTAAAATAAGCATGTAGAATACAAATGTATGTCATTATGTTCACCAATCTTCTGAAATCTAAGAGTAATTACTGGTGTCTCTTGCAATTCAGGAGAGATGGCAGGTTGCTGTAATGACTTACCTTAAGAATATGTTACAGTAATCTACACTAATAGCTGATTTTCCATGCATTTCCTGGTTTCTCCTCTGGTTTAGGAGAGATGTACAGACAATGTAATTATCTCTGAAAACTGGAGGCCTACAATGGAGGACAACACAGTCAGTATTTGCAGCCCATTTAGAGGATGGTGGTAATTAGCTTTTGACAAACTGGAAAGTTGCTGCAGAAAACAGAGTAATCATGGAGAAGAAAGTAGGTCCCTGAAACTTGCCACTGTATGATTTGTGTGTATAAATAGTGACAGATACATCAACTGTCAGTTGTTTGTATTGCATTTCAGTATCTATTTTTGTTTTCAAGAACATCTATATTGTGCTATGCACACTTGAACTCGAGAATTGGAACCCACAGGGAATGTATGCTCACACAGGGTCATTACTTCCAATCAGAGTAACAGGGCCATGAGGAGTTCTCTTACACAGCACAAAGTTTTGGGAGAGCTTTGACAATGCTGAAGTAAGGATCAACTGAGAAAAGATGTAAAACTTCAGTCTTGAAATAGAATATCTTGCTCTTTCTTGACAGCATATTTAGCATGGAGTTATATGATACAGCCTGTAGTTTGCTAGCTATGTATCCAGAGAGTACTGCTATGAAGTTGTTCCTCATCAAAGGGAAAAACAGAGTTCTCAGTAGCTATGAAAACATATATTGTACATCAGACTGAATTTCTGCATGGTTCAGTGTAATGTTAATAAAAAATTGACAGCTCTGTAACAACAAACCAGCAGAAATGCAGTGCAACTCAGCATAGTGGAGGCATAAATGACAAGATGTAGTGTAACCTTCAGGCCTTTATTTATGTAGCCTAAATTTTTTTGCGCCTTTCTTCCCTAACCCTCCACCATCCTGAATTATCACAACCTTGCTTGGTGATGGCTTCCCCATTTGCACTTCTATAAACCAAAATATTTCAGTCTACCTGTGTGCTGCATAGAACATGGACAGATGGAGTGATGGCAGCTGTTATTGCTTTTGGATGCCTTCTTTAGCTTGAATTTATCCTTCTGCCCTACATAATTTCGTTCTGTGGAGAGTTTCTTTAATCCATTTCTCTAGATGTACTTTCTTGCTGGTATAGCACAGTATTCAAAGTGGAGTTGTCTCTGTGTTATGTTTCTTTCTTCAGTTCTTAAAAAATTTCTTAAAAATACTTTAACCAAAAATATTCTGTCTAGTTTGTTTTTTGAATCCTATTCAGGGTTACAGGTGCCACTGTATTGGGATGGGAACATCAAAGGCTCTGTGTAAGTCATTATGACTGCATTCATGATGATCATGGTGCTTTTGTTCATGGTACTTGTGTTAGTCTTGCCCGGTGATATTTTGAGATCTAATGTTTATATCAGAAATGCTAAAACATAAAACAGCCTTTGAGGACTGCAAATGCATTTTATTCATTGTTTACCTGCTCACAAATCTGGTCCCAAAGAGGTCTTGTGAAGCCAAAAGCACAGGCAATAAGATCCAAGACCTTTTCTGCAAGGGATTAATTCTGAGTGTAGATGAGAACATTTTCCTCACCATACCAAGCTGTGAAGTTCACCAGGAACCTCTACAGCCCTTCTAAGCCCCCATGTGATTGTTGTACTTATAGCAGATGCTTTAGGAACCAAAAAGTGACTCAGTGCTACAGGGGGAAAGTGAGAGTGTACACTAAAAAATCAGTAGTTTTAAAGGCAACATTGCCAGAATCAAGTGTAAAGCTGCACTCACAGGCTGCAAAAATAGCCCTGTGTCTAGAATACTATCTTATAGAAATTCTGTAGGAAATGAGATGTATTCTCTGTAGCAGTGTCCCTCAGAGGTAACACAAACAACTTAAAGGATTAGTACAGAAGATGGCTTTGAACTGACTTGAGGACTGACTGAAATCTATTGACATCTGATGTCTGCTCAGTGCAAATAGACTCACATTTCTCCATCCTTTACCCTGAACCAGAAGATGAACTGGACATACCACTTAATGGTATGGCTGGATAGGATTTTATTCCTCACCCCTAAATGGGCTTATTTCCCTCTATTTAATCTCAGGTTGCAGAGCTGTGCCTTACATTTAAGATGGAAAGTATAAAACATATCTATTACTGATTGAAAACCACACTAACAACTCAATATGATACAAAAGAACAGGTTTAGAGAGTGGATAGAGTGAGAGACCAGTGGCTGGATGGAAGTAAAGACTACCAGTCACTCTTAACAGTAGTACCTTATCGTCACAAATGTCACAAAATTTATAAGATGCTAGTGTTGCCCAAGTATGTCTGGGAGGGTAAATCCTTTTTCAGGATTTCCAGAGCTACTCTCTCTCAGGCTATCAATCCAACACCTTTCAGTTCAAGATCTGGCAGAAGTTGGAAGAAACCTAGGAGTCCTTCCCTTAACTGCCAATAGCAATATCTTAAGGCACCATTTTCATTGCTTGCCTTTTTAGGGCTTAAATCCAGTTGATATTAAAGGGACCGGTTGTGTATCTGTCTGCCTAGGTATCCAAATGCCTTTAAGACTTGCTTGTTCATATCTTTGTACTTCAAGTTTCTATTTCTTTTAGGAAAGAACAATAAGCACTTTCCTACCACACGTATGAAAACCAAAGTTCTTGAGGACTGTGAATATTTCTTCTCATTGGTGGTATGAGAAAACAAAAGATTTTGAAGGAATCTGCAGAGATAGTAAATCTCTGCCTATACAGAGGCTAGGTTTATGATGTCATTAGGAGGTGACTAAGGAGTAGTCTGAGTAGAAACTGTTATGATGGAAGCATAATATAATAATAGATGCATTAACAGCCTCTAGAGGAAAAAGCTTGTAAGGGTTGAGATATTTGTGTGCAATCACACACACATTACCAAAGCTGCTGAAGGAACTTGTTTGAGGCAAAATGTTCTAGACATCTCCAGGAGTCACCTGAAACACACCCTTGAAAGTCTCAGTAGTAACAGGCAGGCATCACTATTAGAACATGCTGCTCTAGCTCAAGAGGTAGGAGTGACAAGGAGCAGGGAAGGGCATAATTAATCCTTGTCCTCACTGCTTTCTGCTGGGCTATGTGTTGATCCTCAGCAAAGCAAACTGTGAATACTGATCATCTGCCACATCTGTCTCTTGGCACAATCATGCCCATGATGATGACGCAGCAGATTGAGTGCTAATGACTCAACTACAAATACTGAGCCACATACCTAAGAATGAAGTAGCTAGTTGCATCCTCATAGCCCAGAAATGAAATACCAGAAGAATTTCTGGAACAATTCAGATATGACAGAAATTTATAGTGATGCTTCAAGAAAATTTTGGTCTTGGTTCCTTAAAACAGTGCACAATTACTCACCACTTAGCCATATGATCCATTCAGAACAGCAAGTATATAAAATTCTTTCTCTCTTCCTGCCTTTTTCCTACTAACTTCTGAAAGTCCTTTTCTAACCTTTGGTACCCAGTTGTCAGATACAAGTGAGAAGAGCTTTTCCTTAAACTCCAATGTGTCAGTCACAGTCATGGTTTTATTTTTCAACCAGGAGAGGCAGACTCAGAATCAAAGACTTTTCTGCCTGCAAGCTGGTCTTGTACAATTCAGTTTTCCATGGACCTCTGAATCCAGGCACAGCTACTGCATGTCTGCATTACTTCTGATACTTTGCTATTGATATTCTCAATGAGAAAGTCAGTACTGATCAAGTTTGGTTTGATCAGCTGCTTGGACTTCTTCAGTGCTATTCACCTGTTATGCATAATTTTGTGGGCTTTTCAGGAGACAAGCTGAAACTTGCATGTGTTTTTAGACCTAAAGGAATATATTGGGATTGAATCCATGGGCTTTAATAAGACATTAAAGGGGCCTGGAAGGCCGCACATTGAATACTGTGCTCAGTTTTGGTCCCTGCCATGCAAAAAAGATGTGAACAGGCTGGAGATGGTCCAGAGAAGGTCCAGAAAGATTATAAGAGGACTGAGAAGCCTGCTGTGTGAGGGAAGGCTAAGAAAGCTTGGTTTGTTCAACCTTGAAAAAAGAAGGCTTAAGGGAGACCTTATCACCATATTCCAGTATTTAAAGGGTAACTAAAAGAAGACTCCCTTTTCACAAGGCAGTAAACAGAGAAGATGAGAGGTAAGTGGTACAAGTTACTCCAAGAGAGAGTCTTATTAGACACTAGAGCAAAATTTTTCACAAGAACAATCAGCCATTGGAAAGTGGTGCATTCCCCAACACTGGACAATTTTTAGATTTGTCTGAACAGGGTGTTGGTCCATCTTGTCTACACAGTGCATTTTCCAATAAAGTTTGGGCCAGGTGATCCTTAAGGTCCCTTCCATTTGGTATTCCATGGTTCACTTACCTGCATAAGTAGTAACATATGGAGTCAACTCAAGAGTATCCAAATCTGGAACAATAGAACAGCATGCTGGAGTGTTGGAAATATGCATGAAGCACCAATAAATTATTAACTTAGGAGGGTGATGGCACCACATCTTCTGAAGCTGTCAAAAATGTATTACTTGAACAGGAATATGGCTGATTATAGAAATGACTGACTCTGAATTTGAATAAAATTTTGTGGCTATATTATAAAAAAAATAAAAATGCAACACACATTCTCTTTGAACTCATTTAACCTGCCTAATCCACACTATCAATCTACAAGACCGCTAGAATAATGTTTCTATTGTGATGCCAGTTGTTTATAGTCCCTATCTTCTTATTTAAATGTTTTTACAGCATGTCTTGACAGTTTCTTAGAAAACCTAAGGCAGGTAGTGAAAACATCAGGTGAAGTGGTCTTTTGGTTGAAGAAAATGTTGCATGTTGTTTCCCATGCCACTCTTTGAATCCCTTTACAGATCAGTGAAGAGCTGTTGTGTGGCTGGGCTTTAGTACTTTACTGAGATGCAGCTATCCCTCATACCTGGCTTCTGTACTAGATAACATCAGGCCCTTATAGGAAACACTAAGTGCCTTCTGTGGTGTTGCTGCAAGAGCAGATGGTTCAGCTATTGCCGTGGAGGATGACTTGTGATTTAAACTCAGGATCTCAGTAAGAAATTGTGAGTCATTCAGGTACCTATGAGCTTAAGGTGGTATTGAAAAAGAATGCTTTTACCTCCATAGGTGCTGAGGAACTTCTGGCCATATATGTTTCCAGATGGCATCAGTAATTCTAAATGTATGTAGCAGGCTCTTCAGAAAGTGCAATTTCCTGGGAATGTTACACAGCAACTGAGTCACAGGGTGGCCTTCCTTGTGTGATACTCTCCTGTGACTTTTTAACTGTCTTGGCATCCATTCTGTTGTTTTGCCTGTTTTGATTTCACAGGTGTAAGTTTTCTGTCTGGGGAAGATGGCATGGGCTCCAGGTACTTGAAGTCATCTTTTGGATTGCTGGTTTTTCTTATCTGTCTCCTTAGATAGCTACAAGTCCCCAGGGGCTCTTGACATCCATTCCTATTAGCACAGGCACTCTTGTTTTGAATTTTCCATTGAATGAAATGTCAGCAAATGACACGCCTCGCTTTGCTGGTGCCGTGCTCTGATTTAACAGGGCTGAATATGGCCTCTATCATCTTTCATTAGTAGGTGCTTGATTATTTTGACACTGCTTTCTACTGACTTGTTGTGCTGGAAATAATGGGGACTTATAGAGACATGCCTCATACGTACTTCGCTGCAAACTGCTAAATCTCCTGTTCATTAAAGGTGTCTTGTTGTCAAACATTACTAGCACAGGTACTGTAAAATGCAGCAAGGATAGTACTGTCATGGACAAATGACTTCTTAGCTTTTCTTCTACATAGGAATGAATTTGACAGTCTAGGACACAAATAAGTGTGTTTTCTCCCTGCAGCAGTGAAAAATCTATGATGCCTTTGCTCTAGGGCATCAGGATATTTTTCCCTTCTTCCACAATCTACATCTTTACCTCTCCTTCTGTCCTGTGCAATAAGCATAACAGCAATAGCCTCAAACTTGCTGTTCATCTGAGGGTGGTGTAAAATATCGTTGGTCCTATTTTTAGATTTTAAATCTGTAAATGGTTCTGTGCATGTTCTTTTTAAAACTTTTTTTCCCTTGATGTGTGAGGATTTAATTTGTGTTGAAACAAAGTCACACTTAACAATTAAATTTAATCCTTTTTAACCCGTTGTAATTTTAAGGGGTAAAGCCTGACTTTTAGCAATTATGCACCACTTGGAGCAACTGGTGTTATCTGTGGCACTGGCCCCAATCACTTGTTGTAGGGGTGTGCCCCCAGTGATGGCAGTAGCAATCAAAGTTCACATTTTGTCTGACCCCAGACAGATACATTTTGTTTAAGAGCTTGTGTGTGCAACAGATATAAAATCTGGTTCTGGATATATTTTCTTAATAGTTCCTTTGTAAAGTACTCCAGAGATCATGTGTCTAACCATCATCAGATTGTGCTTAGTTTTTATGGAACATTGAAATCATATATTTGAAACCAAAATACTTTTGTAGCTTTTTTGCTTCTGGGAAAGGTTAGGCTGAGAATTTCCAGGTCCCTTAGGCTGTAAAGAGTTTTATGATCAGTTTCAGCTCACAACGTTCTTCCATGCATGAAGGCATGAAGCTTTAATGGCTGTGGAGTAAAGCCAAATCTTTTTTTCTTTATTTATTTACACTAACACCAAGCTTATTTTATGGATAAGTGACTGGTCTCAAAGTTATAGTTGACTATACAACTTTAAAAATTATCAATATTCTCAGTAGAAGAATACAAGGACAAATTAGTTTTGTGCTTAAGTACTATCTCTGTCACTGAGGCATCTTTAGTTGATGTCTTCAGTTTTCCAGATGTTTTTGTAGTAGTCAAATCCTATGTCTGTTAAAGAGTTTTGTGGACCAGTTTTCTGGATGCTGAGGCAGGCTGACTGAGCACAAATTTCTTTACATACTTTGTGTTTGTTTCAAACAATTCTGTACTCCTTCATCTTAGTGTGCCCAGTCTGTACCATCTCACCCCATTCACCTTGCTCTGCTGGATACTATTTCTATCACAAGGAGTATTTTTTAGCTTTTGCCCTACAACTTGTTTCTCGTACAAGGTTTATGAAATCTCTGACTGTGTTTTTCTCATATTTTTCTTAGATTAAAATATCACAATACAGACTTTTGTACTGGATATGCTATTAAGAATGTGCTGTATGTTTCTATGCAACATGCAGCCCAAGAGGGAACAGTGTCTTTCAAAGGTGGTGTTGGAGCTACGTGAACATTTGCCTTGCTTGGTATCCCATGTAGAAATGCACTTTGGAGCAATCACCAATCAATGCTTTCTTCTTTTATGTGGGAAATATTTCCTACTGTTTATGATTTTTGTCCCAAGTGTACATATATGTGAAAACTCCTTTTTTATGGCACTGACCAGACCTTCATTGCGAAAGCTCTGCTTGATTAGCAGCTAAGTGCCTCGTCTCCCTTCAGTTCTGAGGCATTTTCTTGGTAGCATGGTGTGAACTTATCTTGCAACCCTGTTCCTGATGTTTTGAGATGCGTTAGATTTCTGTGTTGTGTTTGCAATAGTGGATGCCCTCAGATGAATGTAAGAGTAGCATAAGCACCTCTTCTTCCCTCTCCTGGGCTCTAGTAGGTTTTTCCTGTGTTGCTGAGCCAAAGATGTATCATTATTTAAGACCAGTGGGTTTTTCAGTTGCTGGTGTCCAGATTCTGGCAGAGTTCTAGTGTATAAGTGCCCAATTTAAAATCTTGTAATTGTACTGGTTGCTTCCAGACTGGCAGTTCAGCCATCTGATGATGCAGCATTGTCCACTGCTCCTAATTAGTTCTACAGAGCTTTCCTCTGCATTAGTTTTGTTTCTGCCATTCTCTTGTTGCTGTTGGGCTTTTTCCCTTTCTATGCATGCTCTTATTATCACTTGCACCCTGTTGGTGAGTGGCACTTGCTTTTAATTCCTATCCTACTTCCAAACGCTGGGCGTTGTTCTAACTTGTATTGTTTTCATACTCTGTAGATCTTGTTATGCTTTCAATAGTGAAATATCTGTTTTGCTGTGTTCTGTCCTTTATCTTTAAAATCTTTGATTCCCTAAAATGATAGTTTTTGTCTGGTCTGGGCGAATCCTTTGCTTGAGAGTTGTGGGTTATCTTGTTGAGGATTAACTGTGGACCTTCCAGTAGGACAAGGTCTACTTTGTTTAGCTAGGACTCAACCTCTCAAAAGGGTCTAATGAGGCAGCTGGTCAGAGATTAGTGGCCTTATCTTCTGCTTTTGCCCACTGCTTAAAAGTATCACATGCATCTGTTTTTTATAGAATGCCTCACATTTCTGTAATGAGCCTCAGAATTAATCTGTCTTTGCCAAACTAAATGAAAATCAGTTCCACAACCATGGAAAGTACAAATTTCCTTAAAACAGTATTAACAGAAACAGTGACTGCTGCTACTACCAGTTCCTTGAAGATACAGATTGTTTATATTTCTATTCATTGGAGGGTTTAAGTAAGTATGGAAATTTCCTGATGTGCCTCTACTTTTTACCAATTGGGAGTGAAAAATTACTTGCTTTGTAATCCCAGAGCTTCAGCCAAGATATTTATTTATGAAGAGATGGAAAGCTGGCAGCTTTTTTTCTCCCTCTCCCTCTCTTTTTTTATTTTTAAGTTTTTTTTTTGTTTGTTTGTTTTTTTTTTTTGTTTTGTTTTGTTTTTTTTTTTTTGTATTTATTTTCATTTTATTTCTGGTCTTGTTCTATTATTTTGCTTAGGAGACAGTTTATATAAATTTAACTATTAAGCAACTAATAATGTCTGTCCTTCTTGCTACCATACTTTTGTAATTGATGTGGCCATAGAGGAAAGCCTCAGAATGATGTTTACTTCCAATCAGCCAGATTGGTTAAAAAATATGCCTCTCTAAATCTGCTGAAAGTAGCAATATGTTGCTGAACAAAAATAAATTTTCTAGATCCAGATAAATTATTAAGATACAAAAATAAAATCTACCCTTGAGTGCTGCATAGATATCAGTGGAAGACTCAGAGAAGGTTAAGTAAATTAATTAAATTTTTAGTCTATTCTATGAACCACAATTAAACATGGAATGCAGACTTCTGCCTTGAAATTGCCAGTCCCATCAGACATATAAGGGCTTTAATTCAGGTCAGCTCCAAATCTCTCCAGTTCCTACATTTTGAATGGTATTTTACTCAAGACTCGGGTACTACCTGTTAAATTCATAACAACCACAATAAATTATGCTAATTTGGACTAAAGCACCCCTAATTCAGAGTAAGAATATCCACCTGGAGAATTAGTCATAAAGAATGCATTCTGATTATAAAAAGAACGTCAATTTTAGAATAAACTCCCCATGAAGGAAAAACACCTGCAAAGAGATTGAAGGTGAGCTAGTGCAGTTGAAATGCTGACAGTCCAGAAGAAGAGGGAGTTTGAAGCAAAGTGTTTAAAGAGCGAATGCCCAAGCTCACAGGGGCAGAGCCCACACTGTGCTGAGCTGCAGGTCCTCACTGTGTGTCTCCAACAGAGCCTGCCTTGCTCGGGAGCTAAGTGGTTATAAATGACGCTAAGGGAAGAAAGGTGGGAATCTAGGTTGTGTACATAGGTCCAATTTCTCTTTCAGGGCAGTCGGTGAACACAATTCCAGGCCGTGGGAATCCTCTCTATCGTCTTAAGTATGAGCTGAGCTTAGTTTAGGGGGGTGCATGAGTCTCGTGTGTGTCATTGGGCCAGCTGCAAGGGAAGACGGAGAGAGGGGAAAGACCCAGTTAAATTATGAATTCATCTTGTCCCGGTGAATACTAATGCTTAAGAATTTATAGATGGATGTGTTCGTGTCTGAAGCAACAGCCTTGTGAATTTGCTGATCGTGCAGGAGCGGTATGCAAAACGGGAGGAGGAGGAGGCAAGGAAGGGAGGGTGGCTCTAGGACCTATACGAGCCTTCCCGAGCAGGAGGTGGGAATTTTCCTCCAAGGCAGCAGGAGCCCGAGCGCGGTCTCAGAGCTCCAGCGGAGCGCGCAGGAAGAGCCTGGCACGTCCCCTCCACAGCCGCGCACCCGGGTGGGACCAGCCCGCACCCCGCAGAGCCATGAACCGGCTACCACAGCTGCTGCTGTGGGCCACCACAGTGGGTAAGGAACTTATTTTTATTCCCTCTCATCTCCTTATTTTGCAAAGTCCCTCTTCTACCCAGAGGCTCAGACTTATTTCATTGCCCCTTCCCTTTTACCTTTAAAACCAGAAAAGCATTATTTTCAGAGCAGTAGGAAAAAAGGGGAGGTTGGGGTTTGAAAGCACTGGCATGAAACATGGGTGACATGCAGGAAAATAAATCTTGATTGTAAGTAAATTTTGTTCACTGAAATGAATAGGCAATCTTTAGTTTTAGAAAAACTGCTGCTGTCGAGGCTCTGAGGCTGGATGCAGGCAGTCACTGTACCAGGATTTGGCATGAAACTAACTGCTATACTCTAGGACCATTTTGCTTTTCTGGCTGCTGGATTGTTTTCTTCGGGGCTGTTTTGGAGAGGGAGATAAGAGTAATGCTCCAGGAGTTGTGGACATTGCTTACAGGAAAAGGTGTAGTTTGGAGAGGATGCTTTGTCTAAGCAGAGAGGTGAGGGACGCGGATAAAGAGAGGAGTAAGTACTGCGACTATGAAAGGTGGACTTATGAGCTCCCACCGAGAAAGTGGTTCTCAGGCTAAGTTTTGAAAGGAATCTTTGTGCTGCTCTGTTTGTCACTGTCAGCTTTAGTTCTGAAGTACAACAAAAGAAAGGAAGTGACAGTAGGAGAGAAGAAGGGAGATATTAGGAGGGAAGCTGCAGGAATAGGAGAGAAGTTGGGAGGTGGCAGCATGCATGCAACCAATGATGGGAGAAAAAGGTAGGAGTGGGACACATTTACTATATGTGCACAGCGGCAAGCAAATTTGTTGTGAATATTAGGAAAGAAAAGCCTCTATCAGGACACGCTGAACTTCTCAGAAAGCTGCAGTTACAATAGTACCCCCAGTGTAGATACAGTGACTACAGTGTGACCCTTAGACAGGATCAGGAGACACTTTGTATTTCTCAGTGTAACAGATAGTGTAAGTTCCAGGCAGGGAAGGAGCAACCCAAACAGGTTGCTGGGTGCTACAGCTAGCTCGTGCTAGAGCAGTGCCTTTCCTCTCTCTCTGGCTAAATGATGAACTTGTATATCTTTACTTTTATATGCAGACACACTGTGACGTCAGTTTCTAAGCAGGTTTTATAATTTAGTTCTATTTACAATTGCATGCCAAGGCATAGCACAAATTTTCTGAGTTCAGGTTTTTTCTGGCCTTTTATTTCTGTTGGAAGGAAGGAAGTTGTTTTACCTTTGGAGGGTCCCAGGACAAGTGTACCTCATGCAAGCAGAGCTGTATGTCCCTAAAGCCTCAGCCTTCATGGCATGTGGTCTCATCAAGGATTGCTAAGTATCTTTCCAGTGTTTTTGGTGGAGTGGCTTTCAACATGCAAGTAATGTTAATGTAAGGAATAATAATTATATTTGCTATATATCCAAGCCTGTGATATGAAGCATGTCTGTATTAGGAAAAGGATTTTAAAATGGTTGTGTTACAGAGAGAGTAAGTAAAGAGCTAAATTAAAAAAAAAGTGCATTTTACAATCTCAGTCCAATATTCTGCCAAAAATAATCTCAATCACTGGAGGAGATTTCAATGCATGAGCACTTAACTATGTAGCTGCTGTCACAATCTTCACATGGCGGTTCCTTGCTTCACTGTGGGGGCTATTGTGGTCAGCTCTCAGACTCTGTAGTCTATTAGTTTAAAAACCACTTGTATTTCCACTGTGCAATTTTTACTGGAGCATATTCTTGGAGTGGCTTTAAATTTCCTTCTTTATTTGGAAAGTCCAAGATCTAAGTGATGAAGGAATTTGCAGGTGGTCTTCTCACTCTTTTATTTTCCTGGCTGGTGTATATATTTCTAATGAGCTCTATCATAAAAGGATGATTTCAGAGTTCCCATCCACTGACAATTTTTGGCTCATGGAAACACTGGAGGGTGTTGCAAGTCCTCTTGGTGTGAAAATTAAGACACTATGAGAAAATTCAGAAGGTTGTGGAGAACAATAGCAGGAAAAAACCTTCAGAAAAAGAACCACCAAACCAAAGGTAACAAAACCAGGAAAAACTTAATCCACAGGTATACATTGTTCAGTGTCAAAACAACTTCACAGTCCTTTTGAGCCTGTGGTTGCACACTGGCCTCATGTCTCAGGAGGTGGTTGGGAAGAAGGTGAAAAAAAACCACTAGATGAATGTCTGGGAGAATTTTCTTTTTATTTTAAGCACCAGTATTACTTTGAACCTTCATATTGGATTATATTATTTTGATTACTTGACCTTGCTAAGGAGTGGGTATGTCAGTCCTTTTCTGTTCTGTGAGAAACCAGGCTGTGCTTGGCTAGATGTCATACTCTTGCCTTTGAATGTGGAGAGCCAACAATCTGCAAAATTACAGCACAGCATACATCCTGAGCAAACCTCAAACACCTTTCCTAATGTGTGGTCATGTTTATGGCATTGCTCAGAGTTTAGGTATTGAGCATAACCACAGTCCATGAGATAATATTAGTAGAGGCACTCTGTCAGGATTTCTCTACAGTCCCTTCCAATGCTTAGAGTGCAGCTGTCACAGTGTAGGGTAGCTTGGGTTTAATTTCAGCCTGGTGAATAGTTATGGTTTTGGGTTTTGTTGAATCCTTTCTAAGGTTTTTCATTTGTTTGTGGTTTTTCAGCATGGCAATGATGAACACCCCATTCCTGGGTGCTTGCATTTGTCTAACAGTTTTCAGAAGCCCCAAACATTTTGTTTCTCTCCCTGGATTTGTATACCTCTCAGGACTGAGTTGGCCTGTTTTGTAGAAAGAGTATAAAATGGCTTAAGTTTAGTTACTCCACATGGGCAGGAAGATACAGGAGTACCTTCTTTTGTTGTAAGCCAGCTTAAAATAAACCAGTGTATCTGTTTCACTTAGACAAACCTTTAGTGCTTTGTGTATCCCTTTGTTGGAGAAAAGCATGCTAAGTGGGACCCTGTTTCTCTTTTCTCTTTTCTCTCTTCATTGAAGAACTTCTCTCTTATTTTCTTCTTCTTGTGCCTATCTCTGCTCAGTTAAAGTAGCACACAGGTACAGTAGTGATTTCACTCAAATGGTTCCAACAAGAAGAACATCGAATGGTCCTTGAAATTTGTTTTAGGAGTTGTATCCACAGTCCTTTATTGTGCAAATGACAGCACATCTCCATACACTGTGCCTAGTCTGAATATCCAATTCAAGGCACTATTACACTGAAAGTCAAATATGGATGCCTTGAAAGGAAAGCAAGACAGTTATTTTTAAGTCATAGATATTACAAAGTTGAGAACTCTTTGAAATACAGTGGAAAAGGTTGTGATAAATTTATGAGAATCCCACAGTAAGGGAGCACATGCAGAGAAACACCAGTGATTTCTAAACTGTGTCAGGAGGGAGGACTATGTTGGAGGAGGTAGAAATCAGATAGTGAGCCACGTGTAACGCTACTTTAGAGCTGAAGTCAATGTCTTATGAGCAGCCATAGAACAAATTCATCTTTCTATCCATGCTACATAGCTGCATAATTTCTAATTAGTCCATAAGATTAAAGTTGGAGAAAAGGGTGCCTCACTCCAGTGAAGTTTCAAAAGCATTCCTTTCCTACTCCCTGGAGTCCCAAACAGATCCACAGGAGGGTCCCTGTCTTCAGCCGGCTTGTATATATGAAGGAGCACATGCTGGCTGTGCTGATGTGTAGAAGTGCGTCTGTGATGTCTGTGACAAGAGCAGAAAGAAATTTTCACCTTGAATTAATTTTAGTGAAGACTACTGATGCGTGAAAATTAGGTGCTTCATAAAGTGGTCTAGGCTTTGAGCTGTTACATTTGGTCATTTGTTTTGTATGTGCACCAGTTAGTTAATACTGAGACATTCAAATAAATCTACATGTTTTAATTTTTTATTAAATTTCACAGTTTTGGTCAGAAAAGCCTTGCATTCAGAAATATGATATATTTATTTAAAAAGCATAAAACATGATTTCATGTCAAAACTAAACATCTGATATTAACTGTTCTAGTCCAGCACTCCCTGAAATGTGTTCATCTTTGCAATTTTATAAAACTTTTGATCCAGAAGATTTCTAGGTTGACCTGTGACAGGTTTTTTGTTTGTTTTGATTTTTTAGAATTTCTTTGGCCTTGCCAATGACTTGGAAAATCCTGTATTAAAACTCCCCTGTTATTTTATAATACCACATTCCAGTTTGGATTTAGATTTGTGCATGCAGGTTGTTTGCTTAGGCTCATGCTCATTACTCTGCATGCAGACAGTGACTGATCCTGTTTGTAGCTTGATATTGGATCATTCCAAATTCCTCAGAAATAAAAGAAGCAAAAATAACTTTTTGCAAACCTTTAGTAAAAGCAGAAACACAAAGCAACTGCTGAGAGGAGAGGCAGGTGAGCTCCTTCCAGAAATAAATGGAGAGAAAGGAACACACAGGGTTTACAGTTAACACAAAATGATGGATGTCTATGGGAATACAGTTACAGCCATGCAACATCTTGCATTCTGTATCTGGAGACTTTTATCTGAGACTCCTACAAGTAAGCATGATTCCTGTATTGAATCCTTAAATCAGAGGAGGAAAATAATAACATTAATTATGTTAATTAATTGGATCAGGCTTATAGTCTTTTCCTGCCTCTCAGCATCAGTCCTTCCTCTTACAATTCCTCTTCCTCCCATTCCATTATAATTGCTCCTCTGCCGGCATGTAACAAACCCAGTGCTTTGATGTAGCCTGCTAATAGCATGCATAAAGATGAAACTCACGGCAGGTAAGAGAGCAGACCAGCTTGGAAAAAGGTGAATTGTAGTGTTTGGTGAGAGGTGACTTGTAGCTGACAGATGTGCTCTGAGAACAGCTCCCTTACAAGAGTGGTGACAGATCACACTGGTGACTATGTGTTGCAGGAGGAACATGTAGAGCCTTTGTTTCAGATTGTGATTTGTTCAGCACCACTAGGTTATGGAGGGCCTGTGCTTGGGGAATGTCAGGTTCCTGCCTTTTTATGCTCATGCACAAGAGGGAAGTCAAGGTGTAGAACCTTTACAATTCAGTAAATGCCATGTCAGGACCTCTCCAGACCTCTGCAGTGCTTAAAGTATTACAGCTCCCAGATAAGTGGCAGGGTATCACTGGAGCATTCTGCTTCCCTCAGATGTGGTGTTCCCAAGAGCTTTCCTTGAGGTGCTGTACCTCCATGTTGTGCCTTCTCCCAGTTGTGTCATACCAAGAAGTTGGACCCGTGAGGAGAAATGGAAACAGAGGGAAATTATATAAAAGGAAACAGAGGTGACATTCCAGTTTTCCTCACCTAGAAAAAGCTACTCTGTCATATGTACTGGGTAAATAAAGAGCTCAGAATTTCAGTGAGATGTGCAGTCACAGGCCAAATATTACCCTTCTACGAGAATTTCAGGTTGGTTTTCTGTATGTGCTCTTTAACAGAAAGCTGGCTGTAAAAGCATGAAACTTTACACAATTCTCCACTTATTGGTGAAAAACTTCTTAAGATTTCCAGGTGACTTTATGTTTATTTTAAGCATTTTGACTATATGATTGCTATAGGTCCCTTCCAAGTGAACTGTTCTGTTCTCTGTGAAGGTATAAATGTCCCTGACATCGGCACTGATTGTATTTAAAAACCTATTGTACAGCAGCCTCATCAGTTAGCCAAAAATGAGAGTGAAATATAGAATTATAATATGGAATTATAGAATTAAATGCTGAAGTCTTTTCAAAAAGCACAGATTTATCCTTGCAATTCAGATGAACTTTTGCCCTGTCTAATGGGAGAACTGTGTCTTTTAATAAGGCGTCACAGATTTTCAGCTAATTGGTATCTGAAATCCCATAAGATTTGGCTTATCAGCCAAGAATGATGCATTTATTCATGTATTTCAGTTGCTCAGTTAGGTTTTTTTTCCCCAGTTTGTAACACAGCATGTGTTTGAGGGCATAAACAGCCAAACTTTCTGGAGTTAGAGCATCCACACCTCTCCTCTGTGTCTCTGTTTGTGGTGATACATATTTATATATTAAAAATATAGGCGAGATATAGTAACTGATCATGACAGTAGTAAGTGACATGGAAGGATGTGATGGTGTTCTGTTGCACAGAATTAAATATAGGAAGTGAGAGGTACACTACATAGCTCTGGTGAAGAGCTTTTGTGCTATTCAGGAGCCAGTAGAAACCCAAACTGCAAGTTTTTTCCTGCCTTGAAGTAGAACTGGCCATCACATTGGAACTTCAATGAGAATGGAACCAGACAGGTTACTGGTTCAGAGTCACAGTTTGCTGGAATCCCAATTTTCACATCAGAGGTGCTGTTGGAAGCACCTGCTTCCCTGCAGTGATGCAGGGCTGTTTTGAGTGGCTCTGCAGCTGGGAGCAAGACCTTTTTCTGTATTCTGAGGGTGAACTCAGCCCATGCATTTTCCCTTGCAGCACTGCCTTACAATGTCTGCTCTGCTCTCCTGGCCTTAAGTAGGCAGCAGGAAACTGTGGGGATACACAGAGAGGATAGGAGGTGGCCAAGGCTGGGTGGTGAAGCAGGATGGAGGAATTCTGTTCCAATGGAGACGATGAGCCCAGCCAGTGTGGTTTTGGATTACCAAAAGAAGGGTTAGCAACTGTCAGCCTGAACTTGAGCAACCTCAGGCAAAGTTGAATTCACTCTGGAACAGAACTGAAAAATGGCTTTTCTTCTCTCCATAATTAATTTGGTAGTTTTGCAGACCCATGTACCTTGATTAATATTTTAGACAATGCAAGAAGCATGGATGATTATGCTTAGACACTTATAATAACTTGGATGTCTTGATTTTTTATTTTAATTTTTCTGATTCTGTTGTTATATTTAACTGCAGTTTAGATTTTCTAAGTATTTTCTGTTTATAGTTTTTTTCCTACCAAGCTCTGAGTGATTAAAGACCTGTTTATTACTTTGACTTCAGCAAACAGAATCACAGAAAAGCATGACTGCTTAAAACTTCCATGGTTTTTAGCATGTTTTTAGAGTTTTCTCAGTGGCATTTTGATGTGTACTGTGCTGGAGTTCAGATCTCTTTACACGACTAACACTTTTAAAGTACGTAGTTCACAACGGGAGTGTTTTCTGTGTTTATAGTCACTGCAGGAACCCAAATAGTATTTAAAACCTCTGAAGGAAGCTTTCTTTAACCCCATGCAGGCAAACAGTTCAGCCTAGAGCTTAGTGAGACACTGGACTTTATGAATCTTTTAAGCCTTGATAGCATAGTCGTCGCTGCTACTATTATTTTTTCAACTTTCCTGAAGTCCCACATACCTCCTGGCCCTTCAAGATCTACCAGATTCTTAGAAGAGTTTAAACTTTCCCAGAGTTTGACATTGTGTTTGTCAGGCTGTTGCAGACCTAGAGACAAAAGTCAGTAAAATTTGCAAAAATAAACTTGTGAATTAATTATAAGAAAAACAAGGTGAGTAAACCAAGCTGGGTTTTATTTAGCTATGTTAAAAGAGCTTGTGTTCCAGCTATTCAGACGAACAGAAAACTGGGAGATGTATGCAGATCTAGCTCTTTTCACCTCCTTTAGGGCTGTGCTAGGTTAGTCTAATGAGACTCAAGTATTTAGCTTCCCTTCTAAAAGTTTTTAGCATTTTTTATTTGCTATATTTTGGATAGGGTATAGGTATTTTATTTTTTACCTTCATATTTTGATTCCCACAAAATTTTTTCCTCTCTTGTGTGCCCTCCTGAATGTATTTATGTGTGTGTGAAAATTAGTGAAAGGAAAAATATATGGAAAACCCCTTTGATTTAAATATGTGTCCCTCAGTGGATGCAGTTATCCAAAACTGTACACTACTCAAGGGTTGCTTGTCATTTTGTTTGATAATATTTTAATTACTATTTTGTATAGAGATTACCATTTTTCAGGGATTTGTGCTCCATGTGAGTGCATGGATTATCAGCTTTGGTAAATCTAGCCAATAGTTATTTTTCAATTAAATTTCAGAATAAATTAGTCACTTTTATACTAAGGTATATGTAGAGTAAGCTGGAGAAGTTATTTTGTTATTGGTAGGAATTGCTTTGTGTCTGCAAAAAAAAAAAGGATTGATGAGAAGCAACATCCCAATTAATACTGTTATTGATATTCTTCCACTGAGAAATGTGAAGGGTAACTTATATCAAGTTGTTGTCTTTTAATCCCACCCAGCAAAAAAGCCCCATGCAGCCATTCACTCACTCCCCCACCAGTTAGAGTGGGGAGAGAATCAGAAGGTGAAAGTCAGAAAACTGATGGGTGGGATAAAGACAGATTGCCAGAAAAACAAAAGCCGTGCACACAAACAAAACAAAACAAGGAATTTGTGCACTGCCTCCCATAGGCAGACAGGTGCTCACCCATCTCCAGGAAAGCAGGGCCCATCCCATGTAAGGCTAACTTGGGAAGATAAACAACATCACTCCAAACATCTCCCACTTACTTTTTCTTCCTCCCACTTTATATGCTGAGCACAATGCCATATGGTCTGGAACATCCCTTTGGTCACCTGGGGTCACCTGTCCTGGCTGTGTCCTCTCAACCTCCCATGCACCCCCAGTTCCCTCACCACCATGGCAGCATGGAAAGCAGAAAAGGCCTCCACTCTTTGTAAGACCTGCTCAGCAAAAACCAAAACCATCTTTATATTATCAACCCTGTGTTCAGCACTGATCCAAAATACAGCCCTGTACCAGCTGCTGTAAGAAAATTAACTCTGCCCCAGCCAAAACCAGCACACAGGCAAATGCAGAATTTCAGAGACAGAAGTGCTGGTTCTTCTGCTGGTTTCTTAGGACTCTTGAGACTGAGTGAACATGGAAGTCAACATCTGGGTGATGTTTAGCTTGTGTCTCCAGCTTTCATGCCCCTCTCAACCTCTCTAGGCAACCCCCAAGTGCCATGGTCTCATCTCAGCTGCATCAGTTGTATTGCAGGGATGCTTTGGAATGATCTAGAATAAAAGCTTGCTTTCTTGGTTTGTACATAATTTTAATGTTTCAGTTATGATGTGACACTTTACAGCTTGTGTTAGGTACAACTGAGGATATGGTGATTGCTGCACAAGGACAGGAAGGGGATCAGTCTCAGAGTGGAGGCCAGAAGGAATTGTTCTGGGAAGCTCTTAGTCTGCTGTGTTTTTTTCTAAATCTCTCCCAACAGCCACTGAAACAAGCATCCTGTGAAACCAGCCTGTAGGATTAGACACCTGAATTCAGACTATGTGAATACACCCTGATCTAGCTCAGGGATGCCTGCTTTCCAATCTCTGCAAGGGAGCAAGTGCTCAACGCCAGCCTTGTCAACTTGGTGTCAGTGAGCTGGCAACTGCTTTATGAATTTGTACTACTATGAAAACACCTACAATCCCATTGTACTAACTAAAAAATATTTGGTTTAGCTGTCATTTAGTTCTGGTTTTGACAGTTTCTTATTTTTGGAATGTATTAATGTTTTTACATATAGTTAACAGAATTTGCAACAGTTTTAGAGGACAAATTTGGGCTGATAGTCTGAATCCTATCATTGATGCTATGGTGCTGAGGAATAAGAGATATACCATGATGTTGTGTGATGTTCAAGTCTCCCCTTTAGCCCTTCAGACAAAATAGTCTGTTTTCAACTTTGACCCCTACCGTGTACAGAATGTTGTTAAGAGGAGGTGCTCTTAAACGTTTATGGATAGGACTGAATCTGTTCTGAGTGTGGAGAGTGGGGGTTTACATTTACCATCTTAAAGGTAGACAGTAAAAAATTTTGAACCCAGGCTTAAATTTTATGCACAAAATGTTTCATACTCTCTAATATATACAGAAGTACTCCCATGAGCTTTTAAAGGAACACCAGCTACATATAAGAATATTCTTCAGCATGTATTTTCATTCTTTGTGACACAAATACACAAGGGGTAAGAAATATAGCTGGCCAAAGTACCTCACTACTATTTCTGAGATTTGCAAATGGAAAAAGTATAGCAAGCACTGTTTTCCTGGTTTTTAAATTCTCCAAGCTCATGTTTCACAGATAGGGTTAAAAATCATCAAATTAAACATATTTATGAGCCATCTGGTTTCTGAGTCTTTCCAGTTTGTGTTTGCTATCCTGGGTAACTATTAAGTCATTTTTGTTGCTGTAATTTTCATGTCATTACATGGCTCCAGAAACTGCATGTTTAAGAAAAACACTGTAGAGAACTGAATTCAGAGTAGAATTATAAGCACTGGCAGCACTGGAGACATTTGTCATTCTTTCAGTCAACCTCACATACTACTAAAAGTAAATGTACAAAATGAACCAATTTTTTTCTTTTAACGTGCGTCTAAGTTAGGCAATGTAATCTTTCAGCTGTCTTTGCCTACCTTTCTTACAATATGGTAAGGAGAGTCAGATTTTCTAGGGCTAGTTTTCAGCCATAGATTTTCCCTATGATTTGAGGAAGAATCCTCAAATCTCATGCTGCAATCCATGTCCTGATTTACCTATTTTACCTCCCTCATTCAGATGTGGTGAGATATAAAACAGTATATGTTTTAGTTCCTTCAATTAGATCCAGTGTACAGAATTACACAATTTTTTTCCTTTTTATAGTAAAATATAATTAAGGAGAATCTATAACTCCATTTCAGTGGAAATTTTATTTGAAAAAAAAAATTACTCTTTCACGTTGAGTGTTGGCTTACCGATTATGTTTTCTAACAGCATTGGCTTTTCCATTGGTAAAGGGACAAAAGTTCCTTAAAGGTGTACATTTGTATTACTCTTCCATAAAGTATCCTTATCTGCTCCTGAGAAGGCACAGCACTGATGCATAGATGTAAAATTCCCTCTTTTTCCTCTGGTGATCTGATTGATATTCTTCATGCCAGCTCAGTCATTTGTGACACTGAGTCAATTTTCAGAGTACAGTTTCATCTTACAAAGAAAGAGAGGACATGTCTGTAATTGCTGGTGTTTGTTTTCTAGGTGCAACCAAATACTTGTGCTATTTGAAGGAAATTTTGTGAATGGTACTAAAATACACTAACCAGTTCTCTTTCTCACTCTGCCTTATCATTTTGACAGAGCTGTATTCTGTTGTCAGTTTTCCAAAGTCACATTCAGTTTTATGGGTTTTGGAACTTTTCTGGCTATTTTGTGTGCTGTGCAAAGCCATTCCGAATTCCCTGCACTTTATTATCCTTGCTGCCTGTCTTGCTCTTTTTCATGTGTCTTGGTAACTCTTACACACAGTGGATAGCAGTACTTGGCATGCTGATCTCAGTGAAGGATGCACTGGCATTTTTAGGTCTTGTAAGAAGTACACAGCTTATTTATCTCCTTTTCTTATTTGCACCTGGAATGAGCTTTAAAAAAATGCAAAACAATCACCTCATGACTCTATGCTTTTACTTTCAAAGCCCAGATTCCCAGATGTATAAAGAGGAAGGAGTAAGTGTATGCAAAAAATAAAGCACACGTTACTCTGGCTATGTGTGCTTTGGAGCCAGGAGTTACTCACAGGAGCAGAAGATGCCATGAGGCAGGGAACACATTTAAAATCTTGGCTGAAAAACTGTTTAATACACTGCTAAAACTTGTACTCAGTTTCACATTCCACCTTCTTAGCCTCTTCTGAGTGTTTGTTTGATTGTTTTCCTCTTCTGAAGTCCAGCTGGCGTTGAGAAGCTCGGGTGTTAGGAAGCACTTTTGAGAATCTCAGCTAGCACTGGCAGACTCCACATGCTGCTGCAGTACTTGCTGGCAAAGCTGTGGTCCCTACCTTGGAAGCTGGCAACAGTTTCTAGCTGAGGCTGTGAGGAAGGCGTCTGAAAGGTGTTTGACTCTAGAGCTGCAAGGCTGGGGAGGTAATAGGAGGGGTAGGTGTTTGTCCACCTTCACTGGCACAGTAATGGCACTCTCTTCAGACACACAAGCCTGGGCACTGCATTGTGTGCCCTCAACATGTTGACATGCAGATAGCAGTGTCCATGACTCTTCAAAGCCAGCTGCAGGCCTCCCTGTGCCCTGCATGCTGCAGCCTGCTCCTTCACAAGGTTGTACCAATGAGGCCTGCCTTTGTAGTGTCCTGGGAATGGAGCTGGCTTCCCATCATCCCTGAGGGTAACTTCAAAAGCTAGTCTTCTCTGAGAAGGCTCTGAGTGTAGAAGGCAGTGAAGTAGATATTCAATGTCTCAACAAAAGCAACTTCTACCTAGGCATCCAAAAATATTGAGATATAGGAGGATACAGTAAGAGATTCTAGCTTGGATTGTTCAGATGTGGTTATTACAGTATACAGAGTATGTGGCAGTTTTTCCTAACATGAGATGGAATTACTTCCTGTGTGGAGGAACACATGTAGATATAGATGTATACATTTCTTTGCCTGTGTCCATGTGTGTGCCTTGATTATGTACGAATGTTGTTAATGTAAATCTATAATTAAGTCACCGTTACAATTATTGTAAACCCTATTGAATTGATTACTTTATAATTGTTAAATCAGTCAATGATTAGGTGCTACTAAACTCTTCTGCACACTTATCTTTTGTATTTATATACTTTGATTTGATTTTCCTTTTTTGTTTCATTCATTTGGTAAGTAACAGAGTGAAACTTGTCACTGAGCTCTGTTAAAAGTTACAAGTTCATATGAAAAGTTGCTTTTTGCCAAAAGATTTAACTCTGATTCTTTAAACAGCACAAACCACTTATTTGCAGCAGAAGGCAAGGCAAATAGAATCACAGAATTATTTAGGTTGGAAAATACTTTTGAATCCAGTTGTTAATCCAGCACTGCTAAGTCCACCACTAAACCATGTCCACGAGTGCCAAATCTGCACATCTTTTGAACACTTTCAGGGAGGGCGATTCCACCACTTTCCTGCACAGCCTGTTCCACCCTTTCAGTGAAGAAACTTTTCCTAATGTCCAGTCTAAACTTCCCCTGGCACAGCTTGAGGACATTTTTTCTTGTCCTGTCACTTTTTATCTGTCAGACGAGGCCAACCCCCACCTGACTAGAATCTCTTTTCAGGTAGTTGTAGACAGAGATAAGATCTCCCCTCCAGGTTAGAACCTCAGTTCCCTCAGTCTCTCCCTGTAGGACTTTTGCTCCAGAGTCTTCACCAGCTCCATTGCCCTTCTCTGCCCTTCTCTGGACATGCTCCAGCACCTCAATGTCTTTCTTGTAGTAAGAGGCTTCAACATGTGCTTCAAAAGAATATACTATTTACTCTTGACTGCGCAGTTCCCTTAGAGTGCCCATGTTGTGCTCTGTCACACCTTCTCATTACTGTAAATAAAGTGAGGTTTGTACTCTGCTTACAAAGAAGCAGTAGCTTTTATTGCAATACCAGGTAGCTGGATGTTGTGGCAACAGGGATTCTTGGAAGTTCTTGGGACGTTTCTGGTATTTACAGTGTCATTTGCAACTTCCTGACCTAGAGATGTTGAGGCTTTTTCAGGTGAAGCTGGTACAGAAAGGATGTTTTGAAATATGTGATTCTGTGAGAGATCTGGAAGAAGTTCTGTTGAACACTCTCTCCTCTGTTGGGTTGGTATCTAGTTGAGTACCAAGTGGGCAATGAGAACGCTTGACAAACATACATAGAAAAAACAGTGCTACTCAAATATGTATTTGGTCTTTTCCTATGGATGCTAATCTGCCTATTACAGCTACAATTTCAAGCTGTTTAGAACTGAAAAAGTAAAATGATATGCTGAATGAGTAGTCTATGCATGGTCTAAACACACAGAAACTGACAGGTGTGCTGCATTTAGTGGGCATGACAAGTCAAGAAACCCATCCTTGGTCTGGTAGTGCCTTTCTGGATATCAGAAGAGTGTGCACTGGAAATGTAGGAATTGTGTGGAATAAAAGAGCCTTTCAGGCAGTGTCTGTGTTAACTGTTATAAACTATGTGCTGTTATGAGTAAAGGACTTAAGTCTTGACTCCATGTTGATATACTGCATTGGGGGCAGATTAGCTTTAGGACTTGTGATTCAGGCTTTTAATGAGGATGAAAAGAGAAGAAAACTGCACAAACTCTGGACCTCATGTTGTTTGTTTTCCTCGTTGTGCTGGCTGGTGTGCTGGGAGCAAAGAATGAAGGCTGTCTGCTGTTCTTATGTTGTTCATTTGAGGACTGAAGAATAGAAATCTCATTTTTCTCCCCTGCGTGGACAAGTCTGGAATCACCCTTTGTCAGTGAAGAAACTGTAGTCCCAGGCCAGTAGTAGTAAGACATTAATCTTGAGGGGCACTCTACTGAAATATGTAACATCCTTCATAATTCTCTGACAAAAGCCTGGCTAAAGCTGAAAGGAGCTGGTGATCTCCTACTATTTCCTCTCTTATCACTTCCAGAGACAGTGCTCTTCTCGTGATTCCAAAAGAATTTAGTACATCATAAGGTAAGTGGTGGTGAAAGTGGTCTGGCCTCCAGCAGCCACAGTGTTTCATGGATTCACTCTAATAGAATACAATTTTATTTTTCATTGCACAAACATAAGATCTTCATATGAGATGTCCAGAGAATTCAATATTTATGTGTTCTGTTTGTATTTAGTGGGTTTTATGTGCTTGTTTCTCATGCCAATAAGCACTTTCTAGATATATCCAGAAATGCATCCAATTATGTTTCCTTACTTGCAAATTAAACAGCTCAGGACTGTCCCCAATCATTTTCTTTCAGGCACTACTTTTTTCATTAGTGTTTAATCAAATTACCCATGGTCTGAAAGGAAGTCAGAAATTTTTTAAGAATCTTTGTTTCTTTGCAGACACCCATACTGGTTTCTTGTTTTGATATTCTTGCACTGATTTCTCACTGAAGGGGTGGGTTTTTTGTGATATTCTCATCTTCATTGTGAAGCTTGAGATAAACTGAAACATCTTTGAAAGGAATGAAGGACAGAGACTCCCTTGTTTTAAAACGGATCAGATCAGTGCTGGTGTGGTCTATGACTTATCAGCTGTTTGGATTTTCTACTACTCATTCCCTTCCATGAAACTATCTGAATCTAAGAACTGGAGGATATTTTCAAAGCAGTTCATGGGTGTTAAAAGTATCAGAATAGCTACAATATTGTTGGCTGTGCCACCCTCTTAAGTAATTCATAAAGCTGTCAAACCCTTAAGCTCACCCTTGCAGTAATGAGAGACAGTAATCTGAGGCCCTCTTCGTTGGCAGGATAGACATTTCCAACTTCACTGTTCCTGTTTTGGACTGATTCTGAAGGGCTCTTTTAAAGGAAAAGAGGAGCTCATTATATTTAAGGACTTTGTGTCAGTAATAAAATAAAAGCCTTTATAGGAAATATCCCTGCTTAGCTACTTTCCAGTCAGAAGCGTGATATTGTAGCCCAAAGATTTCATCTCTAAACCACACTTCACTCTCTAAACCACACCTTACTCTCTTGGAAACCAAAAATAAAATAAAATGAAATATAAAAATAAGAATCCTTTCAGTCCTAGTCATTATTTACAACACAAATGTCTGTCTTCTATCTTATATTTTCTGAGAGAGGTGGAAATATCAGACTTATCATCCCCTCTGCCTTCTACATTTCTTTACTAGGGGAAAACAAACTATAAAACTGAAATACAGGTGATTGCTTTTCTGTTTCCAATGTCAGTTTCCTACCAAAAACAGAGTGGTGCAATCCATGCATCTTGGTTATTTTGTTTTAGACCATGAGCAAAAGCTGTCTCATTTTTTTTACATAAGGGTGATTTTTTGGATCAAAAAATAAAGTTAGGGTCTTGGCACAAATTACAGAAGTGTCTTTAAAAATAAGGAAACAGTTTACCAAAAAACAATAAGGCAGTCTAAGTCATCCCTGACTTTTAGTCCTTTCAGGAAGTTCCGAATTCCAGGGCTGTCCCACCCACTTGAATTCTGTTACACAAAGTTCATTGCTCACAGGAGTAATTCCAATTGTAGTTTGAAAAATGATTCTGCACCTCTTTCATTGTACTGGCTGTGAATGAAGATATTCATACTGGAGAGTCATGTTTCAGATGGTAAATTCTTTGAATGGTGTGAATGAGCTTAGTCCTAATATTTTCCATAAGAGAACTGTACAGACCTTAGGAGACTGCCCGGACTCACCTTCCTCAGGCTCGGCTCTCATGCTTCTCTGAAGCAGTGGACAATGAAACCATCACTCTTTTTAATATTCAGCATACCATCAGGATTCCATGCTTATTAAACTGCCTCACTATTAAGAAGACTGTTTATATTAGTGTTGAGACTCACATTAACATCCCAGCCCTGTCTGCACAGATTGATTTCCTGAAGACTACTCCAAGTCTTACCTTTTTTTCTCCAGGTCCCTACTAGTTCACAGTTTTTCTTTCCAAAAGATGTTTTACCAACCTCATATATACTACACCCTAAAAAGCGGCTTTCTCGCCATGCCACTGTGGCCTGCCAGGCCTCTCATTGACAAAGGCCATCTAACCCATTTCCATACTTCCTGTCCTGTTGCTGTTGAGGAGGGCCTTCTTGGTCTCTGATGTCCTTCCTTGACATATTCATCCTTTCTTTCCTTTACCTGCTTAAGTTTTTGACCTCCTTGGACTGGACCTGGCGTCTCCCTGTCCCAGCATGTCCTTGTCCTCAGCTTTGCCTCTGCTGCCGAGTCTGAGGTTACCTGCAACTTGGTTTTCCTGTAGTTGCCGTGTTTTGCCGCTGATTTCTGTAGCTGTGCGCGGGCCTGCTCCTCTGCATTCAGTGCACTTGTGTCCAAGGCCACAGCAGCATGGCCTTGGGCAGCTTGTGTACCCTGGCACTTCCCTTTGTTACACTCTGCTCAGCTCATCTTTTTCCACTCTGGGCTGTAGCACACCATGACCCTGTGGAGCTGTCTAAATACTTTGGGTGCACTGATTTCTGCTCTCTAATTCTGAAAGCATATATTGTGATGATACAGAATTGCCAACTACTAGTTCATCCTCATATCTCTTTTTGCCTTACAGTAATTGCTTTCTGGTGTTTTTAATTATTTGTTGCCTTTCAAGTATCTTTTTCTTGCTCTCCCTTGCAGTTAAATCTGTGGCATTTAAGACTAATGTGACATGGTCTGTAATTTACCCATGGTGCTTTTTTCATTAGTTCTGCTAGACTGTGCAAAATATTCCTCCAATTTCTTAATTATAACTCATGTAGTCCTGATCACTTCTGGAGAATGGCTGAAATAGCAGGCCATGGTGCTAAGATAATTTTCATGTCATTAAAAGTAAAAAATATCCATTCTTACTTTGCCAAGCGTTGGGTTGGGACTTAAAAAATTATGAACTGTCCCCTTGTTTGATAGGTATATTATTTGTATGTCTTGCATTGTTTCATTTGCATCTCTAATTAAATACATGCTTTTATGTACAAATAAAATTGAAAAATTAGTAATTCTTATTGAACTTCAAACAGCTCCTCTCACTCTTCCTTCATCATATCTTTACACTCCTCTTCTGAATTCATATATTTTGGTTTAGTCATAGCCTACCTTGCAGTGCTCCTTCAGAAATCGATGGAAGCCTGATGCATAGAGTCTTTTTTCTGACTCTGTTCTGATTTTCAGCTTATGCACATCTGCTTAACACTTGCTTCTTTATGTCTCTTTGTTAATTGTCATGACTGGGTCTCATGATACTTGTTTGTCTCCTCCTTGGCATGAGTTCTGTCCACTTATCTCCATTCAACGAGCAGGAATGTCCTAGGCATTGGGTGGTTAAGGGTCAGTGCAGATTAAGTGAAAACACTTTTCACTGCAGTTAGCCTAGTCACAGTTGAGTGGACATCATGAGAGCTCTTTTTCTTCCACATTTGCTAATTCCTTTGCTGGGGACTGTGCCAGTGCTGATAAAATTCTGCATTTCCCTGGGCTGCATGTAGAAATCTTTTTTTAACTTCAAATTACTCCCTAGAGATCCATTTCTTTGTAAACCATTCTTTTTATGCCATGTGACTGCTGGACAGGGTCTGGTCCTTCATCTGTATCTTTTATCTTCAGGATTATTCTTCAAAGTTACTAGTTGATGCCAAAGTTCTTCACAGTACAATATAAACATCCTCTCCCTTTTCGACGTCCTGACCCTTTTTGTGGGGGAGGGGAATGCAAGGAGTAAAAGAATAGGATGTGACCCTGAAGAACTTACAGGAGACATCAAAAGATGAGCAGGATTAAAAATTCTTCTGCCCTCTTCTTACAGTAGTCTGGGCACTAACAGAAAAAAACCCAGGTAACAACGAGTGTTGGGGAATGCAAGGGATATTGACAGAAGATTCAGTTTTTAGTCTTGTACTTTCCTGCAACCTAGTATAGCCACCGAGGGGCTTTTTCAGGCATCAGTCTTTTACTGTCATGTCAAAGGTTCCTAACACATGTTAAGAGGTATGCACTGAATGCATGACAAATCCATTCACTGCATGGCACTGACAATAGAGGTCCTTTGGGCCAGCTTGAGCCATTCAGAAGTGAGTGGTTTAAGTCAGTCTTCTCTGTGAACTAGCTCAGAGTTAACACCCAAGTACTAGGTGCCTGAAGTTATAAATCCCACTGTCATATATTTGCTGGACAATTTATGGTAAAACATAGTTTAATCCCTTACCAGTATTCTTGTGCATCCTACATTTTAACAACTTATGCCTATGAAAACTAAGTTTTGGCGTGGAGCAATTGGAACCTCTCCTTCTGGAAAGGAATTTGGCAGATACTGAGAGGAGGCTTGTGGCAGTGCTTCCATATTTTCCTGGCAGTATTGCAGAGAAATTATAGAGGATGGAATCTTCCGTGCTGCTCCACATAGCTGCTGCCAGGGTACTGGTGGTAGGCATACTGGGAGATGAAATTTAGCAAAAAAATCCTGTGTTCATAGTCTCATATAAAAATATAATTTGAGAAATATGGTGCTTTCTGACGAAGGAAGACCACAAGACTACAAGCTCTTATACAGCTGCATAAATCAGATATGTTAACTGGAAAGTTAAGCTGAACGTTGAAACACTTGTGTTGTAAGGGAAAAGTAGGATGAAGCAAGTTACTGGGGAAAATATACTGGGCACCAGTAGGAAATTAGTTGTTTGTAATGTCATATGAGCAGCATTACTCTGGTTTAGAATCAATTGCACACCTATTAGTAACCTGTGCCTGGCACAGAGTGTAAACATAAGTACATAAATGTCAGTGATCAGATCAAATTGTTTCTAATATGATGACAAAGAATTCCCTTATAAAAATAAGAAAGAGAAAATGCAAAGTCTGTATGCTTCTGAAACCCAGTGTCCATGAACAGAGCTTGAATCTCTCTGTCAAAGGGCATCAGTTTATTATTGGTTTTTATTACATGTAAAGCTTCTCAATATCATTGTGAAAGGCAGGAGCTTGCAACCTTAGCACTTCCTGGTCTATTCCCTGGAGACCTAGCATGTTCTTTAATATCTGTACCAGACAGTGGATCATAAATAGTGCAATACTAACAAGTGAACTAATAAATGCCATTAAAAAGAAAAATCACGAAGTAATAAAGAATGTGTTTTCATATAGGTTTAGCCCAAAAAATCTCAGAAGTAATTTCTTCACCTTATTTTTGGAAAGCTGGTGGAGTATGCCCCTAAAATCATCAACTGCAGGTGTGATTTTAAATTGGTGGGTTTGTTGCAACTTCAGAGGATGGGAAGACCACAAAGAGTCTAGAATCTGTAGGAAATGTTAATGTGGACAACACCATTATAGTCTCCACAGATTAAGATGGGTTTAAAACAAATTTTATTCCATGAAACATTGTGGTTTTTTCTGTATTTCTATTGTTAATTAGTCAAACATGATACAACATTCCCATTATTTTCTTTAAGATTGTGATCAGGATCTGGCATATCATTTGGCTCCCCTTTCACCCTTTTTAAAATGTCAAGCAAATGTTCCCTTTCTTTGCATACTGAGATTCTTTCAGCATTTTGAGAGTTTGTAAAATGAGTGTTATGGCAGAAGCAACACCAGCCAGTTTGTTAAGAACTTTTGAGTTCAAGCTCTGGATTTTTAAGCTGTTTATACCTGAGGAAGTAGTGCTCCTACATTCTTACATGGCATTTATGCACTGTGGGTTATTTTATCCGCTTGTAAATACAGAATCTTCTGTTAATGGAACAATTTTCCTTTTCTGCATGATTATTGAGAGTTTTATTATTTCTGTTTAGTAAATATTAATTTCTATTTAGTAAAAAAATACTTCCTCTTATGCTCTGTGCTACCTAATACTAAGCAAAGTGCATTCAAGTCTCCCAGACCTGAGGCACCAGTGATGTTACACAGCATGTTACTGATTCATCTCTTCTCTAATATAACTTTTCCTTCCTATGCAGGTTTATAATCTCACAGCAGCCCCTCTAATATCTCAAGGGTTCTGGAAAGATGTGTACCCAGGAGCTAATTACAGTGACAGATACACCAGTTGCTGGTTCACTGGATATCTGTTAATAATTTGATACTTCTAACCTTGTTGAATGACCTCAGATTCTCTTTCTCCTCTGCATTAGAGAACATGTATTCACTTCTTTTATTTCTGTACTGTGGTTATTTTATTGCTCATTTATATCCTTGTGGTTATCTGATATATATCACTGTCATATGAGAATAAAATCATCAACCATGACTTCTTAAAATCAGTCAAGGAAGTTTTGTGCATGCATCAGCAAAGAAAAGGGAATAGAAAAAATGTCAAATGGTAGATTTGTCAGACAGTACTTGCTGTTGTATATGTGATCACACAGATATTGGAGTTGTGTCAGTCAGTTTGTAGTGCAGGTGTTTGATCACTCTAAACTGTGCAACACAAATGAATGTTAGTTTGTGACTGGGCAGAGGGTGAATGTTGAATTCTGTGCTGCAACATGCCACCAAAAAAGCTTGAAAGTGACCAGGAATGGTTAGACAACATCTGCTATACTTTGTGGCAGAAATATTGCAAAAAAATGCATAGTTTATGTGGAAGTAGGTGAATCAGCAGTAAAACCTTAAATGGAAAAGGCAACAATACAGAATATGTTAACATCTAAGCATAATAATTTTTAGGTTAACATAATCAAAATTATGTAAAAAGAAGTTCTGGTAGTACAACAGGGCTTTAATGTGCCTGATGAAAGAATAAATTAAGCAAGGTTTTTAATTATTTTTCACAAAACCTGTGGAATTGGGGTAATTTTGAAATGAATGGAAAGCATTGAGTGAAACATAGAGTATTAACTGCTGACTTCTTGAGGATAGATTCATTAACATTGAGGACAGCAAAATAGAATTGTGACCAGACTGAGGAAAAAAAACTTTACAGACAAAGTGACATGTGTTTGTTTATGGGTAGAAATCACCGAATACTCAAAGCCTGTGCTACAGATATTGTAACAGCATCTATGTTTCAGGAAACAAACATCATGTTGCAGAAGTACTTGCTGAGAGTAGAGATCACAGGTTGTCTTAGAAGCATGCTTGAAAACAGACAAGCTATTACATAATGGAAGGGTTAACATGAATTTAAAGTTTGGGTTTGATCAGGCTGATGTCTAGTTCCAGGAGTATCATGTAATGAGGAGTGCCCCATCCTGTCCTTCTCAACCTTTAGGCCTGCCTCTCCCTCCCAAAATAAATATGTGTCTTAAGGATAGGAACAAGTTTAAATCGAAGACTTGGAAGGAAGACTCTTTCCTGCAGTACCCATTTCTGGAGAAAATGGCAGCATTGAGAAAACCGAATGATCTAATATATGCATTTAAGAGAGTATTTTATGCAACTGGCCATACTTCCAAGCATAAAAATGTACAGTGCATAACAGTATAAAGTTGCTGAATATTTAATGACAGTATACAAATGATTATATGAAAACATAACATAGCATACAATCAGAGATTTCATATCTTAGCTTCACTTACTACTGAGAAAAAGGCAGAAACTTCTAAATTTCATCAGTGTTTGTTCTGTTGATGTTACAAGTAAATATCAAGGTTAAGAAATATGTAGCCAATTCAGGAAGCTACATTAAATTCCTAACAGTGTTAATCCATGGCTTGTGTTAGTCTACTTGAAAGAAACAGGAAAAGGTTTCCTTTTATTAGCTGTTACTCCAGTTTATTTGCAACTGAGTTGGAATAATTCCTATCCAAATGCATCTGGATAAACTTTAATTTACATAAATTAAATGACATACTGAAAAAGGTGAGAGAAAAATTTATTCTCTCTTAATTCAGATGAAGCTCTCTCTACTTCCCTCATTTTCTCAGGTGCAGTGATTGGGTGGTGGTTAAGAGGTGTGTGAACATGCATATGAGGTTTGGGGAAGGTTGTTTTATTTATTTTCAGAACTGCTAGTAGGCTGTATGAATTTGGGTGAAGGATGGAAAGCAATGGTTCAACTGTGAGTTATAGCTATGAACATTCTGGGATCCTTTAAAATCAAGTTCATGCTGTCTGTACTGTCCAACTGTTACTCCAAAGAAAGAAGAAAAGGAGCATCCTTGATATTGTTTTCTGTTCACCCTAGCTCAATAGTGCTTTTGTCACATTCATGGCACTGTGGGCTCTTCTGGCAGTGTCATTGGGATTCTCTGTGGAGAGACAGACCAAGGTTTGGCAGGCAAGTGCCGAGGTACCATGGGTTTGTTTGTTTTACATGTGTTTAAAACTCCGGCTAATGTAGCAAAAAGCAGGGATCTTACAAGAGAATTAGATCACACCAGCTATTTCTAGGAAGCAGAAGTCACTTACCTGTTCCTGGATTTGATATAACAAGGTTCCTAAATCCCTTAGCAAGTGGAAGTCCATCCCAGTATTGATAATTTTTATTTATTTTTATTCTTCAATGAAAAATTATGCTTATTAGGCAGAGGGGGTCTTTCTCTTTATTATTGACCACTTGTATCAGCAGAATAATATTTCCAGTTGACTTTTGTTGGCTGGGAGGTTAAGATACTTGTCCTTGGCTATATCAGTGAAACATTTCAGTCCTGAAACACTGAGATTCATCCCACCTAGCCTGTCCAGAGAGGGTTCAGTTCTGTCACTAACCCACAGCTGGCAGACATGCAATGAACTGCTTTTAAGAGGGATTGCCCAATGTGTGTGCAGGGAGCCTCTAAACAGACCAGGTGATTTGGACACTTCTGTGTCTATAGAAAAGAAATCCCATTTAATTTCTAGTTTATTTTTCATCACAAGCTACTGTGCATTTAACTGCAGTCGTCTGCATCAAAGCTTTCAAGATGGCAAAGAAAAACCCTCCAAACCTAAGCCTCATTCTCCCTTTCTTTAACCTTGAAGGATAGAAACTTCCTTGTTCATTACCCTACAGAAATATGTGGAATGTCAGGATGGTTGAAGTGGTGGGAAAAAATGCTGTTAATAGTTCCCTGCATGTCAATGAGAACTGGATAGGCCTTTTGGAAACACATGAGGAGGTGAAGAACTGTTATTCAGAGCTAGTACTGTGAGCTAATGGCCTGTTTCAATAATGACTTCCATTAAATGTTCAGGGTTTTGTGTGCAACATCAGAAGTAAGACTAGAGGAGTAAGAGTCTGTGTAACAACAATGTGATACAAGAAAGAAGCTTGCTGGTCTCTCTTAAATCTCGTTTAACAGTCTAAATTCATCCTGGAATGTTGTGTTCCACAGCAGCTGCACCATGACCACAGTGCTAGAACGGAACTAAGGTGCAGCTTCAGATCAAAGGAAAACAGCCATCGCTTTCAATCTCCTGGTAGAGGATTGATGAAAAGCAATTCTGTGTGTGTTAACTTTGTGATTTGATTTGATTAGCTGATGCATTCATTCGGTGATTTCAGAATTTGATTATCTAAGACACCACCATTAACCTATTTGATTTATTGATCCATATTCTTTGTGACCTGGCTATAGTTAGATTTTAATTTAGAAAATTTAAACTAGTTTTGGCTTAGTAATATCTTGGTTTGTTAATATTTTCTTACTAATTTTTAGAGAGAAAGTCTCTGCAGAGTGCATAGATCTATGTTTTGTGTATTATTTGTTCTTTAAAACCCAGAAGCCTTCAGGGAAAAAATGTAATTTAGGTCTGGTGTTTGAAAGATATGGCTCTCTTTAAATTAAATTCTTTGTTCCCACATATTGCACAATATTTCAAGCAGCAGGGAAGTCATACCCTGTAAGTTGCAGTTTGCTCATTATAAAATCTGAAATTAACTAATAGCAGGTAATTATCCACAAACTGTCAGTCACTCATTTCAGTAAATCTCTTAAATACATCAGTCCATATGCATAAACCCCAGTCCTTACTGTACCGTGAACTGAGTAAGCAGAAATATAATTAGCTAAAGAAAATAGCATCTAAAATCCCAGCATTTAGTTCCACTGAAATATATTAATGATGCTCAAAATGAATCATCAAAGGCACTTATTTGGAGACCTGGTTGGAGGTCAAAAGCTTTTGTATTTAACAGGCTTCTTCAGTGAAAGTCAATTAATCCTGATATGGTAGTGAGTGAATGCAGTGTGCAAAGGAGCCAGAACAGAGAGAGAAAGCTACAAAAATGTCATCTGTGGGTGGGAATTGAGACTGGATTTCAGTGGAGAGGTGAAAGGCTCCTACAGATGAGGGCTGGCTCTGTAGGAAGTGGGAATATGTTCTGTGTCTAGGAGGGCACCTTGACTGTCTATTGCTTGGGAATATGCAAAACATTGCAAAGTGTTGCTGTGTCAGTAATGCCGAAGCAACCTTATACAGCCTGCTTTGTTCGTGGCTCTGCCTGGGTTGGCGTTCACGCCAGACTACATGGACTTATGTAATGGTGCTGTAGCCTGCCAAGGCAAGGAGTCCTCAAGTGTGTGACTTACTGACAGCAGACTTACTTGAGCAGCCAAGCCTGCTGCAAAAAAAGTCCGAGGAGTACAGGACCCACTGAGTCCCTTGGGTTACTGAGTACAAATTGTCACAGATCCAGGCAGCCCTGTCATGAAAATTTAGAGGAGAAAGGACCACAAAACATTCAGCCTATGCCAGGAGTGTTGGAAATGCAAAAAAAAAAAAAAAAAAAAAAAAAAAGGCAAGAGCTGGCTGAGACAGTAAACTCAAATCTGAGGCAATGGAGCAGAGCTGCCTGATGGGTTTTCTGACCCAGGCCAAGTGTCAGAGCCAAAGATTAAATCTGATTTCATTTTCATGTGCCAATTGCAGCATTCCACCTGAAAAAAACTAGTTGCTTCATTAAATAGTGATTTGAATTGTGTCACAAAGGCTGCCGTAGTGTTGCAGCAGTGTCAATTTAGGTTAACAGGACATGCTCTGATTGTGGGAGTAAGAAAAAGTAATTAGAATACTATGAGCTCTTTTCACTAGCTTGACTTTTCTAGACATCAGAAAACAATTTTGGGCAGCTTAAGTAAGAGCATCCCACAAGCTAAGATTCTTCCTGTTTAATGGAATATGCTGAAAGGAGATTTCTTTGCTTAATTTCTAAAATGCTGGTTTAAAACTTCTCGAGAAGATTTTTCTATATACCAGTCCTACCAGGAAGGAAACAAAGTATTAACTGTGCAGCATGCCTGCTGCCCTGGTTTTTAAGATAATAAAGAAATTAGGGTCATCTTTCTTTGTTCCTCTGTAACTCAGTTATTAGACTGATTTATAAAGAAAGAGCAGGCTTAGGATCTAATACCAATAGCAATGTTTTCCATGAATGTCTCTGCTAATGGCATAATACAATGAAAAAGATGAGCTTTTTTTTGCTGATCCCCATGCTATGAGCTGTGAGTTCAATTGGATGTTGACTGATCTGCCTCTTTCCTTCCCAGTGTCAAATAGCCATATTACAGGAAATAGCAGAAGCAGCATGGGCAGAAGAACCTTTATTCAGTCTTGGTTTATGTACTGAACGCAAAAACCATCAAGACAGGTTAGAGAAAATTGATCACGTGAATAAAATTAGCCTCTGCCTAACTACACGTTTTCATTACTTTCTGTTTTACCAAAAGCAAAAAGTGACAGGGTCTCAGTCACTAGTAGTGCAGACACACATAGGCACATTTACATGTGTGCTCAGTGATACCTCTAGGCGAAGGCTAGGAAATGTGTGAGCTGCAAGTAACAATACATACTCAGATACTGCCTTCTTGTGTGGAAGCCCACCATAATTACAATGTGGTGTATTTTTCCCTCATCAATGGGTTTAATAAAGAGTGGTGGGTGGGGCTTCTGAGACAAAGAATTCTGAGGAAGTCAGTATGGCAAAAAGCAGATGCCAAAGGCAGAGGTCTTGTACTGCTTTATGTGGTTCCCAAGGTCTAGCAGCTACAGCCTTTGGATGCCTGAAAATGAGAACCTGATGAGTACCTACTTGTGAATGAGAATGCAGCTTTGCCACCATACAGCAGTCAGTTTTATTAAGTACACTTTGCCACTAACACTCCTGGTGTGTTCTGTAATTTCCAGCAGGTACTTTATCTTCTACTTGGCAAAACAGGATGGCACAGCTTGTAACAGTTGGAGATTATTCACTTTAGGACTCACAGTGATGTATTCTTAAAACAATGAGCATTACCTGGGGCTCATTGCTCCAGGTTCTTAAAATCAAAACAAAACAACCCCAAACAAACACAACAACAACAAAACAACCCACAAAAACAAACAAAACTAAAACAAAAAAAAAAAACAAACCTCCCCCAAAAAAAGAAAAGACAAAATTTTTTAATATTTGAGTGCAATTCAGTTGTGTATGCCTCTTTTCCCATGTGAGTTTATTCTTCTTCTCTCCATGCAACTTTGTTTGCAGTGCTATTTCTTCATTGTTACTTATCTGAGAATGTGAGGTGTGAGCTGGGAATTTGGCTTCCTCTACATTAGATAGAGCCTGATTCTAATTATCTGTGTTATCTCTGTGGAATGTATTGTTGATCAGTGCTTCTGCCTATGCCTAGACTGTTAATAATCCATGGAAGAGCTGAGAATGGGACCCACTTCTTCAGGTCTTAAGGGTTTCTCTTCCCGTCCTGAGTTTCATAACAGATGTTTCATACAGCTCTAAGAAACCACAGTCTCATATAGCTTAAAAAGAGGTGGCCAGCAGCCAACTTTCAAATAAACAACCTCAGCTCTTTCATTAAAAGAAAACATTATCATAATATTAAATTACATGTCAAATGGTGAAGGTATCTTTCCTTGTGTACAAGATATTATCCTTTGAAGTCACAGAGCCCAGAGTGATTTTCACATGAGGGTGACCAAATAGGAAAGAGGGGAAAAAGTAAATAAAACAGTAACACTGGTTGCTTTTCACATTCCTCTCCTGGTTATAGAAACACATATGTTTGGATAACAAGTTTCTTGTTACCCACATCTTTTTCTTCCCCTGAACTTTAATGCTCTATATTCTTTATTTGTTATCTAGGATACGTTACATTTCTGGTATGCTTCTCCATATTGAGAAAAAAAGGTTAACTTTGCAGCTGTACCTTGGTGACATATTTTGAAGTCAGGTATTCTGCCCAAACTCTAGTTGATGCTGTTGGGGGAAATAGTAGGAGGCTTGCCAATGAATCTAGCTGCAATAAAGGAGAAATTTCATTAAACAGCTGATGAAAGGTCGATTTTTATCCTGGTGCTAGGTAGCATGCTTTTAGATGAAAGAGATGACTAACAACTAATTCTACTGACTATTCCTATTTTTCTTTATTTTCAAACTATGCAAATGAAACTGCTCACTCATAACACACCAGTACTTTGTAGAATACAGGAAAGTCAGGAAAGTGACTCGGCAAAGCAGTGTGAGAGTCTGCCTCCTTCTCCATTTGCACCAATAACTTATTTGAACTTTGGTTTCACACAGTTTCTTGTCCCCTGACCCCTTCCAGCTCAGCTGGGGGTTATTTCTGGGGCTGACAAGTGTTTTTGTTGGCAGCTACTGATTGACAGTCTGGATCACCAAGTATCACAATGTATTTAGCATTCTAGATGCTACAAGAAAAATAAATCTGGTGGTCCTTGAGTTTATTTTGTCTTTTTAGGTGCAGAAAGATCTCTTAAAAATTCTGGACACCTGCTTTTAATCCAAATTGTACAGTTGCTACCCTTTAAAGTTTGCTATTGACTATGTCTTGAGAATTCTGATATTCACTTCTGCTAACTGGGGAACTGAGTGACATTCTTAGTGAACTCTTTCTCGTTCTGGTTTCCCAGCATGTTAGTATTTTAACTACCTCCCATTTCATTTTTCTTCAGGGGTAAAGACATGAAATATAGGCAGTAACAACTGCATTGTCCTTCCTTTTGTGAGTCTGAATTGATAAGTCATGAATGATACATTGCAATAACTATCTGTCAAAATACTTGTTATTTGTTCAACTAACCTTGATACCTTTGAAATTCTTGTTCAAATGAATTAACCAAAATGAGCCTGTAGACATAACTATAGTAATCAAAATGCAGTTTACAGTGTTTTACTCTCTTAATGATGTGAAATTTTGCTACAGAAAAAAAAATTAATAGGACTAGCTCAGTAATAATAGGTACCATTTCTTAACAGATCTTATTCAAGTCAGACCAAAGCCAACCAGTAATGTCATGGTTCTAGCATGTCTCTCATTCTACACCCCATGGTCTGTACCTACTGCTGACTCCTCCTGTGGATGGTTTTTTTCTTAAGAGTATTTGTGTTATGATAAGAGTTTTGAGCCTCATTCTTACACTTCCGTATTCAGATCAGTACTTTAAATCACACATTGTGCTTCCGATACCAGACTACATTTCAGTACTGTCAGGAGGATTGTAGCTGGGAGCTTTTCCTGTTGCAAGATTTTCTGCCTTCTTTACAGAAGTTCATGCAAAAGCATAACATCAGGTGTAACCATTTAAGTATCATTAGAGGACTGATAGTTTAACAGCATTTTCCACAGTCTCCTAGGAAAAAAAATCAAGTATCTCGTAGCTCTGCATCTCCTCCCCATTTATTAACCACTCTGCTCAAGTTGTATGTGGGTGGGTGGGCTGTTGGCTTCTTTTTTGTTTTAAAGTTGCTTTTGGGAAGGGAAGGGATTTCTTGGGTTTGATTAATTTATTTGTTTGATGATGAATTGCAATACCTATGAGTTATACTTTTGCTAGGTTTATTTAGATCCTTAGTAAACAGTTGTTCCTCCTTGGATTGAGATGAACATCATCTCTGGGGCAGCATCTGGAGTGATTAAATCAAGATAAGTAGATGCAGCTAATTAGCAGGCTCTTTCAATCTTTGGTCTTTCTATAGGGGTGGTATAAGTTTTTCTTCTTCTTCCTTCTTTGTTTCTGCTCTTCAGCATAGAGTGGATTTTATTAAATTTTAATGAAAGTAGGAGATGATGTTATTTTTGATACAAAATGGATGGATTTATTTGCTGTATACACATTAGTTTCTGATCCCTCAGTAATCTCCAAACAGATTCATCAGAAGTTGAATTTTGGAGAAAAACTTGTAGGTTTTATTGACCAAAAGACCTGGAGAAGGAAATGAGTGTTGGCTGTGCTAGTTTTTTCCTTGTCCAGGTGAGCCAGGAGAGCTGATAAGACAACAGTAACCAAGTCTTTGCATCACATTTCCTTTGTTTTCTAAAACACCTTCCCCAAGAACTTGATCCCATCATTGTATTATTGCGCACAGTGGCTCAGAACATTAATAGCAGGATGGGAATGGGGACCCTTCTCTTGAGTAGTGTCTGCTCAACAATGCTGTACCTTGAGCCTCTATTCCTGTCTGGGAAGAGTTACCAGACAAAGGAATATACCCCCCCAAAAAAAAAATCTTTTAATGATATATGGGCATCCTTGTAGCTGTCCTGCACTGCTGTGCAAGGGTTAAGTACTCAAAAGGGAATCCTTAGATGATGAAGAGCTGTTGACAGTCATCCTTGTGTCAAAAGTAGATCAAGGAAAAAGAAGGGCAGGAAATGTGACTTTATGCTTGGATAGCCTCTGTGAGCAAAGCAGCCCCTGAGGGATTCTTAAAGCAGTGCATGCATTTTGAGCATTCCTAGGGTTCTTACTAGTAAAACAAGGATGGAAAGGGACATTAAGTAACCTCGAAGATCAATGGAGCTCAAGGACAGATTAAAGTCACTTTTGTCCTCTCCACTTATGTTGTGTGAAATCAAGTAATTGAAAATAATTTTATTTTTACTAAACTTAATTCTACAGAAAAAATTGATCTACAGGATCAATTTCATATTCATTGTAATAATTTAATCAATTCAATCAGGATCTGAAAATTATGGTTCTTTCACTTTCTTGCTGGCACACAATTCCTCTTTTTCTGTGAAATATTGCAGTGCTGTTATATGGAAGTTGAAAAGTGGGGAGACAGAGCTCCTGCACACACACTACAAAGGACAGAGGCATCCTGAAGATGGAAACAGCATCTCCTGAAGGACAGATGTCTAGCAATTATGTATCCCATTTCTCTCTCACCTATTTTTGCTGGTTGCTCTGGACAACATGCAGATTTTTTTTTTTTTTCCATGGGAAACTAATTTTAGAAATCTTTTTTCATTGTAATGATGATGAAGACTCATAATGTTAACATTTTTAACAAAACAAATTGTTCCAAATCGATGCATTGACTTTATCAAAAGTAGTCATTCAGTATGGCAAACAGTCTGTTTTGAGAACATTATTTTCCTTTAGCTAGATATTACATCATTTTACTGTATTAATGTTACCCCTAAATTCACAGCAGATTAGAGAAGATGACATGTTTCAACCTTAACAAAATGATGTAATATTTTCCACTTGATTCTTTGGAAGATAGTAATATTACATAACGGAACAGGCATTTCCATACAAATATATACCATGAGAAAATGGTCACTCGGCACTTTACTGTCATTAGCAGAGAGTGAGGCTTCAGGTAACCTTTTGAGGGATCCCATCCTTTCTGCTTTTGTCTGTGCATCCCGGTTTTATATCTTTCTTCACCTTCCTTTGTGATTATACCTGTCACCTCTGCATGTATGAATTCACACATACCTCCTTTTAAGCTGCAATTGAAAAACGCTACAGGTGCTGTTCTAAAACAATAAGCCAATTATATTTCTTCCTCTACATTTACGTGCAAGAGCACATCAGTTTGGAAGTGCTGTTCCCTTGGAAGGCAAAACATATTTCAGTCATGTATTCTTGGTTCTTTGTAGCTGCTTGAAATGCTTCATTAAGAATTGGACACATTCCCCTACATTTTATTCATCTCAGAGCAATACATCTAATGTAAGTCAGTCATCTAAGTTGCATTCCCTCTGGGAGGATGGGTCTTTGGCAATTTGCTATAAAGTAGGTGTCTTAGGGTGCAATTTCTTGTCTCTTTTCTTAAATGACAAAGCCAGACTGAAAGGCTTGAGTCCTTCCTCTCTCCCTGCCTTGTCGTC
The DNA here is from genome assembly GCF_017590055.1 of Onychostruthus taczanowskii. Taxonomy (NCBI): domain Eukaryota; kingdom Metazoa; phylum Chordata; class Aves; order Passeriformes; family Passeridae; genus Onychostruthus; species Onychostruthus taczanowskii. The sequence goes on along the minus strand of NW_024496525.1, from coordinate 3,918,096 downwards.
CTTCTGATTTTGCCAACAGCCAGTGTGGTCTGATGTGAACAAGTCTGAAAATATTGAAAGTTAATCTAAAACATTTAACCAATGAGAAAGGACAATTTTTCTTAAGAATATATAGTATTTTTATTGCAGAAAGATGAAAAAGTATTTGAGGTTTGAAAAGGAAAGACAAGTTCTTGAAGAATCAAAGAATTTAACTTTTTTTGTTCATTTAACACTTTTGATTTTTTTTATTTTTACTTTTCTTCTTTTTCCCACTTCTGTTTTTGGTCAGTTTTCAAGAACCCAAGAAGATCCATATTCCTTGCAGGGAAAACACAGTTATGCATCTCTTAAATTAATTTTTTTCCCTCATTAATGTGAGTGGAGAAGGAAGGGAGGAAAATGTACCAGATTAAGAGTTCAGGATGTGGAATTCTACTGTCTCTGACACAGGTGTGCCTTTTGCATGATGTCATCCCAGCAATGTCAAATTCCAGATGCAAGTCTGTAGTCATGTCAATGGAATCCTACCCAGAAGAACAGAAGCTGATTAACGGTGAAGCTGTAGGTCATATGGACAAATGCCTCTTTTTCAGAACTGACATTGATGCAACCTGTGACAGCTGTCAGGATCAAATCTGTACACAGGTAGCAGGAGGGCAGTAGGTGCCTCTTCTACCACTCACCCCAGCCTGAACAGAGGAGAGAAAATAAATGGAGCAGAATGGAGTTCTTCCAAACACTATATCTCAAATGTCCTTGGAAAGCCTTTGCGCTGTTGTGCAGCATATGATTGATTCTGGGCAGCCTAAAAAGAGGTGAGACACAGTGCAAAACCCAGCCCTCATTACCTGTAGTGGTAATGAGTAGTGATCAGTTAGTATTATAAAAATAGACATATGAGTACTGAGCAGCTTAGCTATAAAAAGAGATATCTTTCCAAGTTAATGTGGCAATATGTGCACACATAAGTATGTGCATGTGTACAACACACAACCAGCAGGATGAAGTAGATGCCGTATTTTTGGATTTCAAGAAATGGTTTTGGCATCCTATTTCTCAATAATAACTAAAATAGTAATTCACATCTATTTCAGGAGGTTTATATTTACACTGAAAACTGAGTAAGAAATCATAATTAGCAAGTTGCTATTTAAAGGCAATATGGAGAGGAGGACCCAGGAATTTCACCTTGCATCCTATTCAATAGATGAGATTTGTGAGAAAAATACAGATGGCACGGGGAAAATTTTTCTGGATGAGTTCTGTCTAGTAGCTGTAGCACAGGGGTGGAAACCTGCAATGTACTGTGCTTAGTGCCAGAGCTTCACAAGTCTTTGCTTTTGAAGGGAGACAGTCATTTTGTGAGAAACAAGTATTTGATGCATGAAGGGATGAGGATGCACTCTATAAAGCACTGGGGAGAATAAAGAGTGGTTGCACAAAATGATTCAGGAAACACCACTATCCAGGGAAGGAACTGGCCACTGAGTGACTGAATAAAGAAAGCGAGGAAATGTGAGACAAAGCAGCATTTTGTGTATCTAGGGGCAGCCAGGAAGCAGCTTGCTGTGAGCAGCAGGAGAGGGGACTGTAGGAATTTCATACAACTGTAAATGTCTAGTCATTCAGTATGTCATGGAAACTGCAGATGATCTTTGGCAATCCAAGTCAAAATTATAACAGGGACTTAATGGTTGTGAAAATCCCTTTGGATTGATCTACTTAGTACCCCTCAAGAAAGATTCTAGTCAGCAGGTGGGCAAGGAGGTGGTGTTCTGTCTCTTGGGATTGCAACATCTGAGAAAGTTCTCTGAAGTAAATATCCACCAAAACAGCTACGAAGTATAGTCCATACCATAAGTGACTGGGTTTAGTTTTGCAGAGTATAACTAACTTTTAGAAATTTTCTAATGGTGTCAAAGAAAGACGAACAATGTATGTTCTTAAATACCATTCACATTCTGCATATAAAGCAGGAAGAAAGTTAAAAACTGACCAAACAAAAAAAGGTCTTTAAGTATTCTTCTAGTCAGATTAAGTTGTATAAGAGTTGAGTCAATTAAATGCACGTCTATATTCTCCAGCCAGAAGAGACTCTGTAGTTTGACTGGCCTCCAGCTCACTGGAGAGGAAGCAAACTTCCAGACTTGTTGGGACAGATTTTTTCACATGGTGTTAAATTAGCAGCCAAGGGAAATGATAGAAAAGTAAGAAATAAAAACACTTGCTTAACAGAGAGGCAAGATATTGAGAATAAAATTAAACAAGGCCCCAAGGACTAAAAGAGTTTTTCAACTGCTTGTGACCAACATGATGAGGCTGGCTAGTAAGCAAGTAGCAGTGAAATGCAACTAATGACTTCTAAACCTACAGTGATGATAAACTAGAATTTCTCAGACTAGGAAGAAGAATTCTTGTAATTCAAAGGACAGAAGTAAGTTGGGAGCAGTGTTGTATGGCTAAAATGACATTGCCTCTTTCCCCAGCAATTGAACAAAATTATCTTGAAGGTCAATTAATACCTAAAATAAATGTCAATGTGGTTGCTGGTGATTGCTACACACTGTCAAACCCAGCTAAAGATCCGGATGAGATAATGACTAGCCTGTTGTGTGTAAGGGGCGGGAAAAAAGTATTTGTTTTATCCTTGTGTGTGTGTATGTGTATGTGAAGCTGATAACAAAAGTGGCATATTGGTGGTTTCATTCTGCTAGCATGGGAGCAGATTTGCAGGTACTGAATAGATGACAGTATCAGAATGAAAATTCCCCTGTCACTAGTTAGGGTAATATCTTGGATCCATTCTCAGCAGATATAGAATTGAGACAAGAATTGAGTTCAGAACTAAATTCAGATGTTCAACAAGTGGAAGTGGTTGTGGCTTGAGTACACTTTCTTGGAAATAGAATAAAAATTTTAAGTGATCGGATATGTACTTCAGCTGAGATATTAAAATAAACAGACTTCTGTGCCTAAATAACATCTGAAAGTGGTATATCTTGATAGTTCCAGAAAAGGTAAATCTCTCAGAATTTAAAACAGTGCCAAAGGAGCTCAGTTGAAAGAAAGTACGTGGACAGAAGGATTCAGACAATAATTGAGTTGCTTGTTCAAACAGCTAGAAAGCTACAAGCCTATAGCTGAGAGGGGAGGCTATGCTGTTATAAAAATTAAGGAAAATACTACATTGCTTGCACTAAAAGGAAGTTGAAAAGTTGAAAGTTTAGCTATAGATGAAAAAAGCAAAAGAAATTAAGAAGAAATCAGCAGGAAGTCTAAGGAAAATTTCCAAGTGCATTACTAGCAAAAATATTTTAGCAGTTATATGAATCTGTCATAAATGTGTGTGGTAGGTTTGTCAATAATAGAGACAAAAAGAAAAATTATTCAGTAAACATTAGTATTCTAGGAAAAAAATTAAACAATTGATTTTTCATTGTCACATAGAAATTGTGCAATGGTTTTCTGAACAAACAAAAAATATTGTGAAAAAACCTGTTATTAAAATGCCTACTTTGTAAAACAACTGGTTGAGACAGCTTGTGTTCGAGAACTTGGAAAGAACTAGTTAAGGAACTGTGAAACACATCCATGTGTTTATATTTTCACTAAGTGTGTCAGGATACAGAGGAAATTCTGCAGAACTGGAAGAAAGTTAATGCTGCATTAGTATTTTTAAAGGATAAATTGAATAAGCTGGATGGCAATACTTTATTACATCTGCTCTACTCCTGCAAAGTAGGACTACTTGGTAATATGAAGATTGCTGCCTTGACATCAGTCTGAGTAAAAATACCAGAATATTATATATAGGATCAAAGAGTTAGAAAAGGGTTTATAAATACTTGTCAATCTAAAGAGCTTTTTTGAAAAGACATCTTGTTGCAACATCAGTTTGTCAAATGTGTTTGCCAGTGTGACAAAAGTCCTGTAGGATATGCTACCTTCAGTTTCAGTCACATTCTTAAATTGATAACTCCACATGTGTACTTAAGTGAGTGCCTGGTGTAAATTGCTGTGTCACGTTTTGGTTTAAAACACAAGTATAAACCAGAATCATTGTCAATTAACTCTATCTATAAGTTTCTTGTAAATGTGAGTTCTGGGTTATGTTCTATTTAGGAGTTTAGAAATTAGTCAGAAGACAACTTTAAAACTGTATTCATGATCTGCTGACAACTTACAGATTAAGGTAGGAAAAAAAAGGCAGAATTCAATGGAACTCACCAATGAAACTAGGTATCTCAAAAGGAACTGCAGTGGAGTGGGGAATACATGTCCTGGAAGGAAATATGTCACAGGACACTCGATGTCATGGTAGACAATTGACGACAATAATTTGTTTTGCCAAAATGTGTGATGAGATTGGTGCATGGATTAACAGGGAGATCTCAGGAGAGAGAGAATGGCCGTTCTGCATAGCATAATATTACTGTGCACTGATGTCTGCCTTTCTGCTTTCATCCCTGGAAAACTGAAGAGGCCTGTAGAAGATTCCAAAGTAGCACCTTGTGAGCCTTGGGAAAACTGTATTTTGTTGTATTGCTCCCTTTTGACCATTACCTGCAATCTGTCCAGATAGAGTACAACAAGAGTGATGAAGTAAGCAAGGGACTTGGGGTTGAACCAACTAATGAACAAAGAGTAAGAGAGTTTAATAGCAAGCAGCAGGAGATCCCATGGATGTTTTCAAAGAGCAAGGTTAATAACTTAAGGCTGTAAATACTCATGAACAAGAGAGACTATTTATTGAAAGTGAAGTTTTAGGATCATTGAGAAATACTTGAAAATACTTGCTACTTTAGGTAGCAAACAAAAAGTATTCTTCAGGCTTAGTATGACTTCCTGACAGAACTATTAGTCTGTACATTACTTTATCTTCTCAGAGAAACAGTGAGAAATATAAAGTTGCTGTTTTGATATTAGAAGGAGAATACTACTAGAGAATGCTCCAAAGGAAATTCCTGTTTTGTCAGAAAGATGTCTTGGCTGATCTGGAATTGATTTCCCACCAGGAGTTCTGTAAGTATTTTCTGTAATTTTCTTCTCTTCTGTAAGGTAACAGCAGGATGCAGGAGAAAAATCACCCCTGCAGGTATCTTACTGCTTTTTTTTTTTTTTTTTTTTTTTTTTTTTTTTTTTTTTTTTTTTTTCCTGTAAGATAGTGAAAGAAATGGAATTACCTTCTCAGTGCTGGAGTTTTCTTATTTTACTGAAAAAGAGATGGATTTGTGCTGTGCTGTTAAAAGATCCCATCTTTTTCCTGTGGCAGTTGAATAAGTTACACTCTTTCTTCCTGATCACTTTATGTTCCTTAATTACAGACTTAGCTTAAAATCATTAATCTCCTTCCTCTCCATCTTATATTTCTTTTCACTTAAACCATTTACTTTTACTGATCAAGATAGAGAAATCATGGTGGTGAAAAGTAATATAATAGTCATTATTTTTTTTTTCATGCTGAAATTTATGTCATACAAAAATTACATGCAAATATGTGTGAAAGGACATGATGTGGGATTATCAGAAGCATTTGTGGATTATCAGAAGCATCTTAGTGACTATGTGCACTAGATTTTTCAACTCAATCAAAGTTGATAAAATGAGAAAGAAAAATAATTGGGAGATAAAGTAAGAGCATAAACTGGACTACAGGCTGCTAAGCTGCTACTGTGAGTCTTCTTATGCTCAGCCATAGCCAGAAATTCTTTGCTCTGATGAAATGAATGAATGACTGGGGACCTATTTCTGTGCATGCATTGTCTATCACTGAGTCTAGGGTCTTCTGTCCAAGTATACTTTGTCAGTGAACTTGGCTGTAATGACTGCCCTTCCTGCCTCTCAGATGTCCAGTTAGGTAAGCGGCATCTTCCCAGGACAGGTGACTATGGTTGTTACAAGCATTAGAATGAACTCCTGCTGTTTTTTGCCAAGTTGAGTAGGGTGCTACATTGTTTTGTATCTTGTTTGTCTCAACCACCACCAATGGCAGTGGAGGTATTTTCCACACTGTAAATTCATGTTTCAAGTAGCTTAGGGCTCCTTGGCTGGTAATATGCCATTGGATCTTGTGCTAGTTAATGAAAAACAAGAGGAACACCCCAAAGGTGTTTGTAGGGGAGGAGCGTTGGGTGTGGCTGTGTCAAATATTTTGTTTAAGTTTTAGTTGTATTGGGAAAAATGTCTCTAGCAGAACTTCTGCTATGACTGTGCTATGTTTGTGGGTCCCATGATACTCAGGCTATTTCCAAAGTATACAAGCAGCTTGGAGTGTGTGAGGAGACGAGTGGGTGGAACAGAATTTCCAGAAAACCCTGAGGAAAGTAAAAACTGAACATATAGCAGTGCTGAGTGAAGATTGGGAGATAGAAAACTGAGCAATATCTCAAAAGACACAGAACATGAGTTGATAGGAGCAGACTTCTGTTGTCAAAAGCCCTTTACATAGCAGAATTTCTTTTAATATAATGAAATAGATTTATTTGCAATACGTGATTGTTTATTAGCAGGGATTTTTCATAAGCCTGGCTAAATTTTGGCCACATAATTGCCATTCTTTTTGTGGATTTCATCCTGTTACTGAAGATACCTTGCTTATCAGTGCAGTGCCTGTGTCTTATATGCAGTGCAAAATCAACTTTTCCTATACTAATGTCCCTAAATATTTAGAAACAGAGGTGGGAAAAAAATATAGTGTTTGACAATTGATCTGTGGAGACCCTAAATCTGTCATCAGTACAGCATGTGTTTCCTGCATCATAATGCTGTTCTGTTCTAAAATTACTCTTCCTTGGAACCCCTTGAATTACTGTCTTTAGTAACATAGCAAAAGATGGAAGGATGCAGCATTTTTATGCTATGAAACATTTCATGGCATTTTACTCACTGTGTGATGCATTGTCATATATACTAAAATTAAAATTGTCATAACAACTCAAAATCTGACCAGATATTGCTGAAAACTTGTATGCAATAGTGAGTGAAACATATGAAGATATGTTCAAGTTTGAGGAGTTTTTCTTTTTATAGATACTGATGCAAGTTTTCATAGTATTATTGTTCAAATTATCTCTGCTTAAAAGATCTTAGATGTTATCAATGGCGTGTCTGTACATCCGTATCTCAACGGCATTTCATGTGAATAAGATTCCTGTCCCCTCTGACATGATTTGATATTTTTATATTGCTGAACTCATAACCCAAAGGGCCAAAGTTTGAAAGCAATTCATTTTGCATCTTGCTGCCTTTGAACACCTTTTGACAACAAATATTTTTGGTTTTGCCAACTTGTTTGACTTCTAGAAAAGACCAGGGATGATCTTAGATACGAAGTACTCCAAGCGTAGTGCGGCACTTGTGTATTTTCACGTGCACAGGTTAAATAAATAACAGAGCTGTTATTGGTATGAACTGTTGAATTGTTCTGGAAACATCAGCATGCATGGCAATGAAGGTGAGAGTGATGTGGCAGGGCTTTGAGATATATATATATATATATATATATATATATATATATATGCTGAACTTTATAATATGGGAGCAGTTTTGTAAAGCAACATCAAAAATATCCCTTCCTCTTTTTATTTTGTTATAGCTGTTGTCTTCTGCTCTGAATCACATGAAGAAAACTCTTCTTCACCAAATCCAACACAGAAGCTCTCCCTGGTAAAAAATAAGATGGTTTCATTGCATCAATCTTCTACACCAGGTACCACAAGTCCTCTTCTTTACATCCTCCTTATTTCTTCTTCAGAATCTAGGTGTAAGATAGGTGCTGGCATTTACAAGCACCTCTTACCAGAAAGCTATGTCACTGTATTTCTGACTGCAACTAGAGCAATGTCTCAGAAAGGCCAGTGAAAACTGAAGGGAATTCCTTATTTCTGTATTAAACAAAAACAAACCCCCCCACCAAACTCAAAACATAGTGAGCAGCCAAACCACAAAAAAACCCCAAACAACCCTCCACAGAAGAAACTTACTGCCTCCCCCCTCAAACCAAAAAATCCCCAACACAGCAGGAAAATGGAAAAGAAAGAAAAAGGAAAGAAAAATAAAACTATTTCCATCACCACACTGAAATCTACCGGATTTGGGATTGGGAGTTCTTGAAATAAAAGCTAATTAGTGGAGCTCCTTTCCCACTACTATAGAACAAATTTTATTTCTTTTTGATACTGAATGAAGCTTTTCTCCAAATGGACTTTTATTTTCAAGGCATTGTGGAAACCAAGTGAGCTGTGAGGTTTTTTAACATGTGTTCACTGCCTCTTGTCCTGTCAGTGGACACTACTGAGAATGCCAACTTCCACTTCATTCCTTGTCATCAAAGTGTTTGTACACATTGATAAAATCCCCCTGACTGTACTCTTCTGCAGACTTAACAATCCCAGCTGTGCCCTCACCTCTTACACAAGATGCTCCAGTTCCTCAGTCGGGACCTGTGCTGGACTTGTTCCTGTAGGTCAGTATGTCTCTTGCATTAAGGAGCCCAGAGCTGAGCACAGAACTCCAGCTATGGTCTCACCAGTGCTGAATAGAGAGGAAGGATCACCTCTCTTGATCTACTGGCAATGCTCTTCCCAATGCTGCCCAGAAGGCTGTTGGCTGCCTTTGGTGCACTGCTTGCTCACAGAGAGCTTGCTGGTCACCACGCTCCCAAAGCCCTTCTCTGTGGCTGCTTTCCAGCCGTCAGCCCCCAGCACATACTGCTGCCCAGGGTTATACCCCCAAGGTGCAGGACTTGGCTTTTCCTTCAAGGGGCTCCTGTCAGCCCAATCCCCAGCCTGCTGAGGCTGCTCTGTGTGGCAGCACAGCGCTGGGTGTGTCAGCTGCTCCTGTCTTTTGTAACCTCTGTGATCTTGCTAAGGGTGCATTCTGTCTCCTTGTTCAGGTTGTTAATGAAGATGCTAAACAATAAAGAAAGGCCTCTGGGTGTTAGAAAAGCCATACATTCCTTCCAGGGGGTGGCAAGGTGACCTAGCCTTGCCAGAGGAATGTTCTTGCAGTAACATCTTCCAGATGTATCTAATTCTTTAAAGTCCTTTCTGACATACCCTGGACTGTCCATAAGCTTTTTTCAATCCAATCTTCTTTGGAGCATTTTTGTAATATCTTAAAATATATTCTTTGCTGATTGTAGTAATATAGATCTATTTCTCTATTATACCTTTTTTTCCTTTTAATTTGTCATGTTCTTTCTTTTTTGCTGACTTGTACTTGAGGTTCTCCAAGTTTATCAGCAAAGCTGGATATGAAACACCTGTAAGGTGGGACATAGTGGTGTTAGAGGTTTCAGTTTTCAGTGTTCCCTTTCACTGTAAACACAAGTGTACCCTGTTCTCCTACTCTGTGGTTTGTGCTAAAAAGCAGCTTATTGTTAATCCATCACAATGCAATGCATATAATCTATTCCCAGAGAAAACAGTCTTTTTTCTACTGGATGTCAAAAACTTTCCTGATCAGTTTCAGACTCTTGCAGGTATTCAGATTTCTTTGGCCTCAGGTTGTGGCAGACAGGCATTATGAAGCCCAGAGAGTTGGGAATTACGTGCTTTTCAAGGGAAATTTGCGTTCACCTATCTCAGCTGGGAACCACTTTTTCATGTAAGACACAGTCAAAGGACTAAGTCTGCATTACAGTCCTTGCCAATGCAAGCTGAGTTATTAGTAAGGTTTGATGAAATTATTTTGTCATAAAAAATAGTTTCAAGTAACTGTCTTCTTGAAAAAGGAAATTTTTCTTTCCTGGGCTTTCACTTTGGTCTCTTTCATGGTTATGCTCTTGTGAGAGAAATTGCTTTCTGGGTTTTGCTGCCAACTGAAAAAAATTATCAGACAAAAATATTATTTCTACTAACAATAAGTCTGTAGGTACTGAGTTAACCTGTCAAACCTCAATAAATTTGCAACAACACAGCAGGTTTGGGTCAGGACTCTGCTTTGTCTCACACACCTATGGAGTTTCTGAGCTATTGAAACCCCTGACTTTTTTTTATTGGATCATCAAACTGTAGCCTGGAGCTGTGCACAGACATTTTTCCCTAGCTCCAACAGAGCCAGGAGAGTGGCTGGTGTCCCCATTCCTGTGTGCTGCTGGAATCTAGCATTGCATACACACAAGCATACACAATTTGCCAGTTCATCTGCTTGTGGTCTCCTTGTAAAAATGATGGGCTGAACAGTGCCCAGACCTTTCCTAAGCTGTATGCATTATGAAGATATTTGGATTGTTGGCCCAGGTGTCAGTTTGAGAGAGGCAGCAAACTCCAGTATGAGCAGGCCAGAAAGAGTTGGGGAGTGTCCAAAGCAAGGGAGGAGAAGTGTTTGGGTGGGAGACCACAGTCTATGCCAACCCAAAGTTATGTGCAACTCTATAACATCTGTGTTTATTTTTCCCCTGCTCACTGAATGTTGTTTTATAAAAATGAAGTTAGAATTAACTTCAGTAATTAGGAGAAAGTTAGTCTGCTTTTGCTGTCACATTCAAAAGATGCTTCCTTTTCTCCTGTATCTGAAAGTTTAGTTGAAATATAGGCAATCTTCTGGAGGCTCTTATGTTTTTATTTTTGCCGTACCTGTGCAGCCACATTTCCTTGTTATATCCCTGACCTTAATTCTGCCCTTAATACCTGCCTGTTGTCCTCCACAGGAATAGGACTACAAAAGGGCTAACTGTGCCATTCATGTTTGCAAGGTTTGAATACCCTCTGAACATCAGGACCCTAAGTGTGAATGTTTAGTCTCTTAATATTTCTTACTTGGCTTGGGGACACTCCAGTTATTACTGTAATATTATTATTACTACTGAAAATAAAATATCATGCAAATTAATATCAGCTCTATTCAGCTCCACTCTGTGTGGGAGAGCTTTGTGCAGCTAACATCCCTTCAGGGAGTTTATATTAGATTGATGAGAGAACAGTGAATTACTTCTTGTCTGGTTTATAATATGCTGATTATGAAAAATTTTGGCCAAGATGATCTAGTGTTTTTAATACTGTGAGCAAACTCTGGAGTTTGTTAAGAAGTTAGTCTTATCTATCTTGCTAGAGGAAAGTAAAACTCAAAAAGTTAAAAAACGACAAAAATAAAAAAATTATGTAAAACTTGCATTGCTCATCTATTTTGATTGAGACCATGTCCATAGATCCCTGTTCTATTGCTAGGAGAGGTTTGCCCTTAGAGTATCAGTTCTTTCTTTCTGCCAAAATGCTAAATCCATACAGTTTCAATATCCTTGTTGATATTATTGGTATTATTCTCATTTGGGACTTTGAGTACATGTGGTCTAGACCTTCAACTGATATAAATTCATTGTTGATACCAGTGGGAGGAATTCAACTTACATTCTGCCAAGAATTTGCAGGTTAGTTTTTCATTCTTTTATGTTCCTTGACCTGCTCTGGGAGGGATTCTGTCACTATAGCCCAGGACAAAATTTCCTTTTTCTCTTCAATTCTTCTATTTCTTGGGAGATATAGCCCCCATACCCTGTACATTTGGTCACTCATGTGCCCCTTGGGCTGGGATAGGCCTCACTGAAACCTTTGGTTGCTCACAACAGAAATCTCTTGTATCATCGGCTCAAGCTGTTCATGGGTGACGTCCACAGACAGTTTTGGAAAACCAGACTGGGTGTTATCTTCCATTGGTGTCCTGGCATCCCAGGAAAGGCAGCAGATACTTCTAGAAAACAGTTCCTCCCATGGAGATGTGGAAGGTAGGCAGAGCTACAGCTCCCCTCGAATGGATGCCTACTTTTGCCCAGCCCTGGCTGCAGCAGGAGTCAGCAGGCTGAGGCCTCAGGCCCATGTCACTAAAAGTGTCACCATGTGCTGGTTCTGGTGCAGGGTTCCCAAAGTCACCGTCATTGCCCGAGAGTCAATAAGAAAGGACCATGTAATGCATGTGTGCTGCCTCAGTTGTGTATGGATGTACCCTCTAAAGAGCCGGCCCCTTTATATACTCATTTTCTATCTCCCCATTTTGGAATAAGCTGCTTTTATTTACAGGGACTGCATTTTTCTCTGGAAATTCAATCCTATACAAGCCAGAGCTGGCTCCACTTGTCTGCTGTCTGACTGGCAGTCTTTTATTCTGTTGGACACATCTTCATGCTTTTTTTAGTTTCTTCTCTTCTGATTTCTTCTATCATTTCTTTACTTAAACCCATAATTTTTACTTTATTCTCTTCCTTTTTTTTTTTTTTTTGTGCATAGCTGTTCCTTTATTCTCATGACTCTTTTCTTTAAACTCCTTCTCCATTTCTCCATTTTCCTCTTATTATTTCTCTTCCATCCATGTTTTGTCTCTCTTGTTTTGTTGTGGTTTTTTTTTTCTTTTCACAGGGGACATTTTCCTCCTGAACACCAGTAGACTCCCAGATAGATGTGAGTTCAGCCTGCAAAGCCCCATCCTGCCTGGGAGCTTGGATTCTTGCTTGCTGGAGCTGGCCATACGTTCACAGGACACAGTTCCTCTTCTCCAGAGATTCACAGTTGAAATCAAATATGCAGAGACAAACAAAAATACAATAACTTCTCTGAGAGCTGGCCATGAGGAGAATGCCAGGTAAGCCAATCAATTTTTAACTGTTGAGCCTTTGAATTGCAAGGTAGACTGGTGTTTCTCCAGGCTGCTGTTTATCAGTGTCTTTTACCTTCTTGAGATCATTGCTGCTATTACAGAAGAAAATAAAGGTGTGACTTTCAGGACTGAAGCACACAGCCTCCTGACAGGATGCCTGTAATAGATATAGGTTTTGTGTACCCCCTTAACAAAGAACACACTACCTTAAATCTTACTCTTCTTCCCTCACATTTGGAAAGGTGAAGAATGATTAATTTTTTTCACTGATTCTAGGACTGCAGCTGTAAAATGCATTCAGTCCAAAAACTGCTTTGGTAATATGTCTGATATCTCTGTGGATTCAGTGGGTCCTATCAATGCTACAAGGGTCTCAATTCTCATTTTGAGATGGGGTTAATTTTACTTCTTTAATTATTTCCTCCCTTCTAGTAGGTATAGGAGTATCCACTTCTGCTCCAATTGTAGAGTTCAGGGAGGGAAAAAACTGAGGTAAGAAGAGGTGAAGGAAAACAAAAGAAGGTATAGCAACCCCAGATTTGTCCAGTATTCCCTTTGATCCTGACAATGTTTTACTTCTTTATTCCTGTGTGTAGCAGAATGCAGTAAGGAAGAGAAATGGGTAAAGGGAACAAATCACAACAGGAAAAGAAAGAGAGAAGTCCACGTGTCATCTAATTTTTCCATTTTCCATGTGCTTGTTTTTCCTTTGCTGCGATCCAGCTTGTAAGAACCTGGGTCAGACACATAACAAAGTTTTTTATTTCCATCACCTGACTGACTCCTAGGGAGAACTTAAGCAATAGATCCCAGTTCTTGTTTTCTTTGAATTCTTTGGCACTCCCCAGGCTGCCATGGAGATCTGCAGCGAAGAGTCCCCGTCAGCCAAAGATAGCAGACTGACTAAAAAAAACTTTCTTTTTTTTTTTTTTTTTTTTTTTCAGATCTCTCCCTCTTTCTCTCTCATTTTCAGCTGTTGCTCAGTTCCTTCCTGGCTATTCTTTCCACATGTTCTTGCTAATTTCACTGGTAATCTGTTGGATTTTCTGGGATTAATTTCTAATATCCTTTTTTACCTACTCAAAGCTGCCCTTGGTGCTTTTTGAGTATTTGACAGGCCTCTGCAGCTGCAGCTCCATTCCACAATGTAAACTCATAAAATGCCCTTTTGCTACACCTTACTGGTCAGACCAGGCTTTTCTGGTCATCACTGCAGCATCTCTGAAACAGATCATAGATGTTGTTTAGCAGTTTATTTGAGCACTGCAAAACAATTCTATGTGAAGTCAAGATTATCATCTCTCTAAAAGTGATGGCATTTAGATTTATTAGAATGAAGTTAGCTTAATTGGAAGTCGGCACAGACACTGGTATAACTTTTTTTAACTGAATGAAATTAAACACTGGTAAGCTCAGAGAATTTACTCTTAAGATTTTAAACAGGGGAGGAGACCAAGTCCTGTTTGAAATCAAGATAGAAAGGAGGACAGAAAAGAGATAAAACCAAGTTAGGAACTATCAAATACCCTTCCTTTGCTCCCTCATTATAGGGGAACTTTAAAATCTTGGTACAATTAAAAAAAATTGACCATGCAGGCAGAACAGAATTTATTTCTAACACAGTGATTGAGCTGCTTCTTGCTAGGCAGATAGCCTGAAAAGAGCATGCTCTCCATGATTAAGATTTTAACAACATGGGTTGTTAAACAGAGATTACCCTGAAGTGTTCCCACTTTACAGGGACTTTCCACAGGGAGTAAGGAGTTCTGCAAGCTTTTCTGTCTTAACCAAACACTGCTGCACAATTTAGAACACGAGGGACAATGAGCAGATCACCTTGAGATAGATGGAAATGTGCAGTACCTAGTGTAACTACTGAAAATTACTACTAAGTGCTGGTCTTCAGATCAGAGTAAAAACTTGGACATAGAAAAAAGGTAGGTAGTACTTTTTTCAGACAATCAGACACTCCAGGAAATCCTGCTTGGGTCCCTTTTGTCACCTCTCAGTTCCATGACCAAGCTATATGTCATCATAAATTCCAGCTGCACCAGACTACTTCAGTGAAATCTTCTCTTTCCGGACCTAGAAATATTGTCCTGATGGTGTTTTCTCCTTCAGGATCCATCAGTTACACAGTTCCCAAAAGCTTAGATGTATGTCACATGTAAGAGAAAGTTTCTCTCCTGTTCAACTCACTAACTAGCAGGATTAATCATTACATTAGTAGTATTGAAGCTGCCACTACTTTTTCATACATAAGGTTAATGAAAGAAAAATAAACAAATGGACTTTTAGTACCATGTTCTCTGAACAAGTCACTGTTCTTTGAAAAGTCACAAAGTCATGACGCTTATTTTTAAATACCACACCTATAGATCATGGGTGTTCTGAGTTATTACCATTAGAAGGAGAACTGCTGAGGGAGTGATGTGTTTGAGTTTCTATGTATTTACAAAAATATATAAAATTTAATTTCTCATTATGTCAGTAAAGCTCAAACATCAGGAGCCTGTAGCCTTGCTTGCAAGGCCAAGCCTTCTTTGTCTGGCACTTAAGTGAGAAAACTGTTTTCACTTCCTCAGGGTTATGGTTATGGTGCTTATTCAGGTCACATCTACTATATGTTTCTTACTTTTTTTAAAAAACTTTTTTTTCTTAAATGTTTTTACTATTTTGCTTATTCCACCTTTTCATCTTTACCACACAGAGCCAGAATCAGCCACAGTTGAAAATTCTTGAGTCCTGTGTGGTTTTGGGTGTTTTCATATGCTTGTGTTTGTTGTGGACCACAATTATTTCAGTGTTCTTAGCCAAAACTGTTTCAGTAAGAAGCTAGTTTCTTTCAACTCTAAGTACTCACACTTTTTTTATTTTATTGAAAATAAAAAAAGCATCATTTGGAGAAGGGATAATATTTTCACTTTCTGTAGTCAATAAGCCTAGCTGATTTTGTTCTGTTTTCTTTCTGGAATAGCCACAGTAATCTCGGTAGATCAGAAAACAAAAAGTTTGTGGCCATGTGCACACATGGATTTTCAGTTAGCCAACCTCACAAAACTGTTTATTGCTTAGTTTTTTGTGTCTTCCCCCTTTTTTTTGGAGGGTGGTGGTGATAAAATGCTCCACCATCTTCTGAGACCCTTGAAAAAGCTTGCAGTCTTTGACACTGCTACTAATGTGGTTGTTTTTATCCACAAAAGTTATTTAGCTTCTCCTACTGCACAGATGACAAGGGAGTAGCCTGGTAAGTGTTCTCAGATAATGTCTAAATGCGTGCTGACAACAATGAGCAGAGCCCTTTCGATTAAAAAAATGTATCTAGAAAGGGTGAGGTTTTCCAGCTGCTGTACATGACTGTGAATTTTGAACACTAAGCTGGGAGTATGATTCAGTTAGTTAGTGCAGTTAGTGCCTCTTGTGCCTCTCTTGAAGTTGCACCCAAAAATATACTGTGTCAAAGAATAACCCTCTAAGAGTTTGGTGAAGGCCGGAGTGGTAGGCATGTGTTTTGCGCTCTCTATTTCCTTTTAAGTCCAGTGGTTATCACTGGATATATGTGAGGACTTGCAGACAGCAACTTCCTGTGTGTATAAAAGTAAAGTAAGACTTCTAATCTTTATGTTCACTGATTGAGTCTAGAAGCATCTAGCATACATAGCTTTGTGCAAGAACCCATGCAGTGAGACCCCCTAATTTAGAAAATATTTCAGCTTTCATGTTCTGCTTTATTGCATTTTTCAGTCCTAATGAAGAAATGGTTATTCTTTACATAAAATATTTCCTAAAATTAATCATCAGTTACCTTTGTTGGATTTTTCATACCCAACAAAGGGTATATTCTTATCACATCATAGAAAGGATTGGTAAGAAGAGGGTGGAAAACATCTGTTTAGCAGAGAAGATTGAGGGGCTAATGAAAAGTGAACCCTACAAAATAAGATTTGGAATTAAAAGTTTTCAGGGTGAGTCTTGAATTTTCTTGCCTTAAGCATTAGATAGCTTGCAACACCAAACTTTCTACCCATGCAAATTTCTCCAAATTTTGTTGAACCCTAATAGTTTTTTCATGCGTACAGATGAATTTTAACATCTCTTTTTAGAAGAAGAGTAATATTTCCTCCATACTTAAGATCTGATTTGATGTAAAATCAATAGTAAAGTTATTGCCAAGCTTGGTTTATCTGAAAGCCTGCTGCAATGATTCATCTTCTGCTGGATCAACACTGGGCTTCATTCCTGATTCCATTAAGAAAATTACATTGGCTCTGATGTGCTTCCATTTCAATGGTGGAACCAAGCAAAGGAGGTGTAATTATTTACATCATTAGAATTCTTGCTGCAGTTGGATCTAGGCTGGGAGGCTTTCTCTGAAGGGGAATACCTTGATGATGAAGAGACTTCATACACAAAAGCACTCTATGTGATGCAAAGCCACTTGTCATTTTTGCAGCCTTTGGATGCTAGACAGCTTTTTCTGCCATGTTATAAATGGAGAAAATTTCAGCAGCAGAGATATTTCAGTGCAGTACTGGGATGTTTCGTGGGAACTTAGTGCTCTGGCTCAGAAGAGCTGCCAGTTCACAGAAGCAGTGGCTTAAGACGGTGGCCTTGTTCTTCCACCAGATACCACAGCTCTCCCAGCAGAGATGGTAGAATGGACAGTCTGTCTTCCCAAGTCATGGCATTTCAGAACTTGGCTTATTGACTTAGATGACTAGTAGTTTTACTTATTTATTTTGATGTATCAGTCTAGAAACAGCAAGTTACAAAGTGTCTGGCTCATAAAGCATATAGGATTAAAGTGCAGCAGCTGAACTAGTCATTCTTTTCAGCTGTGGGGCTTTTTAGTTGCTACTGCTAAATGTACCTAGCTGTGAATCACAGGTTGTGTGCCACAGGTTCTGCACTCAGTGTTGTGTTAACACTGGCAATACTGTGATGTCTCAGATGGAGTGTGGGTTGTACCTTCGTAGAGGTACTAGAACTATGCCTAATAGCTAAATTCAAAAGACTTAAAGATTGTCCTTGCCGTTTACTGGCTCATTGCACCAATTTGATTATGGCTCATTCATTCTCATGGTCAACAGGATGCAATGGAGTGATGAACAGAGCTGTGTCATGTAGCAGAAGTGACTCAGTTCTGGGTCAGTGCTGGATGGTCTTGGATGTTGTCCCACAGTGTGGCAGGGGGGATGTATCTATAAGAAAATTTATGAGATATATTTATAGGTGCTGGATGTTCCCAAAGCTGCACTGTAATACAAATTGAAAGCAAATCAGTTATTCTTCCATGTTGGGAAGTAGAGATGGTGCTGTTGCAATTCATGGCTGTACCTTTCTGAAGATTAATTAAGTTATTATGAACTGTATATTATGATAGGACAGAAAATAGAGGAAATAGGGTCATCTTTGTAAGAAGAGCTCAGTTTCATACGAGTTCAGGATATCTGTGGGTATTTATGTGTGTGTACAATTGTGAAACTGAGATGTGGGTAGATGCCATAGAAGGGATAGTAAAAAATTATCCAGACAAAGTTATATAATTATGGAGGGAAGAACACAAGAGAGGGTGATAAAAAATTAAATTTGCTCTGGAGTTTTTGCAAGTTGCAAGTACGGTTCTGTGATTTTTATATTGAGTCCAGAAGAGATGTGTTTGTAATCTGGGTGTTGCCTTCTAAGGTGTTTCTGGTGCAAGACAAAGGCTACATGACCACTTCAAGGCAGCTGAAGGAATTTCCTAAATGAAAAAGTAATCCTAGGAGCAGAGCTGATCAACATGTCGTAACACTGGCCTGGCCTTCTTATTACTCCACTGGCAAACACTTAGGTCACTTGTCCAGAGTGGCCCCAGTAACATCAGCAGGGTATAGAATGTGGGTAAAATTATCTCTGTCTGATACTATTTTCAGAAAAGAGCTTAGAGCAACGATTCCTTTCTCACTAGCCTTGCTCCAATCCATTTACAAAATAATAACACATATATTTAACTGCGCATTGCTGTCTTGCTAACATAAGATACAGGAACAGAGTTGGAAACAAAAATAAAGTAAAAATATTTTTAAGAATTCTGCTGTAGTTTTTAAATGATACCTGGATACACTGACTTCCATCAGACTTAATTTGAGTGAGGTACTTCAAAAATTCCCTTTTGGTATTTCTCTCTCTAACTTTTGATGTCTGACAACCATCTTTAAAATTAGGGTGCAAGGGACCATTTGGCTTTTTCCAAACTGCCACAAGTGCTGCACAATTGAGAAACCTTTGCAGTCTAGATTTGCAGGTTATGGCATTTACTCTGTAGTGAAATGTAAATGGCACAAGTAATCTGCATTTCCTAGAACAGCACTTCTATCCCTTGCTTTGTGGGTGCACTGTGGTTTGCTAAGGTGGAAAATCAGACAGAAAAGACACAGATAAAGGTTTTAATTCTTGGCACAACCAAGAAATATTCAGGGTCAGACATTTACTTCCAGAACATACAATGTCAGTGTTGTCTTGAGGAGATCCAGAGTCTTGTGCAGCTGCTTGGTTGATCTGTACTTTCAAGAGCAAATAGAACACAGCCGTGTATGTGGAAAGCACATATTGGGTAGTGTGTCCAAAACTGGTGATAATTTAAGATCCATTTAAGAATTATTGGGAATGGTTGGATCTCTTCATCATTAGCAGTAGGCTCTGCAGCAAAGATAACCTTACATGAGCTTGCTAGGTTGAACAGCACTCATTTTATTTTAACACCATTTGTTATCTTGGTGTTTGCATTCATCGATCCATTTCCCACATGGATACTATTAATTATCTTTGGTAGAGAATCCATGGAATCCAATGTGCTGTGTGTATGTCTGATAACATTCTGTTGTCCTCTAGGATGAAATGGAAACACCTGGTGGCCCAGATTGGACGAATAGAAAGACCTTTCAAAATCACCCTGGTGTATTCAAACTGTGGAGCACAGGAAGTTGGAGTACTGGCACTGGGGTCCTTGAAACTCAGGAACTGCTTTCATGGTATGCTGCAACACAGACAGGTTTGGAACAACCAAATGCATCCTCACCAAAATAGGGGATAGGATAGGACTTAGAAGAAAGATGAGAAACTCAGAATTATAGAACTAATTCTAGCAATTCTCTCTGCTTTTGAGCTTTGCTTTGTTTGAGCTTTGCTTTGTTTGATCTTTATAGGCAAAAAAGCCCAAAAACAACTAGACTTATGCTGAATCCAACAAGGATGAAAAAGTCTTTACCTAGATTATTTAAGCATTTAGTGTTTTTCTCTCTTAAATAATAAAGAACAACTGTCTACCCTATGTAACCAAAGCCTTTTCCATACTTGGGTTTATCTAACAACTCTATGAAGAAAAGAAACATTTATCTGCCCCTGGTGGGGTCTGTTTGCTACTGCCAGACTGAGAATTTCTATCTAAAATGAAAATAATCAGAATGTAATTATTTTCTCTAAAGTACAGAGTGTTCAGGTAAGACCTCAGTTTTACCTGGAGTTTACAGTTTTATTCTGAATGTCATGCAAATGATCCTCAGTGGCAGTGCAGAACCTTGCTAATGTCATTTAGGCTTCTTGGAAGTGCAGGAGTCTGTCAGCACAGCAGTCTTCAGGTTGGGGACATAATCATCTTCAGTTCCTGAATTTCATGAATTAATATAATGTTATTGTTTCCATTTTGCAGACTCTGTAGAAATAGCCTGGAATGTAATGTAAAAAGAAAAAACTATTGTGAGCATGGTTTTGATCATATTAGATATTTAATTCTAGTCATTATTCTTTTAATTTAACATGCTATATTTTTAATGTAATTTTTTTGACAGTCCTAGAGTTTTGAGGGGATGCATACAGCCTGAAGCACTGTGCTCTCCGTCTCTAAATAACCTCGTGCATGTATCTGGCACAAAACAGTGTAATGAAATTTTTTTTTTCAGAGTATGTACCTGGATTGCTGCAGAGGTGTTCCTTTCTCTTTCTCCTGCAACTGGTTCCCTAACTTTTGCATTTTTTTCAGAGTAGTAGTGATCCCGATGTAACTGCTGTGCAGAGCTCTGCTGAAGGGCACCAGGTCCATAACAGGCCTAGGCACATATGCATCCACAGGACAGGCTGTGGGTGCATTGAGAGTCATGCTTTTTGGGAAATATCAAACTTAAAAGTCATGTTCAGCCTGGCAGATGGGTACCTGTGAAGTCAATCAAATGCTCCCAGACTAGAACTGACCAGACTAGTTCGGGTGCATGAATAAAATCTGTGTGCAGCAAGCCAGCTTGCTGGGGAAGCAGCTACCTCATGGGCTGGATGCCACAGCTGGAAGCTGGCACAGAAACGAGTCAGCAGCCCAAGTGCTGGTTAAACCTGAGCCTCAACAGGGCATAGCAATATGTATATCAGGGCTGGAGATAAGTGGGTGACCCTGCCTCCAGCAGCAGGGTGCCATGCAGCATGTCACAGCTGCCTGGCAGGTGCACAGTCATGTGTGCAGAACTGAGGAGCACATCACAGTAGGAAACTGCAAGACCCTTCATTATAAAAACCCCAAAATGGTCCAAAGATAGAAAAAACACAGCAAAAGCAGCACATCAGAAACAAAGGAGGAATAAATTTGGCCCAGGAATCTTATGCTGGAAAGAAACCTACATGAAAAAAGTGGAGATTTATTGTAAAAAGGACAATGTCCTACATGTGAAAATTAATAAACATGAAGGATCATACACATTCTGTCAACTAATCTCTGGATTTAGTTCTGGGTTTGTTTTTTTTTCCCCATTAGATAAAGAAAATCAAGACCTTTTTGTATATGAAAAAGGCTCAACCTTCCCCTGCTTTCATGGAGGCTGTGTCAGCCACCTACAGATCTGTGAGTTTATCAGTGATTGCCCTACCAAAGAGGAAGGAGTGAGGTGTGGTGAGTATCTGGCATGACACTTCATGGGAACCTTCATTCCATTAGAATAAATAATTTAGAATACAAAATAAGCTAAATTGATTCCATCTTTAGATTAATTCAGTATTTCACCTCCTGAATTAATTTGTCCCATTTACATTAATTGGATACCAAGATTCTCTTTGAAAATTCACCCTATATAGAACAAAATGGATTTTTTAAAAATTGATTTGGTTTCTTAAGTATTGCAGTAAGGAGCTCAATGACCTTCCCTTCACAGTTATTGCTACTTCAGAGAAAGGCAAAACCTTATTTACATGTCTGCAGCTGGGTGAGAATTTCCTTCTGGACCCAAGATCTAAGCCTTCCCTTCAGGGAAAGGTATTAATCATCTTTCCACTCTTAGTTACCTACAGTGTCATAAATCTTTCCTTCCAAGATCCCAGTTCAGGAGCTCTTGCGCATCAGGACAGAAAAATCCCCTACCAGTATATGAGGTGCTAAGAAGCAATTTTAGCTTTAGCAAGTACAGTGGTGATTTAAAATAATCTGTTGATTTGCCTTCCTTTACATGGACACAAAACTTTGTGATGCCTGCAATTTCATATGTAGCAAGACCTTTACCAATATGTGGCAGTGATTTGCCATTCGTGAGATTACAGGGGCTGCAGTTTTGTCCAGAATTTAGAGTAGGACAGCACCAAAAAGTCTCAAATGTTTACAGAAGCAAAGTGTTAGCTTTCTAATGGTGACTCTGGAAACAAACAAATGAGACCTATTTTGATAGTGTAGCATAGGTTGGATAACTTGGACAACAAAAATGGATTTTCACTTTTGCTTTTTTTTGTGTTCTTCCACAATCAAGTTGCTCCTATTTTCCTACTTTTTCTTGTTCTCAATTGTAGACAATCTCCCAGAGGGTTCACACTGCTCTTTTGAAGAAGGTCTGTGTGGCTGGACACTGAATGAAACTGCAGCATCTCCTTGGTCTATTCGGGGCTTTTCCAAAATTATTCAAGAAGACTCATTTGTAGGGTCTACTTTGCAAGCCACTGGTGGTAGGTTCTTCATTGTTCTCTTTCCTACTCTCTGTGCATGCATGTACACAATAACCTTGAATTTAAGTTTATTTAAATTGGTTTAAAATTTTTGACATCATTGTCAAATCAACTTCAGCATCAGTATTATCTATAACGACTTCAAATGTAGTTAAAATTGACTTTTGAACATGATGCAAAACTTTATAGTAAACAAGTTCTGCAAAAAAGTTAACACAACTCTCAAGAGACAAGGATTCTTAAAGAAATTATACAATGCATACTTCTTCCCTCTTCCTTCCTCTTATGAGCTGTGCAGTTGCTGACCACTTCAGCAGCAATAAGATAACTGCTGCATCACAAGGTAACAATTGCCCAACAGAACTGCTAACTTTCTAAATAAGAAGGGGGGAGGCCAGACCCTCACCTGTTCAGGCTGAAAGTCTGAAGTGTTAGCACACATGAGTTTTACCTCACAGTTTCCTGCCAAAATGAAGGGTTTCCATACAAGTGTCCTGTTTGTCTCCTGACAGCTTGTGTAAGCTCTCCCTGGAAACAAAGACTGTAAATAAACTCTTCCAACCCAGAGTTTTACTCAGCAAGTGTCACTGAAGCTAACGGTGTAGGAATTAGGAGTGTAGATTGGTGAGAACCTCTGTATGGGAAGATCTTGCGTGGTACCTGAGGTTTATCCACTCACATTCCAGTAAGGGGTTTGTTGACTTTTGTGCTGCTGAAATCTACCAGAGTGTTTACTATAACCTCACCACAGATTTGCTCTCAGGCCCTGCTTACACCTACATATGCTTACATACCTGCAGGAATATTAATGATGTTAAAGTGTTTCAAATGATTACACAAAAGAGCAAGAGATCATTTTCTTTTTGTGTTCACAGGACACTTCCTCTACCTGCGAGCAGACAGCACTCAGACAAGTGGTATGGCTAAGGCTTACAGTACCAGCTTGCCAGCCACTCTTGCCACAGAAGACTACCAGGTGTGTCACTCTGTCTTTGCACCTTTGTGGAGTAAATCATCAGGCTGTAGGCACTATTTGCACAATTAGCCTGTTCTCCTGTCCCTCTGCACACTCTACACAACACTGGAAAGCAGAAGAGCTGGCTATACTGCCTAGCTGGCCACTTGTTCAGAACTGGAAGGGAGATGTGTGGTACCTCCCCAGTAAGTGAAAGCAGAAGCCCCAAATCAGTCACTCCTTGTGGAAAACTCCCCAACCTAACTGTAGCATTTAAGAAGAGTTACTGAAAGGTAACTCTGAGGGGTGCCAACAGCTTCATTTTATGGGGCAGCCAGTGTTTGTAGAAAAGGGAGCTGTCTGGCTGGGACACTGAGTCTTTTAGTATATCTGCTGCTGAGATTTTTCTTCATAAATTCTGCAGGACTTAATAAACTTCATAGTTTCACTGAGAACAGGAGTGTGAAGTTAGAATGCATTAGATTTTCCAGAAATAGTTGAGTATAATAAACTTCTGATCACATTCTTCAGGAATTTCATAAGGTTAATGCAACCTGGCCTTGATAAAATCACACAACTTGCCTTGCAGCTCTGAGATGCTGGAATTAAAAATATTAAATAATATTATAGTCATAACACTTAGGAAAATTAAGCTGCAAGTTCAAGCTGGAGTCCAGTCTTGCTAGGGGAAAAAGAGAAAGCTTTGATGCCTCCTAATTAGAGCTGGGAAAATAAATACAGTGCAGGTGCCAGAAATGTAACTTTGGCATTTTTATTTATTTATAAATCCAGGTAAAATATGCTGGGTACAACATAAGCAACAAAATAAAATGTGTTTGGAGGCAGATTTACAAAACCAGGAGAGGAGAAGCTATAGCTGTTGGTTGTTGTGTAGAGGCCACAGGAATCTGGATCCATTCTCTCCTCCACTGGCAAGGATTTGAGGCCACATGGCAGGATCAAGGAACTTCTGTGGTTGCTCTTTGCAGAATCTGTGTGTGCTCCCTTTCCTGCCAGGACTGGAGCTCTCTGTGACATTAAGGACAACTGGGTATTGACAGCAGTGGTAGAAACAGCAACTTTCTCTTGCTCTGTGGCAAATTGGAAGTGGTTGCTCCAAAGAAAGAGGAACAAGTCCTGCTTCAAAACATTCTTTGGCCTGCTGATTTTGTTTTTCACTTGCCTTAGGAGTGCTGCAATTCAGATGGTGCCTATGAATTGGAGCAGGTAGATGGACTGAGGTGTCCTGCCTCTAGAGACAGTCCTTGTTTAAAAGGTATTTGGGGCAGGAGAGCTCTCCCCTCAGAGAAGGCAATAACAAGAAAACCAGTCCTTTCACCAGATGGTGTCAGAGGCTGTGGATATTGTCATCAGTGGTTGAAGAACAGCTGCTCAACAGGAGTACCAGTTTGGGTCTTCCCTGAGAATATTCTGTGCTAGTAACAGTGCTGAGTCAAATACAGTCAATGAGTGGGAGCTTAGTGATTTCTGTCATTAAAGAGTTTGACCCAGACTTGGAGGTTTGGTGTCTCAAATTCCCAGGGAGGGGAGAAGTTACTACCTTTCCCTTTTGTCACAGACTACCATTCTTTTCCTCTTCTTCCTCTGTTACAGATTCAATTTTCAGTGCATGTTTTTGGAAGCTACAATGGTACAGTCTCCTTCTCTCTCAGGGAAGAGATAAAGGGAGCTCCAGTCACCTTGCCAATGTGGGAAAGGGCAGGGAGCTGGAGCGACCACTGGTTCCTCATCACCTTACCAATGCCAGAGCTTCAGAACCGGTAAGAGCTCCACTGTCAGCAGCCAGGATTATCCCCATAGGTTTAGTAAATGTTCATATCTTTATTGTGAAGTGTCACTTTCATTCCTGCCTTCTTTCAGAGCTGTTTTTGAGTGACTCTGCTTGCTTAGGAAGTATTCTGCCATAAGTGTGTATCTTTGTGCACATGTACAGCTTAGCTCAACACAAGCCCACAACATGTGACTGCACTTCTGTGCAGCCTCAAACAGTACTTAGGTTTTGGGAACAGCAAGCATCTGCACTAAAAACCCTTTAGCAATCTGAGCAAGCCAGTGTACTCACAGGGGCAAAGTGCTCCCAGCAGGGAAACAGCTGCATTAGCATAGCTGCTCTCCATACTCCCACAGTTAAAAACACTCACATGAGTCAAAGAGATGGTAATCCCACAGTTTAGCCAATAGAGCTGTCCAGTTTAGGATCTATATCAGTGCAGGCTGGGCAGCTGGAGATCCTTCATTGCCACATTACTGATGCAATGGTTTCAGAAAAAGACTGTTGCCTAAATGAGCCTTGCACTAAAGTTTTCATGGGGTTAGATGTAGAAATACAGTGCAACATTGGTTTTCAAATGAACTGAAATATTGAAGATTTAAAGAATTTCCATGCAATCAAATTTAATTCAGGCATTTTCCTCCCTCACCTAGAGTCACTCAGTCTCAAGCCATGTAGCTGGTGTTGGTAGTTGGTCATTTTGCACAACATACGCTTTTATTTTTTTTCAATTTCTCCAATCTGTTTTTTTTGTTTGTTTTTTTGGTTTTGTTTTATTTTGTTTTTTTGTTATTGTTGTTGGTTTGGGGTTTTTTTGTTTGGTTTTTTTTGCATATTCCTGAGGAAGGCTTGTTTCACATGAAACTTAAGGGAAAAAAAACCCCTGCAAGTCTATACAGTGAATATTATAAATGTTGCTCTACCCTCTTTCTGGTTTAATTTCCTGATTACCTTTTGTGCCAATATTATCAAATGATCACCATACACACCTTTGCCATGAATGACTCCTTTAGGGTAGGATTGATCTGCCTGCTAGCACTGTATTTAAAATTCTTGTCTGACACTATCTGAAGCCCTGTGGATTAGTATCTGTTTAGTTATGAATATGTAAAGTATGGCCAGAGAATTAGTGCAAAATAACTCTTTTCTCTGGCCACTCTACTGTGGACCTGTCTGCAGCAGAGACCAAGGGGCTCTTCAGAGCTATTTAAGACCATCTGCCTCCTCTGATATATAGTCCCTTATGCTTGTTCCCTGAAGCCTCCAATTTTTGTATTGGCCCTTAATTCTGAAGCAAAATGGATCTTATGTGGCAGAAGGGAATGGACAGCAAGACACTTTTTTTGAGCACTAGCCAGAATGGCGTGAAATACAAATTGATATTCAAATGTTCAAATACTGTAATGTTTGAAAAAGTTGAGCATTTAGGCAAAATGAAAGATGTAGTTAGGTTCATGCATGCATTAATTATTACAGTCTGTTTCAAGTAGTTCTATCTTGTTTCACTTCATGTAACCTTTCTCTATGACATTTTCAAATTTAAAACTGAGTGGCACAACAGTGACGATCACTGTGAGTATGGATGGAACTGTTCAGTCCAGAAGGCAAATCTGTACCAGCTGTGATACCCAGTGACTGGCAGAAGTAATAAGTTGCCATTTGCTACACTGATCTGTAACAGAACAAGCACATACTTTGCTAGAAAGTGCTGAAGCTATTTCCCCAAGAGAGGAAACTCTGTTCTCCCAGGACACAGTCTCCATCCCAGTCCTCTTGTCTTGTTTCCATGCTCTACTCCTTCTGTCCTGTCTTACCCACTGCTGTGGGCACTTGTTGGCTTTCTTCCTTGTTTTCATATACTTGGTCTCTCTTTCTTTTGCTTCAGCCTCCCATTTGGGAAACCATTTTATCTATCTCATGCCTCTGGCTGTAATTTCCTTTCTGAACTCCTCCCTGCTTCTTGTTTCCATCTCTCTTCTAGCAGCTGCTGTCTCTGTGTGTTGTTTAGTTTTGGGGTTTTTTTATTATGAAGTCTGAATCCCTTCCCTGCACTTCCTTTCTCCTCCTAGCTATCTCATGTGTGCTTTCATTTCAATGACCCCAGACCTACAGTAAAGGTTTATTCCCAGTACTCCTCTTTGACTGGCTATTTAATTCTTTCTGTAGATCTTGGGCCCAAATCCCCTGTACACCAAGTCCAAGCCCCTCTGCTGTAAAATTCCCAGTGAGTTCCCAGTCTCTCTCCAGGATAACCCCTTGTTAACTCTGGATTCAGCTCAGGCAGCTTTTTTTTTTTTTCTCCTCTTTAGCCAGAATCAGCAATAGAAAGTAAGGCTGGGGAAGAAAATGTTTATCCATTCATTTGGAAGGGTAGTTCTCACCCCATGTAGCTGAAGCAGGACCTGACATGGTTCATAGCAGCACTGCGTGGAAAGTACCATTTTGCCTGAGACTTTCAGATATCCAGGGAAGAGGAAACTGCAGGATTAAAAAAAATACCAAGCATGGAAACATCAGGGATTTAAAAATTTCAAAGAAATTTTCTTAAAATTTTTGCTGCTTCTCATTACCGGGAAAAAAAAATCACCACTTGTCTGCCATGTGACTCTCTTCCTCCCAAATTTCAGATCCCACTTCCAATACCCAGTAGCACAGAGTGCTTAAAAAGTTACCAGCATTTTTGAGCATGGTCAGAATCACGAATCCCTGCATTGCCTCATCCTCATCACTCACAAAATTATTTGACTGCTAGAAAAGTCATACCAAATCACCCAAAATAGAAAAGCTCAGCCTAAATCGTTTTAATGTTAGTGAAATTGAAAACAATTGTAAACAGAAGTATGTGATAAATATTGCTGGACAATTTTACTACAGTTTGGTATAAAACTTCATGAATGACTATTCTGTGTATTTATGGGTGTTGTCAGCTTTCCTGGTTATTCAAGCTCTAGCAATGCAGTGCTTAGGTTAATTGTTAATGCAGATTTTGAGCTGGCATGCTGTTCTTCTGTATGCCAAATCTTTGGGAAACTCCTGTCTTTCTCTGGCTGTAGGAAAGTGCTGTACTTTCCCCTCGTTCCTTAAGGGAATGGTAGGCAGTAGTAAAGTGGGTAGGAAGGGGACAGATCACCCAGGGAGAAGAGTAGGCATGAATTGAGACATAACAAGTTGCAGTCCATGAACTGCTTCATGGGGCCAAAAGTAGAGAAACCATAGCAAAAAGAACAAGGAGGATATGAAGGCTCTACTTAGGTATTTTTTAGCAACACCTTCATCCAATGAATTTATTTCATAGGCAAGAAGGAAGACACAGTTTGCTGATCAGCCTCCCACTTGGGCATCTAGCTCCTTTGGAAAACTGCTTCTGGTGATTGGCTGGCAAATTCATTTACTTGGTTCACACACAAGGAGAAACAATGCTATCAGGAGAAAACCAAACAAGCAGAAGACCAGACAACAGAGAGCTGGAGAACATAATTTGTTGGAGTCAGCAAAATGAGATCAATGAACAGGAACACTGGAAGCCCCTCTGGCTAAAACAGCATTGAGTTCAAAAGACAAATTCCTCCCCTTTTTCTGAAGTTAAAAGGAAGGGGAGGCATACAGAGCCTAGAGGTTACAAAATGTCAATTCTCATGCACTGAGGGCAGAGGGGGGTGTCATTTCTCAAGGTCCCTCTTGCACTGTTGTTCCTCAAGATCCCCCTCGTACTGTTCTGCTCCTCCTTGTGGAGCAGTAACCTACCTTGCAGTGCAGTGCCAGGGACCCTTGTCTGCTCTGTATCCATGGACCAGGCACAGCAGATTGACCTGACCAAGGGTAGAATGCCATGTGGGTGCCTTAAGTAAGGGGTAGGATGTGGTGCTCTGCCTGTGGGTCCTACAAGGGCCCTTGGTTGTGGGCTCAGGGTGCTCTGACTCTCTTCCACCAGATAGACAAGGGAATTATTGTCATTTGTCAGTGGACTTATACACAAGGTTTGAAAATGCTCTTGCTAAGCTTGCTATTAAAGAGGAGGGTTTCTGTAGGAAGGGGATCTAATGAAAAATTCCCCCACTAACAGCTAAGAGATCTTTCAAGAGATCCTTAACTTGCATTTGCTGCACTTACTCCCAGAGTGCTCAGATCCTGAAGGTGTGGATACTTTCATTTAAGCACAAGGGGTCATTCTTGAGTTGAGGTAAAAGCAGTTTATCCCTAAAGATTTTTATGCAGCCATGGAACTAACTGTGGATATCAACCAACATTTGGTTGGTGGGTGGAATGCACACACATATTTTATTGCCACTAATTTGGGACAAGTGTGTTTCTAGGCTGAATGATTAATGTGTTAGGCAGGTCAGTGCTTGATCTCTCATAAATCATCATTGAGTTTTACCAGAGACAGCAGTAGAGGACCTGCCCATATGCTTTTAATAAGCTCTAAATGGACTGGACATCAGACATCTGTTTATTTCTGAAATTCAGTGAAAAACAATTCAGTTCTATCCATTAGAAGGATGTCCCTCAGTTCCTTTTCTTTCTTCCTTGTGAAATCAGAAGGTAGAAATACACATGGACGTGACAGAGCTCCTAGATAAGGAACACCTGGTCATAGTGGAAAAAGATGAGACAGCCCAGGGAGCTAACTCTTCAAGGAATTATGGCTGAATTTATAATGTCTTACCCTTCTGAAATAAACTCATGTCACCTTCTGAGTTACACTGAGGATCAGGCCCAAGACATTTGGATATTCTGCTCAGTTTTTACTCTATCTCCTTGGGGGTGGAAAGTAAGATAATTTTTTTTCCCCCAGTCTAATTCCCTGGTTTTGGTAATTGAATATGGATAGTTGTTTGTGTATAAAAACTAGTGGGAGAGAGTTGCTTGTATGTATGTGCAGACTGCAGGGGAAGTAGGGCTCTTATTCTTGTTCCCCATTAAATGAGAAATTGTATGAATGTTGTGGCACTTACAAGGGGTTTATATGTGTCTAAGACTTAGAGCAAACCCTTTGGCTGCTCAGCTGGAGTTGTCTGGAGGAAAAATTCTAAATATTGATTATGTTTTTTCCATTATAATTGAACATTGTATTTTTAGGGAGGCTGTTTGTTTGTTTGTTTGTTTTGGTTTTCCCTCTCCTTAGTCCTTTGTCAGTTTTCTCTAAAATGTCTGTCTTATTGCAAAGGTTTCAACTGGAACTCCTGGCAACCTGGGGCTGGAATTCCCAAGCTGACATTGCTATCGACAACATTACATTTGGCCTGGACTGCTTCACTGATGGTGAGCCACAAATGTTGCAGAATCCTCCCGAAAATTTAGGCAGTGTAATCAGCACTACCACAGGTCCAGGACACACATTCTGTTCTCCTCACAGAGTGTGCATGGATCTTTTGTGTCAGCTTTTTCAGCAGAATGCCATTTTATCACAGATATACTGAAGATTGCAAGTAGAGGCAATTTTACTCTGTGTCAGAGTCTCCCAGTGCTCTTTTTTTTCCTCTAAACTGGGATATTCTGTATCACATAGTTGAGACCTGTCTGTGTGTCTTGGCAAGAAACATTAAACTTATTCCTTAGCCTAAATGGAGGGATTACATCACACTCTTTTTCCACAGTCCCTGCTGATCTATGCACCGTGGTAATTGATACCTGAAACAAATTTGTTGAAGTCAAAGGCAAAAGTCACCATATTTTTGTGGAGAAAAGGAAAAAAATGAAGGAGTAAATTGACTCTCTGACAATAAAATTTAGATTACTCCAACAAGTTTGTTTTAGTCTGTAAGGAGGTGCATTAGCTATCACTGCCAGATATATAACAGCTTTCCTTTGCTTCATTGCTGTGAATGTGACTGACAACTATTCCAGAGAAAAATTGAGCCAGTGCTACCATTTGAAACATGATAGCAGGAGTTGTAGTGGATTTTTTAAGCAGACAAGGGGAAAGAATTTAGGTACTTGAGCTATTTGCAAATATTAGAAACTACTTTCTTTTGTCCCTGTCAGAAAAAAAAAAAAAGCTCTATTGGAAAGAAACTGGAAGATATACAATACTTGAATGGTGAATTCTGTTGCAGAAGAAAAATGTGGGTTGGTGATACTGTGACACTCTACATGCCACTGCACACAATATTTAGGGTCATAGCATGTCCCTGGCTAGCTGTAGCCTAACATAACATATGGGAAGGCTTATGTCAAAATAGATGTGTTAAAAGCTCATCAACAGAAGCCACTATTCCTTTTCATCCTTTTCTGATTCAGTGTCCTGTTCTCTGTCCCTTTGTTCTGTGAGCACTGAAACTACTCTTCTATAAAATGCTGAGTATGCACAGTTTCACTTGAAATTAAGAGGAAAAGCTGATCCTTATGGTAATTTCATTTTTTCACTCCAGCTCTTTACAGTCCTCTCTCCCAACCTCCATGCTAGCAGTTTGTTTTGGAATCTTGAGGAAGATGAAGGGGGTGACTCCAGATGCACTTGGGCCAGCTGATGTGCACCCAGCTGCTGGAGTTTACTGCTCTCAGATCCTCCAGTTTAGCCACAACATTTTGCTGGGAGTGGTGTAGGTGTTTGGCAAACAGGTGGGGTGTAAATGCCCCTGCAGCAATGTTATCAGAGCTTGTCCATTAGACCACCCAGGCTACTCGTTATTTTCAACTGGGATGAATTGCACCGATGTCCAGGAGCAGCTGGACTTACCCCATCTGAAGGCACGACCCAGAGATGTGTGAGTCATGCAGAAGAAACATAGCACAATGGAAGCATTTCTCGGAAGCCTTGCACTTGCCACTGTTCCTTGAATCCTCTTTGCAAGTTGACGTTTTCTCGCCTCTGAGAGCAGCCCCCTTGTATTTGTCT
Source organism: Onychostruthus taczanowskii (assembly GCF_017590055.1). Taxonomy (NCBI): domain Eukaryota; kingdom Metazoa; phylum Chordata; class Aves; order Passeriformes; family Passeridae; genus Onychostruthus; species Onychostruthus taczanowskii. The sequence continues at coordinate 3,885,990 of NW_024496525.1, read as the reverse complement.
TCTCATGACTTTAATTCAGTTAGGTTACAGAGAAGCCCAGGAGCTCTGCTGTATTTTCAGTAATGAAATTACTTCTCCCTGGCAAGGACAGGTTTCAGATGTCAGAGACAGAGCCAATTAAAATCCAAGCAGTGAATTCTTTTCATGAGGGCAGCAGGAAGGATGTATGGCAGGAAGGAAGGATTTGCTGCTTGCTAGGATGTAAATATTATTTTCTCCATCTATTTCAATCTTGTAGTTCAAGTCTACAAAACCCAGTGCTATATGAAAGCACTGTTTTTGTATGCAAGGTGGGAAAGAAGGTGAGGTTTTCCACAGACCTTAAAACTGAGAAGGTTCAGTAAGATTTAAGTGAACAACTGAGTGGTGAGGGCAGCTCAAGAGACATCAATAAGGACAAAACCCAAACAGACCATTCTTTGGATGGCAGCTCCTGGGCATTGACAGATGTTTTTCCCTGTGAAAAGGGTGAGGCGAAACCACATATTGGCTTATACAATCACCTTGTGTAAGACAGTGTCACAGTCTGGATGGCATGTCTGGTTCATTGTGAGAGCTTCAGGCAGACAGGCATAAAGATTTACTTAATAGTTAATTATAATAAGTTTCACTGAAACTTAATAGTTTCAGTGAAATAGTGCTTATATAGGAAGAGGTCTGAATTTTGAGTGTTTTAACATGAAAATGTGGACTAGCACAGCAAATAGAAAGCTGATAGTTGGGTTGCCCTTCTCACTGCTTTTACTATTATCTTTTGGTGCGCTACATATTGTATTATTGTCATTAAGATCACAGGTCGGTGGTCTATCAATATCTACTGCCCTGGCCTAGAAATTTCAGTCTGTGCATAGTTTTCAATTTCCCAGGAGATTGCTTTATAAATGGCAAGACTGTCCAAAGAGAGCTTTTGTACAGATTGCCTCTACTTCTTGATTTTAGGGTCCCTGATTCAGCAAAGTCTGATTTTCAGGAGTACTGCAATCATCATTAGTGAGGTGGGATCTCTGAGGAGACCATTCACACCTTGAGGATCCTGTGAGGCATCTTACTCTGATTAATCTCAGCCACCAGATCTCTATCTCCATTTTCACTACAGTCACAGAGATATTGAAGCAATGAACGAGTAAATTATTTTAGCTCTCAGCCTGCAGAAGATGTCTCTTTCTCCTTTACACTTCCCTCTGTCTCATTTCAATGGGGAAATCAGTGTTAGCTAAAACCTGGAGTAAGGAAGTCTATGCTCTTTGCATTTTTTAATATAGATACACCTTAATATGAATCAATTCTTATTCCTTTCTATTCACTCTACTGTCAATATGTTGGCTGTTAGAAGAGGAAGTGGAAACTAAAATAGACTGAAGAACCAGCCCTTGGGTCCCAGACTACGCTAGGTTTGTAGAAAATGCCACCTTACAAGCTTGTGTCTGAGAGTGCATAAAACATCAGCTTTTGAAGGATTAACAGCTCATGCGGAGAGGGCGATGCTCAGCCTGTGGTGCAGCTGATCTGCTGCTTAGTGTGGAGGAGACAGAAAGTTTCTCCAGGAGAGCAAGTGTTTGAGACTGTTTGGAAAAGGAGGAAAGACTGTTTGTTTGGAAATGAGGCATTGTCTTAGGATACTCATTGGGATGCCACAAAAAAATCCATGCAGACACACAGATCAACTATCTGTTTCACAGAGTGATTTACATTCCTTTGCTCTGGAAAACATAACTAGACTTCTGGTATATCGCTAAGTGTCTGAAACTGTTGTGACCTTTGGAATTTGTAATTCAGTGCAGGCCTTGGGGAGCATCTTTTCTGGCCATGCATTGTATTTTTCATTCTGTTTTCCTCCTTGCATTTGATTAATTTCATTAGTTTTGGGTTAATTTCATTTTTCACTGGCTTGACCACTTCCTCCATTGAAGTTCTCCCTCTCAGTATGAGCAGAGTGTGTCAGTACAAAGCTTTCTTTTATTTCCATACATCAATGTGCTTTCAGTCAGACCTGGGGGGAATATTCTCAGGAGTAAAAGCTCAGCAAGGTCTCCATGCTTCAATTAGTTATTTGGCCTTTCTGACACAGCTAACAAGGGTGTTAATTATTGCTATTTAGAGCAGTGGCTTTGTGGCAGAGATAATTGTCCATCTGGAACTGAGTGAGTCTCTTTTCAGTAGAATATCAGACAGCTGTTAGATTCTCACAACTGGAACAAATTTAAATATTTGTAATGTTTTTCAACTGATGAAAAATGTTCAGTATTAAATTAACTGAGGGCTCACAAAATTGAAAGAAGCCTGTCCTTTTTCTTAGAAATTTTCCAATCAAAAATCTGCATGAAAATGGGTAATTTTACTATTGAAACAGGATGCTTGCAGATTATGAGGCAAGGCTTCATTATTACTTTTTCCTGTTCTAAGGCAGCATTGGTGTTGGGGTGTTCTCAATGCATTCAGATGATTTGGATCAGCAATTGATTTGAAATTGCTCCTCTCTAAGAAAGGGCTGGTTTTCAAAGGTCTGTCTCAGTGGTCAGAAATGTATGGTTTTGCTCTGTGATTTTCAAAAAGGTTTGTCCAAAGATTAGCAGCTTGTGACAAGGGTATGCTTCTGTTACTTAACTGTGTATGTTAGTGGGGCATGTAATTTTATTTAGTTATTTGTTCTCTAAGTGAGCTCTCAGGTGCTCAAAGTTGGTTGCTGAGGTGGGAGTGATCTGTTAAGCTGGGTTACTTGCCATGGCACTATTCAGAACCAAATACAATGATTTTTTGTCACCACTCTCCTTTACACCTCCAGTCATTTGACTGTCCAGAATTGTCACCTGCCTGTTTGACCAGCAGAACATCAATACCTGGTATCTGTTCTCCCACACTACATTTTCCCTAAAATCTCCTATAATCACAACTATGGGAAATTGCAGACTAAGGAGCTTATCCTGCATGGGATAACATGGAGGGTCTGTGTTTATGTGAAGACCCACTGCTTCAGCACAGATACAAGTAGCTTACCTAAGACATGGGCTCAAAAGAGTAATACGAAATTATGATTGCTCAAAACACCTTTTCTATCCAAGGTAATAGTTACTTATCTTAACCACATGGTTGTATTTAATTAATTCATGTAGTCTTTCAGTTTTCCATTGCTCTTTTCTACCATCCTCCAACCTCTTTCCTCTGTTCTACAAACTATTACAGGAAGACAACTGAATCATTTTGCTGGGAAACGCCAGTACCCACGTGAGATTAGTATCCTGGATGAACATCTTCTGAACCCCCTGGAAGAGCCCTCCCTCCCAGGTAAATGATTCTGTACTGAAAAGCTGTCTCTTGCCTATAAAAGGTGGCTCCATTCCTGTCTCCTTTGTGTGATCTGCCTGCCTACAGCAGTGAAGTAACTATATATAATCCAAAGATGCCAAAGGTGTGGAGACTGTGTCAGGTAGTCTCTCCAGGTTTGGCTATAGACAAGCAGTTTGCTGGAGCCCAGCTCACCAGTCCTGAGAAGGCAGGTCCTCTTTAAAGAAAAGCAGAATCTCTTCAAGTGAAAACAGATGCTGCATGACTCAGATTCAGAGTGCATGGAAAGGCAGCTTAGGAACAAAAGGCATAGACCTGTATAGAAATTTGGGAGTAGAAATAGTGCTGAGCATTAAAGATTAATAAAGTGAGTGTAGAATAGTGGTGTAAAGATGAAAATCCAGGAAGAGGTAAGTAAGGATGAGGAAAGCCACTGAAGAGAAAAATTGGATTAAAAAGTAGGAGAACAAGGGAACACGGAGGACTAATTTACTGGTAGTGGTAGAGATCCACTCTGGAGGACAGATAAGTATTTTGTGGATGAGAAGAAGTCTCTAAAGGAGAAGGTGAGGAGAAGATGTTTTCTTGAGGCTGTTTGTGGCAAAAAAATACCAGTGTGTGGCTGTCCCAGCTCCTGAAGGCTGTGTCCACCTGGAATGTGACAAACAGTACTGCTGTCTGTTCCCATTAGCTCCGGGGAATGATGTAATGCAGCTGAAACTCATACTGCATAGATCCATCTGCATGTTCACAGGATGTTGGGGGTAGTTTTGCTTGCCGTTTCCTTTAAATAAGATTGGAATTTTTCTTTTAAAAGTCTGTAATTTTTACCTCTATTTTAGTCATTCAGCTCTTAAACAGTTCTACTTTTGACCCTGGCTTTTGTGCACAAACTGCATCACACAGTTTTTAGATACATTACTGAAAAGTTTTATTCTTAGGCCTCATCTAATTCAGTGGAGAAGACGGAGTTGTTTGGAATGGTTGTGAAATGGAGAACATCCTTATCTGCTGCACTGTTGTAGAAACAAAAGAATAATGCTTAATGAGAACGAGGAAAGAAAATTCTTGGGGAAGAAGGGTCCCTACAGATGGTAGCAAGAGGCTGTTCCCAGGCTGTTTCTGTTGCCACAGGCTTCTTGTGCAAGCCTGAGACAAGTCTCTTCAAACTTTCACTGTGTTTCATAAATGGTCACTAGCTGTAATGAGAGATGTTTTCAACCCTTGACTCTGTGTACATGGTTTAGTTCTCATTTGGAAAGTTGAATATCTTCTTGCTTCAAATTGGCACTGAGAAGAGGAATTTGATCATGTCTGTGAGACACTTGGATAAACCCCTTCTTAGAAGTTCAGTCCATCTTCCCTTTTCCTTTCCCCCCCTCACACCCAACTGATAAACTTTATCTTCAGCCCATGATTTATCAAATAGTGTGCAGGAAATAAGGTGAGAGAGGAGAAAAGCAAAAGCGACCATAACAAAGCAGTAGTTGTGCTATGACTAGAAGAAAGTGGATATAAGGTAAGTACTGAGAAATGCAGGGAAGCTCACATCTGACTCAACTCTTGCTTTTTGGTCACAGGGGACACAACTGTTGTTCTGTGGTGGTTCTCAACGTGTGGTGCCAGTGGTCCCCATGGGCCAACTCAAGCTCAGTGTGACAGTGCCTACAAGAACAGCAATGTGTCAGTGACTGTGGAGAAGGAGGGCAGGCTCCGGGGAGTGCAAGTCTGGAGAGTGCCAGCCACAAACAGATACAGGTGAGGATCAGTGTGTGCTGGGGGGCAGCCATCTCTGACTGCTTTTTGTTTGTGCAGTTTCAACAAGCACAAGTGTGGGACCACCTGTGCTGAGTGGGTGGAGGGGACAGAGAAGAAATAGGAGCAGTAGTTATTAGGATATATCTGAGCTACCGTGAAGCACGGAAGGATGAGCGGAGATGTAGAAAAGATCAGAAGAGGAGTGAGAGTGGGCATGCAGCCAAGGAGTGCTGCCATCACCTCAGTCCTGTAGCCTTAGACTTCTGGGCTATACCAGCTCATGCTATTTATTCCTGCAGTCTCTGCTTCCAGTACTCGGGTGAGGGTTGGTCTGTCCTCTTGTGCAGCCTAGCTACATGGGTCTCAGACAAAGAATAGTCACAAGCTGCTACAGCAGAGGAGCCTGCTCTAGAGAATTGTGTTTGGAAGTGAAGGCTGGGAGACCTTGTAGATGGATTTACTTTGGGGATGAGAATTGTGAGAGCTGTTTCTTCATTTATTTACTTTGTCTTGCAGGATTTCTGCCTATGGAGCAGCCGGGGGGAAGGGAGCCAAAAACCACAATAAGAGGTCCCACGGGGTCTTCATCTCAGCCACCTTCCACCTGGAGAAAGATGAGCTGCTGTACATCTTAGTGGGGCAGCAGGGGGAGGATGCCTGCCCTGGGGTGAGGGCCACGAAGCACATGTGGGCAGAGACCTTGCAGATACTATTCAGTGGGTGGCTTGGGGTTTGGTGGTAAAAGATAGAAATCCCAGAATCCAGCAATGAAATCCAGTCAGGAGACAGGAAAGACCCAATAAAAGAAGTTAGAAAGAATCTCAAAACGGATATAAAGTACACTGAAAAGAAAAACAATCCCAAAATGTACAAACAAATATGAAGCCCACAGAAACTTTGCTTTAAGCTCCTGGTGTTTGAAATAAGTTCTTCATCAGCTCTCTTGTGGTTATTGTAAGCGGGAAGCTCCTAGGCAAGTGATGTGCTCCCTCTCTTGTTTTTCCACAGTCCAGGGTTTTTGCTGTCTGCCAGGATTTTCAGAAAATTTACTATTATTTATGGAATCATCCAGCAGTGTGGTGGCTGCACTGTGTTACATACTCTCTAGGCTTAGAGACTAAAGTCTGAGTCCAAAGCCTACCAAAACCACTGAGAATCTTCCCACTAACTCCAGCAGCCCCTGAATTAGATTTTTGTGATGATGAAAAAACACTCAAGAGAAATGGAAATTGGTGACATGAACACTTATATGTGTGTCCTCAAAATGCTATACCAAATGATCTGAAAGTCCTTTTGTCACTTAGGTCACCTCTTTTCAGCATCAGTTTTTGATACTGCCTTGTTCCAGAAATGCTGTTAACCCCTGCCCAGGAACAAAGCTGTTTTTCCTCACACACTGTGTGTTTGGGGATGCATAAACCACTCCTGTAGGCATTTGAAATTACTGTTTACTTTCCCACAGGAGATTATGTCTTACCCAGATGCTGCAAAGGACTCTAAACCCACCCTTTCTTCACTTTATATAGTAAAAGAATGGTATTTATTTAAATAAAAGATACATTTGTGTGTCTGCAGTTCCCTTTTCAGTGCACCCTCTAGTCTTAGGTCACAATCCGAAAAGTTGTTCATTAATTCCTTGCATTTCATCATTTGTTCTCCAAATTGCAAATTACAAACCGCCACTATCTCCCTTTGGCAGGTGCTACTGGAAAAAGTTGTAGTTAATTTTTCCTACTTCCAAAGCCCAACTTTCTTTGGCTTGGAAAATCGTGATGGATCTGTATATTGGGTGACTAATGTTTGTTTTTCTTTCTCTGGAGAAGTTCTGCAGCTCCAAACCTTGATTCTCTCTCCTCAGATTTACTGCAGTTGTTTTTCCCTGGTCTTTATCTACCTTGCCATCTTTTGTTCTCCTGTTTAAATTAACCAGACAAATTGCTCCACCAACAAGAAAGGCCATGCATCATCACTAACAGAATTGAGAAAGAGCTCTCTCTCAGTCAATTTTCAATCAATCTCAGTCTCAGTCTTGGGATGAGATGCAATGGGCAGAAAATGTTACATGTTCCACCTGAATGTGATGAAGAACTTCTTTGCTGTGAGGTTGACTGAGAACTGGAACAGGTTCCCCAGAGGGATTGTAGAGTCTCCTCTGGAGATAGTCAAAACCCATCTGGACACAATCCTGAGTTACATCCAGAGAAGTCTGCTTGAGCAGGGAGGTTGGACTGACTAGATGACCTCCAGTGGTCACTTACAGCCTTCCCCATTCTGTGATTCTGCATGAATGAGAAGACACAGGCAATAAGACTGGTGCAGGAGTAGGAAACTGTGTCTCCAAATTACTCTTCTAAGATGTATCAATAGATTATTCTCAACTACCTGTGGGTCACCTTTGTGTTATGCATTTATCTCCTTGAGAAATAAACAGTAAATGTGTCAGTAACAAAGTTCTCAGAATTAATCCATAATCCAAAAAATTTAAATGTTTTTGTTATAAGAAGTTCTAAACATGCAAAATATTAATTATATAATTAACGTGAAATTAACAATGAGTTATTACATTTTTTCCTATATGCATCTCTATTTTCATTTTCATGTGTAATGTGAGTTTGCAAATCAGAAGTTATAGACAGATCTAGCCCTCAGCTGTCAGTCCTAGCAGAAAAGGTCACTGTCTACAAAGACAATCTACATACTGGTTTTTATGTGGCTAATATACATGACAAGAATTATCACATTATTACACTGAAATACACAGACAAGTCTCAAGAGTTGGACTTTGCTGATGTCTGACTCCATTCCTTGTCTCCTTTCAGGGAAATCCTGAAACTCAGAAGATCTGCTTAGGGGAGTCATCTCTCATTGAAGAAGATTACAAAAAAAAAAGGGACCTAAAGGAATGGGCTGGAGGAGGTGGGGGTGGAGGAGGAGCAACCTACATCTTCAGAGTAAGTATTTCCTCTTTGCATCCTGCCTGACCAGCGTCCAGCAGAGCAACTAGCTCTCACTGTCAGTCATGGCATATGATAAACAGTTATTTTTAAAAAGATTATGAAAAATGAATCTTTCTCTTCTGCCTCTCTTTCCCTCTCCTCTTTCTGTCTTTCTTTGGTTTTTGTCTTTTTAGTTGTTTATCTCTTTTTATATCCCTGTTTGTATTTATCACCTGCATTAGGCTAGCTGAACTGGTTCTTCATTCCTTAACAGCTAAGATGTGGGAATTGCTCCAGGATCCCACTTTAATACTGGCAGCAGTTTTTTAAAAATGCATCACAAAACCTTGACATTCAGTTAAACAGTTACTTTTTTACTCAGGAACATGATGTGAACTATTTTTGTAATGATTCTATGAGACAAGCAGTAGCATTGCGCTGGCCTTAGGCCACTCTTCTTTGGGATGCTTTCATCATCTTTGATAAATTTGTGTGAGTTGGCATATCCAAGGGATGTGAAGTTGTTCTTATGTTTGATGGGGGGTTTTCCAGCAGAAGGATGGCATTTTCGAACCTTTGCTCATCGCAGCAGGAGGAGGAGGAAAGGCCTATCTGAAAGCTCAGGACAACTCCCTGGATGATGTACCCCTGGAACAATATGAGAACAGCACCTCAGTACCTGGAGTCAGTGGGAGGACTGGGGCAGCAGGTGAGACACTAAAACCACACAAGGTCTGAGTCAGGTGGCTGAATACACCCATTGTCCTGTAGGCATGAAGTGAAGGGCTTTTTTTTCAGCCTTTTGGAATTTTTCTGCAGCAGTAGCTGGTAGTCTGTAAGGGATATCTTCTTATATGTTGTGCCACTAGATAAAAAGAGAATGCACAGGACAGCTGATGAGTGCTCCAGTAGAGGCCATTCCACAGGAGGACTTCTCTCTTCTATGAACTGAATTGGAGAAAATTATGTTTGGGGGATGAGACTGCTCCTTCACACTGTAACAATGGCCTCTGAAGAGAAGACATTTTCCTCTTACTCCCCTTAAACTCTAACAACAACTATTCTATTATGGGATTTATATCAGAAATGGAAGCTTATCTATAATCTTGTAATGGCTGTGTCTAGAATACATTCCTAAGAAATAAATAAAAAATCTGCTGGTTGTCCATGTCCTGCTGTAGTAGGCTTACAAAGAGGCCACTAAAGAGAGACGTAGAAATCCAATTTATTTTTATTTCCCTGAGAAACTCAGCATATTACATGGTTGACTGCCCTAACCAGTTATCGTGAAGGGGAGTGGTAGGCTCCTTATTTTCTTAACACCACAAGAAACTGGTGCTGAGGTGTTGGCTTATGCAGCACATACCACAGGCTGTGCATTAGATTTCCTGGTTTGTTATTGCTCATGGCAGCAAGGAGCTTGTTTGTATATTCTTTTAAACTTAAAGAAAATTTACCTTGAACTTAAGAAATTAATAAGGACTCATCTCTGTCTCTCTACAAAGCATCTCTGCTTGTGCTTCTCTCACCTGTTCTTGTTTTCTTTTCTCACTCTCTGACTGAAGGTGGAGGTGGTGGCTGGCAAGATGAGAGTCTGCTTCCTCAGGCTGGGAAGTCCCTTCTGGAAGGTGGAGAAGGAGGTCAAGCTTGTCCCCAAGCACTAGCCAAGCTCCAATGGACCACCTCTGGTGGTTTTGGTGGAGGAGGAGGAGCTTGTACTTCTGGGGGAGGAGGCGGAGGGTACAGAGGTAAGCCTGCTGGGGCAATAGCCATGGTGACTAATTTTGTGCCCTTCAGAGCACCTGCAGGTCAGGGAGAGTGCTATTAGTGCAGAGGTGCACGACTGCAGGAGGTGAGGCACAGATACTTCAAGCTGAACAGCATGAAACCCACCCTGCTCTCCACCATCTCTCCATAACTGGGGAAATCAAGTGTTCCTATGTGATTTAATATTTGGAAGGTGTGATGAATCACCCCTTCACCCATTCGCAAGTTATCTGCGGGAAATGTTCCAATTTTTTTTCTGTTTGAAACAAATACATTTTTACCTTGCTGAACTGAGAAACCTACATTAGATGAAGTCACTTCAGTAACCTTGGTAGTGGCTGGGTCAAGTGAGGGTTTGACATTGTACTATCCAATATCACTGGAAGGTTGCAGAGTAACCCTAGGTGATAATGCGAATGAATGCAACCCTTCAGAGGCATCATATTTTTTGCAGCATGCAGCACTGATCAACTAGCCATACTTTTCTCTCTCCAGGGGGACATGCCTCTGATAGTGATGAACTCACAGCTGGTGGCCAGGATGGCATCTCTTTTGTGAACCCCATAGGAGAGATCTTCTTGCATCCCTTGGCAGGTACAATATGGTTCTTATTAATTACTTTTCTTTCTCCTTTTTCCTCTCTATTTCCGCTTTCTTCCTCCCTCTTCTGTCTTTGTTTTCTGTTCATTTCATTAAAGCTTATTTCACACTGCAGGTCAGATCTTTAGCTGTGGTCATTTCTTTAAGTATTTCCATAGTGCTCTTTTTTCTCTGAATCTCTAAACCAGGAGAGACACCAGTCATCAGGTTCAACCGCACATCCTCAGTCCCCGACTTTTCCAGGTCAATTCACTTCAAGGCTTCTCTGTTTGCTTAAGGAACCAAATATCTTCTTCCCTACTGATCCCCATCAGGCTTCTGACATGTCCACACTGTGTTGGACTATCTGCTCTCCTGCAGAGGAGGAGAGAAGTTGTAGGTACCTGCTGGGTTTTGTTCTGTTGTTTTTTTTTACCTTACTGGAACAAGATAGGAAAAACTGAACTAAGCCCACATGTTGTGTCTGATTCCTTGTTCAGCCATGGAGAGTCATGGTGAGGTGGAGGTTCAGATCTATCTTAACTGCAGCCACTGCCACTCAGACAACTGCAAGCGGGACCCTGACACCAACCTGCCAGTGTGCCAGTGTGAGATGGGGGCTGTGCTGGCCAACGACAATGTCACCTGCACTGGTAAGTTAAGAAGCTTTAGCCTCACTGGATAACACCTCTGTTCTTTATATCATATCTCCTTCTGGCTTTTTTGATGTTTAATTCCTGAGTTACAGCTAGTGGGTCCAGTGGACAAGGTGTTGTGAGAAATGTCAGTCAAACATAAGACTGAAAATTCCTGCTGACCTTTGCTTACATGCTGAGCTGCATCTCTGCCACTATCTCCAACATTCACATTTGGGTTAGGCAGGAGGTAAAATATCTGTAAAGAGACGTGGTGTGAATTTCCTGAATGGGCTCAGCGTATCAGATATTTAAGCATAAATACCTCTCCAGGATAACGTACCACCTACTGCTGAGTTATTTAATCCACAAATTGCTTCCTTCCACAGCAGTTTCCCACTGTGCCTGTCAGCTGATGCCTTGTACTCACACTTATTTCCTTTCACAGTCTCTTGGAGCTCCAAAACATCAAGACTGTAGACATTTTCAATTTATGAGTAGTGATATTACCCATTTATAGAAAAATGAAGAATAGATAAGAAATCTATGTTTTATCAGCTTGTGTTCTATCTTCACAATGATTTTTAAGTTATTTAGGTACTTTTTCAACCTTCAGGGCTATAGAGGGATTTGTAGTAATTTTTATGAGATGCTCTGACCATGATCTCTGTACTGTTTTCTGCAATATAAGCAACCATCAGAGGGATGTTTTACAATAGCTCTTGTTGCTTTCTGATTAATGCAGCCCTGTTTTTATTCTTCCAGTGCCCCAGGGTCCTATACCAGAGCGACAGCTGCCTCTCCCTCTCCTCTTAGCTGTGGTGTCTGTGATTGTGGTGCTTGGAATGATCCTCACTTGTGGCAGCCTGTCTATCAGTAAGATACACTTACTTCTTATCACCCTTTGACCTGGCTTTTTCCAGCTAAATTAGACAAAAGGAGACCACCTGGACACGTGTCAGTGCTTTCAATACTTGGAGCCAAAGAGTTGTGGTCTCCCAAGTGGATTGGAGGAACAGGGAAAAAGAAATGATAGGAAATATCACCACCCACAGTTAGGCACAAGCATAGTCCGAAAGGGCAAGGACTGCTCTTCCCCAGTATTTGCCAGATAATAAAAGTTAGGGAAGCCTTCTTAGCAGGTGTTTCTGTAGCAGCCACTGTAATAGCAGATGAAATCACAATCTGTAATTAAATATATAATTCATTCAAGGAGATGGTTTGCTTTTTGGGACTTGATGTCAGCAAGATGTCTTGTGGAGCACTCTCGCTCAGCCAATGCACAAAGCAGCATAGGAAATCCGAGCTGTTCCCAGGTGATTAGGTGTTTGCAGGAATAACACTGTTTACATATCCAGTACTAAATCACTGAAGACTGTGAAGAAGAGCGTGATACAGCAAGCCAGAGATGTTTCTGGACCATTTATAATTATGGGACTGGTGCGTTCTGTTCTGTGTGGCCAGCATTATCTCTTCTGTCTGGTTATAGATCTGGTTTGTGCATTTTTATTCAACTCTCCATCCGCAGTTTATCACCTGAAGAAGCAGCAGCTGGAAGGATCCAGAGCACGACTGCAGAGCCCAGAATATAAACTGAGCAAAATTCGCACATCTGTCATCATGACCGATTACAACCCCAACTACTGCTTTGCAGGGAAGGCTGCCACTCTGAGCGAGCTGAAGGAGATCCCACGGAAGAACATCTCTCTGCTTCGGTGAGAAAACAAGGCCCACCTCTTTGGCTAACTGCAAAGCACCCAGTCCAAGTCAGCCAAAATACAACAGATGTGATGCTAGCTACGTTCTCTAAGATAATTAGATTCCATAAAGTTCTCAAGCAGAAGTGTAAGATCGTGAGTCTCCTGTTCCATGTTCCCACACATAGGTATCTCACCTCTACTGTGATTGTGCTGTTATTGCTCTTGCTTCCTGGCAGTAGCTCCCTACCAAATCTATAGCAGGGTGTCTATTTCAGAATTTCCTATCACAAGGAAATTTCCTGTCACTTGTTAGGCTGCTCTTCATCATCCAGATGATACTGATAAAAGTTATATAAACTTTAGAAGGAACAATTTGATCATTCTTATGTCTTATACAATCTCCTGAAGACATCAGTCTGCAGCCACCTTATTCCATCGCTCTCAATTTTTCTTGTCTTTCTTTTGCCGTATGTGGTGATATACCCTAGGATTGAGCAGGCCTACTTTTTTGTTCAGAACCATCAAGGATCTAACCTCCCTTTTTTAGTGATAGTGACAGAAAGTACTGATAAGCTACTTTCAGAAGCTTTGACATGAAATCAAAACTCTCTTTCTGATTTGTATTGGACTGAATGAATAGAAGAGCTTGGCCAGCTCTGGATCCAAGGACATAAAACATCTGTTCCCCCTCTTCTTTTCTTGCAGGGCACTAGGACATGGTGCATTTGGTGAGGTTTATGAGGGAACTGTGGTAGGCATTGCAGGGGACCCCAACCCTCTACAAGTGGCTATCAAGGTCAGTACCCACAAATTTCTTCTACAGCAATAATTACCCACAAGAGCCATGTTATCTTATAATTATTCCAGCTGGAAATGCACGTGTATCACATGTATAATGGCATATGCTCCTGAGTGATTCAGGCTTGGACACATTGCTGCATCCAGGTATTATCAGTTTTGATTTGAGTGTTTTCTCACAAGTTTTTCCACATGATGTATTAAAAAAAATCTGTGTTGTTTCTCAATTACTTCCCTTTATACTGAGAGTAGTGCTTTTCTACTGTATGTGACGTTTTCTGGTAGTCTTTTGATATTGCACAGTGTTAAGGATGCTGTTGTGAATATATATTGCAATTTCACAATAATTTCTCTGTCATTAATGGCAAGGAAAATAGGCTGGTTTTCTCTGAAATTGCTGCTGTTGCATCAGGATTTGTCAATTACTCAGCCCTGAAGTTAAGGATGCTCATATTCTGCTTCAGTTATTTTATAAGCTTGTGACTCAGAGAAACAAATCTGCTTCTCTGAGTTCTGGTCAAGAACATAGCCTTCATTAATTAAAAAAAGTTCTACTGTTATTCATCCTGTCTTTCATGTCATGAACTTCTCTGTGCCACTGTACAAATGTGGGTGAAAACCCAGGACACTAATTAGCAGTTGGAACTGTACAACTCAGTTTCACTATCCAGAATGGAAGAAGCACCAGAGCACAGTGGCAAGCAGAAGGAGAGCAGCATGTCATTCATTTGTGGTAATCCAGTTCATCTGTATCAGCAGAAGATGTCCAAATCTGCTGGCAGGAAAGGAAGCTACAGGGGCATGTGACACAAATATTTAAATCAAGCGGCTGTGCGTGTCATATGACATGCAAGCATGTGCTACAATGTGGACACAAAGAAAGGGGAGAATAAATAACAATTGTCATTCAAAAAACCTTTCTAGGTCTGAATGTCCCCATCTAATATTTTTCTTGACGTGCACCTGAAGATATTTTTGTTCCAGAATTGTGCATGGAGTTCAATTCACACACACACACAAAAAAAATTTGAAGTAGGTCGCTGTTTCCTATCCTGACTTTAACTAACAGTTGGGTCACATGCAGTGCAATAAACTGGGCACTGAAAGGACGAGCCCCTGCTCTTATGTTCTTGAGGTGATTTACATGTTACATGCTCATTCTTTTTTTTCCTTTTTTCTCTGGTGGTCACACAAATATTCTCAATTCTGTGATGGGATGGCCCTCACTGCCTTTATTTCTCAACAGACCCTGCCAGAAGTCTGCTCTGAGCAGGATGAGATGGATTTCCTGATGGAAGCATTGATTATCAGGTATAGTTTAAGGGGCTTTTTAATGATAGTGGGCAGGGAGAAAAAGAGTAATGCAGGTTATCATAGAATCATTTATTCCCTTGCCTGTGTTCAGAAAATAAGTTCAGTCTTATTTTTCACCAGATGGCATTTTAGTAGCATATGAGGTACTACTCGTTTATCTCAAACAAGATAACTGAGGTTCTTTTGTTGCCTGTTTCTGGTGCTTTAACACCAGTAGGCAACTTGGCTGCACACAGCAGAGGGATGGAGAAGAGAATCAGAAGGACAAGAAAGCTCATGGTTGAGATAAAAACAGTTTAATAGGTAAAGCAAAACCTGTGTGAGCAAACCAAGAAGCATTGAAGAATTCATTCCCTACTTCCCGTGAGCAGGCATGCATTCAGCCATCCCAGGAAAGCAGGACTCCATCATGCACAGCAACTTCTTGGGAAGGCAAATGCCAAACTCTGATTGACCCTTTCCCCTCCTCCTCCTTTCCCCAGCTTTTATAGCTGAGCATGACACTATACAGTATGGCTCTCTGGATGTCCCTTTGGTCAGTTGGAGCCAGCTGTCCTGGCTGTGTCCTCTCACAACCTCTCGTCCTCACAGCCTTGTCGCTGCGGGGGAGGTGTGTGTGTGTGTGTGTGTGTGTGTGTGTGTGTGTGTGTGTGTGTGTGTGTAAAACCTTAATGCTGTGTAAGCACTGCTCAGCAGTAGCTAAAATATCAATCTGTTATCAACACTGTTTTGATCACAAATACAAAACATAGCACCATATGAGCTACTGTGAGGAAAATTAACTCTATCCCACCCAAAAATCATTACAGTTTAACAAAAACTTTGCTTGATTGGTTCTGCTGATCCTGTTCAAAGGAGTAAGAAGGTACAACATTTTTGTACAAACATGTTCTGCATTTGATTTGATGTCTTTGCAAGCTTGACAGAACCTCTATAACGTCCTATGTGCATGACCCTCTGACAGTGAATTATAAGATCTATAAAATCTTCTTGGAAAAGATAACAGACAGCCATTCCTATTACCACCTGTACTTTAGGTATTCCAGCCTTAGAATTTACTTTATTAACAGAAATCC
This sequence comes from Onychostruthus taczanowskii, assembly GCF_017590055.1. NCBI lineage: Eukaryota > Metazoa > Chordata > Aves > Passeriformes > Passeridae > Onychostruthus > Onychostruthus taczanowskii. The sequence goes on along the minus strand of NW_024496525.1, from coordinate 3,870,145 downwards.
ATAATCTGAAAACAATAGTAGGATCATGGATGACTTTTAAATAGTAGCACAGTCAAGGTTAATTGTAAGTACTTGGAATTTATATATTTTGAATTTGTGCAATGTGAAGTTCCTCTTTTCATTGTCTGGCCCAGCTCATACTTAGGTGCTGGTATTTCTGCTATTAAATCATGAATCTCATGACATAGTGCCACTCCCTACAGTCTGCAAGAAATTTGGTAGCTGAACAGGAGGTAACATTGATGTGTTTTTTTTAAAGAGCAATTTTAATCAATTAAGGAGTGCCTTGATTCACTTAGTAGCAAGACTTTTTATCTTCCCCAACTTCCTTTCTATTTTTAGTTCCTTTATTATCCAGGTAATCATTATCTAAGGGAAGATACTGCTGTCTAATGACTGAGTCTTACTGTGCTTCGTGACAAGCTCAGCTTCCTTTTATAAAAAGCAGAATCACATAAGCAGCTGCTGCAGTAGGTATTAGTGGTTTAGTCTCCCTCTGGCAGACTAAACATTGAACTGAGTCCCCCAAACTAGACAGCACTATGTCTAAAATAACCAGTGCTAAATTAAAATTCCTTCCAGCCAGGACTTTGTATCACAAATGCCAATGAAATTTTCATGCTTAACTTTCTTATCCCTCTCATGTCACTCTCGTCTTTCAGTCAGTGTGTCCATGAAATTCTGTCTTCGCAGACAGAAGACTCTGCTTTGCTTTCAGCTTTTCATACCTTCTTTTGAAGGCTTTTCATGGGCAAAGCCAGGCATAACCCTGCTCTTGGGGCTGTCATAACCAGAGAGGCATTTTGATATGGCTGAAGATGTTTCGATAACCGCATCAGGACCTGCTTCAGTCCAGATTATCAAATCTCAAGGCAGAATGAGAATGGATGGATGTTGGCCAGGTACTAATGCTGTGTTTCTCTTCCATGTGCTGTTTGACCTTGGCTTTCAGTAAGTTCAATCACCAAAATATTGTACAGTGCATTGGTGTCAGCCTACAGACACTGCCTCGCTTCATTCTGCTGGAGCTCATGGCTGGAGGAGACATGAAGAGCTTCCTTCGACAGAACCGACCCAGGATGGTGAGAGAGCTTCCCTCTGAGGCTTGTGGTTGATTTTAGTATGACTGCTTTTATGTTTTTATCAACTGGACAAAAGCACTGAAGCCAAGCTAGGCTGTGTGTGTGTCCCAGCTCCCACAGACTTCTGGATACCAGTGTCTGTTTGCTTGATGCAAGCAGGTGTCAGTGAGACAAAATCAAAGCATGGCAAGAAACTCCAGTAACTTAGGAGTCAAAATCCTGTCCTGCCATTCTAGACTTCTCTGTCAATTTGACTATAAATAATTGGTCTTCCTTTTTTCAATACCTGCTTTGTTTTCTGTGTACTGTGATGGCACATGAGGAGATAAAGTTATAATCAGAATTCATAGCACTAAGTCCTCAGCAGGTGTGCATCGGCACCATATAGAGAGGTACAAATTTATACCAGTTGAAGAGCTGAGCCTAATTTATTTGATATATCTCAGACTCTGATTAGCAGTGTAGTAATTTCTCTTCACCCTTCCTGAAAGCAATAAAGAAGTTCCTAGAGAAAAACTGACAAAAATTTCCCTATGGAGAACTATGTAAAGGGGGTGAAAATAAGCAGGGCTCCTGGAAGTAGTTTTCTTTATTGGTCTTAGGGAAGTGCACATGGTGAAGGGTTAGTATCAGTCCTGGAGTCCTGTAGTAAAGCATCCCTTTTTTGCATACTGCTCCTGAGCATAATCACTGTTCTTCTACCAGGTACAGACAAGCTGATGAATGCTGATGTTGGTGTAAAGATGTGCACTTGTGCATTTTTACTTTCTCTCTCTCTCTCTCTCTCCTGTTCATGCACTAATTTCTGTTCATAATTTATTGACTCACTCTTTAAATTAGGTGCTTTTTTATTCTCTTCTGTCTCACCTTTTAAACCTGCTTGTCTTTTGATTTCATGTAACACAGTAGGGAATAGTTCTCTCCCACCCCCTTTAACAGGCTATTCACACCAGGCCATAAATCTCTTGCCAGATTGCACTCATGTGCAGTGCTCAAGGGAGGTGAAATCTCCTGAAAATTTTTGGGATTAAACAAGAATTTACTCATTTTCTAATTCTTTGCTTTGATCTACTTTATGTTCCTCTTTGCTCCTGACTCATTTAACCCTTCCCCCATTCTGTATGTATGTCTCTCTCTTCTTCTGTCCTTCTCTGACTATACCCTGCCTGAATAGATATTCTTCTCCTTCACTATCCTTCCCTTACCATTTTATGTCCTTTTCCAGAATCAGCCATCCACACTAACAATGCAGGACCTGCTGAACATAGCTAGGGATATTGCCTGCGGCTGTAAATATCTGGAAGAGAATCATTTCATCCACAGGTGAGGAGAAACAGTCTCTTCTAATGTGTCTCAAAGCCCATCAGGCTCATACACTTTCTATTTGCAGTGGATTAGACAGGACTTATTTCTGCAGGGGAGACAGATTATTTCCTCTACCAATACAGGCTTGTGCTCAGATGACCAGGTGGTTGTCCCTGGGGATTTTTAGGAGTTAGGCACCGCACTGCTCTTCGCAGTCCTGGAGGGAGGGCAGGCAATGTTCTGTTCCAAGTGAGAGGGCTTAGGTACTAATTTTCAGGTGCCTGCAATGTAAAGACAGTTGCGATTAGCCCTGTCGTCCACTAGATGGTAGTGTCACTCTGTGCTGCCTGACAAACAATAAGTTATTTATTTCTTTTCTCATCTCCCTATCTTGACTTAAAGGCTTTCCCTATCCCACCAGCACAGGACAGTCCATAATATTGGAGCCAAAGACTAGAGAAGGGTAGAGCAAGGATGACAGGAGATAAAAACACATCTCAGGCTTCCTTCTCAGCGCAGTGTCTGACCTGCTTGCATGGTCTCAGGATGCCCATATTTGTTTCTTCAAATTCCTTTTTGCTCATTTGTTGAGCAAAAATGTTGATATAACATGCTTCAAGTAAGACATTATTATAGAAGGGATAAAGGTCATATGTACCCTTTTAAAAATTTTAAAAATTTTTGGTTTAGAATAGTTTCAGCTCATAATGTTCCTAGGCATAGTGGGCAGCTGGATTCCTTACTGTGAAGTGCATGCTGTGTTCAGTGCTTGTGTGTAAAGGAGAGAGAGAGCCCTTGCACACCAGAGGGTCATACAGGCTCTAACTAAACCAAGGTGGAGCTGTGCAGGCAGGAAACCGACTCACCCACATGTGCAGCACGTGTGAGGCTGCACAGAGATGGGAAACAGTGGGCAGGGGCTGGAGAAATCCAGGGAAACAAAGGCAAACAGCCGTTGGAGCAAAAAGCCAGGAGGTTGAGATATGGGAATATGTTATATGGCTTTATGATTAGAATATCTGAAACAGTTTTATGCTGTTTATATTGCAACAATAAGGAAGTTCTGGTGGAAAAGGGTTAGAGATTTCTGTCATTAAAAAAGAGCAGTAAGAATGTGCAACAGGTTGTGGCTCTTAATAACTACATGAGAGGATCAGTATTGTAATTGGAAACCTCTGAGTTAATCACTACAGCATTATATTTTACAATCCTTACTGCAATAGTAGCAGGAGCGTGTGACTTTAAAAAAAACCAGAACTCTGGGTCAATCTTTGCACTGTTAGATCTCTAATATAAGTGACCTGGGAATGGATTCATTTTGTCTTAGCCAACAATTCAATAAATCTGAACACAAGGAATTTCCCTCAGGTTTTTTATTAATATTTGTTAGTGATGTCAGCATTGCTTAGAGTGGTTGGGAAACAAAGAAGGCTTTCATTCCAGATGTTAGGAATCCTAGGGGTAAAACATTGTAGTGGGGTTGTAGAGAGGCTTCTATAGGGCAGGAATTGTCATCTAGGAGTCACAGGTGATAATAGAAGAGAAAGTTGAACCTGACTTCCAAATCCTCAGAGACTTTTCGAGGTTGGCAGTGGAAATAAACATGTGAGTTGTTCAAGGAGCTTATTTTTCTTGGCAGTCAACAGGACCCCCACAGTCCTAGGATTCTAATGACTTTCTTTTCAGAATGCATGTTTAAAATTAACAGAAATATTTTAGCCTTGGCCACAAAGGTATCACTTCCATTTCTCACAAGCTAAACTTGCACCCAGCTAACAGCTGCTTCCATATGGAGCTTTGATTCCATGGGAGACATCCAAAAGTAACAAAGCAACAGAGTACCAAATCTGGTTCTACATGACTTTTCAAGCAGTTTACTAAGACTGTCCAACAGCATCACATCTGTAACTGAAGAGGATACTGCTGATATGTCCCTCAAAAAAAAAAAAAAAATTAGAGAAAGAAAGAAATCTGTCATAATGTGGTTGAAGCAAAAGAGGTTAGGTCTGTTCCTCTTCTGATACAGATGCTGTTTTCTGTCTTAGTGAAAAAAGGTGTGAATGGGGAAAGCTTGGCAGATGCTGGGTAGAAGATACAATTCAAATACAGTTTAAGAATTGTGGTTAACAAAAATGATAATGTAACTGGAATTCTTTTGTATTTTAACAGGGCTTTTCACATTTATTTAAAGATCACTCAAGTAAGATTTGCAGGACTGGGTCTAATACTTTTTCTTTATTCCTTTAACTAAAGAGTTTAGAATTAGGTTTTGTTTTTTTTTTTAAAGAGATATAGCTGCAAGGAATTGCCTTTTGACCTGTACTGGAGCAGGACGAATAGCCAAAATTGGTGACTTTGGAATGGCCAGGGATATTTACAGGTAAGTGAAGGGCAATTTCAGTTCTGTGAGTAACTCAGTAATCTGTATAATTTTGACAGGTTTGAATTGTTTCATGATATATGAAGCAGTGGACTCATCCATTAGGGGTCTGAATTTGATGAGCAGTTAACTAACTTGTGTTAACAGACTGTAAATTAACAGATCTACACTTATGAACAAATCCACTTCAACTATGGTCCCAGGAAACTACAAACATTTGCAGACACTAAACCAAGCATAGGCAAATTGATTACCTATTTGATCATAAATAATCTTAAATTGAAATTAAAATTAAAAACCCCCAGCAAACATAATTATCACTTGATGATGTCAAGAAGGCTTGCTGCACCCTGTGCAAAGCATTGGCAAGTTTGATGTCTTTAGCTGTGCAAAAGAACATCCTTGGTTTCCATCTCAGTTGCAAAGAGGATATAAAATCCTGCTTCAATGCACTATTTGTGTTGATGACTTTTCCATTTTCTGACTTGGCCCCCACTGTTACTTGCAATCCCCAGCTGCTGTTACTGTGGTGATAAGATCTTTTCTGTATCAAAGCCCTTTCAGGCTGTGTGACGTTCTCTGTGTATTTCATCTTTCCCAGAGCAAGTTACTACCGCAAGGGAGGAAGAGCCATGCTTCCTGTCAAGTGGATGCCACCAGAAGCTTTTCTAGAGGGCATTTTCACCTCCAAGACTGATACCTGGTAATAAACGTATTTTAATTACTTCTTCTACCTACTGAAAAGCATCAAGAAATGTACTGGTCAAGAAAAAAAAAAGTGTGCCCAACAGTAACCTTAAAAAAGTCAGAATTGCCCAGAAAAATACAAGAAGTCTTCCCATGCATTCAGTAGAAGTATGGCTAAAGAATCTAGAAGAAGATTTAAATGTCAAATGTAAATAGAGGTAATAAAAATATGCTATTCATAAAAGGAGAATATCACAAAAAGCCAATCAAGAAGTAAAAGGCAATAGCAGATTAGATTCTTAGAAAGTCTCAGTTAAAAATCGAGACAAATATCATCAAATATGTCCCTCAGCCTTCAGAAGCTTCCAGTTTCCATCAGTGACAGGGTCTGTTTATATCCCTTGTAAATTACTCTCTCTGTACCACCCAGGATCACTTTCTTGTGTATTTTTTTCTTGTTGCACATAAAATGACAGCAGGTTTAATCAGAAGTCCTTGCTGGTTGCTGAGGAAAAAATATTTATATACTGATTTCTCATACAACTTGAGCTTTCTTTAAAATTAGCACCCCCTCAACAGTAGCACATTCATGCACAGGTGCTGGGGTATGGAAGCTTTCCAGTTGCTCAAGAACACTTCTTTCTCTGTACAGCAGATCCTTCAATATGCTGTACTGAGGCATTCCCTCAAATGCCACACTGACCCAGTTTCCTGAAGTTGTTAGCGATGCCGGAAGACAAGGATTGCTTATCAGCGCCTAACTGTGAGCAGCCAGCACTAAATATTTTGAAGGAAAGTGCCACAGTTCCTGTGATAGGCTATTATAAGTAGCGTGCATATACTGGAAATTACTTTGACCTTTGTAGCAAAAAGTGACTGAAAATTCTGACTCTGCTGATGTCCTGGCAGAATTCTCTTGACTTCCTTGTGTCTAAGTCATACATAATTCCTAGTGGCACTGACTATCTGACCTGTGGATGTAAAAAAAGCACAACCATATCAGAAATGCTGCTGCCTTTCAGTTTCACTGGATGTCTCTCCCTTGATTTTATACTTGAGCATCTTGTTCTGAAACATTGATTCAAATATTAAGGAAAAATTTGAAGATCCCTGTCTGACCATTTAGGAGCCACTCCAGAAATCACACTTGCACCACTTGACCTGGGTAGAGGCCCCTTCACAGCTACACCCTCCACACTCACAATCAGACCAGGTTTCCTTGCATGCTTGGCCCCAGGTTTCCCATTGCAGGGCCTCAGAGGTCGGGATACTTAATTTAATCAAGATGCAATAACAAAAGAACGACTTGAGCTCCTTCCTCTGAGGAGGGGCCCCAAACAAAGGAAGCCCTGGGCTTTTATACGCTCACAATCTAAATGTGCCAAAGTCTGGAGTCATTGGCTCCTGCTGTGTCTCTGAGTGTCCAGTCACCTGGCGATGCCACAGGTCCTCGTCCCTCGTTTTGCAGAGGGTCGGTTTCAGGTCACAGCTTCTTGCCTTGGGCTTCTGCCAGCCAGAGTTCAACCTGCAGCCAAGTTACCAGCACCAAATGTATTCCTCAAAACAAACATCTCAAGTTTTCCCTAGTAAGGCAAGAAACGTCCATGCCAGATCTAACAGTTCTTTTTAGTTTGACCATCCACAGCCAAGGGCGCTTTGGCATTTCTTGCTCTACTACTAATGAATGCAGCAGAAAGAACACCTTCAGAGTTACTAAATATTTTGAAACCTCTGCAAAACTTGTTTTGGAGCTTGAGCAAAGGTTTTGATTGATTGGGGTGTCTTCTTATGTAAACATTGACTCATAATCACACTAATTGCTTATTACTGTCTTTGGACTGCAGCTTTGAAAGGTCATTGCTGTGGTGTTGCCTACGCAGCTGCAAGCTAGGTTTGTGGAGCACAAATGGAACCTGATTGGTATTGTTGGCTGGTTTCTGACACAGGTCCTTTGGAGTGCTGCTTTGGGAGATTTTCTCTCTAGGCTACATGCCCTACCCTTGCAAAACCAATCAGGAAGTGCTGGAATTTGTCACCAGTGGAGGAAGAATGGATCCACCAAAAAACTGTCCGGGGCCAGTGTAAGTATTTCCTTACTCTCACAAGCCAAGGTGTAATACGTGTCAAAAATGTGGACAAAGACACTTCTACTCAGGGAATGGTGATTGCCCCCTGTGTTAGGTGGGTATTGCTAAATATGTCTTGAGGTACTGCCTCTTGTATACAGCTTAGAGCACTACAGGATTTGCTTTAAATAGCAGCTCCCCAGTCAGACAGGATCCAGGGAAATAGAAATTACAGATCCACTTTTGCACTCCTCCTTTGAGCCATGTACCAAGTGTGGTCCCTGGACCACTGATCACTTCACACCGAAACACTTTATACAAAATAATCTTGATCAATTTTTTTTTTTTTTTTAACTTTAAGGTACCGGATCATGACACAGTGCTGGCAGCACAGTCCAGAGTATCGGCCAAACTTCTCTACCATCCTGGAAAGGATCAAGTATTGCACCCAGGTACTTTGGTATCCAGGTGGATGATAATCCATTGAATGCATTATCAACTATCTAAAGGCATTAGCTTTAGTCCCTAAAGCAAGTGAAGGGTACTGGCAGACTAATATAATTACACTACTAGTGTGGTGGTACTGTTGGCTCTTTTCCAGTGTCCACCCTCACTCTTCCATCTTCCACCCAGCCATAATGAGCATACACTGTGCAAATGGGTGCTTTTAGCTCTCAGCTTGTTCAATTGCAAATGTCCTTAATTTTGTGATGGAAAGGTATTTAGATCTCTCTCAAGGTCCATATTCTGACCTTGCCTAATGTTGCTCAAAAGCCACAGCTGAATAGTCATGCAGTGGAGAGGGGGAATGAAATGGCACAGTGAGTTCATCATCCAGTAGCATTGAACAGCTACAGGTCTGGATCCAACCTCTCAAAAGAAAAATTTTATACTACAGATCCCCAGCTTAGTCACTGATTTTGATGAAGCATAGCCTTTTCTGAAAGGAGGCATATAAGTCTTAACAGCATGTGATGTCCAGATGGAATATAGCACCTTGCGTGATGTGCAGGAGTATTGCTTAAACCTGTGACAGTCACCCTGAAGGTGTATCAGACTCTTGTCTCGCTTTTGCAGGACCCTGATGTGATCAACACTGAACTGCCCATGGAATGTAGCCCTGCATCAGAGGATGAAGGGAGTATGGTCATGCGCCCAAACATTTCCAGTGGGATAGTGCCACTGCTGGTAAGCCCTTCTCTCACCCCTCAGACAACACCTAAGACACTGGAATCCCACCCTGCTGGGCACAAACTTGTGCCATGTCCACAAGAGCTACTGGTGGAGAACCTGAGCAACCGGACTGTCCGAGGGCCCAGCCTGCCATGCCTCAGTGATTTCAACAGTGGGTCATGGTTCCAGCAGGCCTCAAACCAGAAGCTGGAGCTCAGCAACCCATCTGTTCACAGACTTAAAAACAAAACAAAAAATCTTTGGAACCCAACATATGGATCATGGGTACTAGAGAATATCTGTCACTTCAGCCCCAGCTCCAAGCTCCAAGTAAATCCAGAGAGGGAAGATTCAGGCTTTGATGGGAATTGCAGTTCTCCTAGCTCTCGGGCATCTCCAGCATCTCCAAGTCAAAGTAACTGCCCTCACCTGGACATCAGTGGGATTGAACTGGTGAAACTGCAGACTTTTCCCTGTGGCAATGTAAATTATGCTTATGATGACCTGTGCTATAGTGTCGAGCACCAGCCATCAGCCTTGGCAGAGGTCAGAGCAGCTGTGCTAAGGAGCTCCAGTCTGCACAGAGATGATAAGCCTTTTTGTAAAAAAGAGAAAACATCAAGAGAGAGAGACTCTGGTCTGTCTTTGTCAGATGACCTGAGTGTTACTCCAGTATAGTAGAAATGTTTCTTCCAAAGATCAGGGAATCTGTGTGTCCGGAAGGACTGCTTCCTGTTTCACTAACTTCCTCCATTTTAGTTCCATCAGATGGGTGAAGTTTCAACATCAGCAATGTTCTGCTTCCTCTGTCTACCTGCTGGATCCCACCTGCTGGATCCCACATCGTTAAAGACACTTGCATTTCTATCTCTGTCCTTCAAATGTGTCCCACTGAACCAGCTGAGAAGTGGAGAACAATGGCATTGTTTGTCTGATTCAGAATACGGTTCCTAAGGAAAAAACTCCTTTTCAATGTGCTCAGGTGAAAAGAAATGGACCTACCATCTAGCTGCAGTATTTGGATGGAAATAATGACCAACACAGGTTGTGCTTCTTTCTGAACCAAGAATCTAAAAATGTGCGCTGTGCCAGCAGCAACCAACTTGCAAAGGCTGCTACATTCTTTTTACAGAGAGAGCTTTTTACAGTCCTGGTGAATTACTCATGCTTATGCACTATAAGGGAAGTTAAAAAAAATAGCAGCCACATTTGCATCTGTTTTATTAGTAGACCTTGTGGAAGCTGTTGCTCAAATTGGAAGCAGTAGGAAGAATGAAAAAAAAAAAAATAGGCTCCTTTGAGCATGTGCTTTGTAAACAAGCAATGAAGAGGACAACATTTACCATTAAAAAAGCAGTAGCTGGTGGAGCTGATAATATTCCTTTGAGTAATGAAGAAAATGTGCTTCTTGCCTCATGGTGTTGCTTTCCTCACAGCTCCTGGCATTGAAGGTGCAGGTGGTTTTTCAAGGAAGGGTGAGCTGCATGGTGTGATGAGAAATGGACTGTCTTTATCTTTTAATGGACTTTACTTAAAATGAACTTCACTTTTGAAAGTACTTTGATATTCAGCATTAGTTCTCTATGCTGTGCTGGTAACAACTTAGCTGAGGTTCTTGGGTAACTATCTAGCATTTGATATGATGGGGTTCTTGGTTTTAAAACTCTGAGGTAGAAAGTACTGCAAAGGAAAGGAATTGTGAAGAGAAATCTAATGCAAACCCCACTTAGGGCGTTCTTTCTGCAGGAAAGAATAGCTCAACCATTTGCGAAAGCTAAAGCCATGACTTGGCTTCACACAGCTAAGCAGGTGGTAATTGTTCCTTGCCTTGCAAGTGCAGACTTGCTTATAAAGGTAGTCATTTGTTTCCAAGACAGCTCATTTCTAAGGCTTTCTTCAGTTGTTTAGCATCTAAATTCATGTTTATGGATTAAAGCCGCAAAATAAGGAGACTGAAAAGGCAAATAATTTGGATTAAGTCTGAATAGTCCTGGAAGCATTCTGTTCTTGTACCACTCCTGAATGTCACACCTACAATGTGACCTACAGTGGCAAATTACATGCTGTCTTTGTGTGTAATCAAGTTGTGTAGTTGTAGACTTCTCCAGTTCCTTTCTAGGGCAAGAGGTTCTCTGGTGTATGCTTTATGCTTAGTGATCAGCTGTACAGTCTGAAGGTGCAGGCTAGCAGGTGATGGCTTGCTTTGACCACTGACTTCCTGTCCTTTACATCAGTCAGGGTGGACACTACTGAACTGTGGTAAAGAAAATCACAGAGCGAAGAGTCAATCCATCCTCAGTGAAAGGCATCTTCAGCACAGGTTTATGCTTTATTGGTCCGACTTTCTATCTGTTCCACGCTTTGTATAGTTTTAGGCCTCTGACTTTAGAATGGACAGTTTTATACAATGTCAATTCAGAGCATACAAATATCTTGAGAGCAGCTGTTGAGGATGGGAGCAGACTCAATTCAGTGGTACCCAGCAACAGGACAAGGGACAACAGGCACAAACTGAAACATAGGACATTCTACCTGAGTATGAGAAAAAACACTTGTTTACTTTGAGGGTGGGAGAGCACTGAAACAGGTAGCCCAGAGAGGCTGTGTAGTCTCCTGCTCTGGAGACACCCAAAACCCACCCAGACACGATCCTGTGCAACCTGCTGCAGGAGAACCTACTTGAGCAGGGAGGTTGGACTAGATGATCTTTGGAGGTCCCTTTTCACACCAATCCTTCTATGATTTCCAGACATAAAGGGTGATGATGGTCACCTTTCAGCAAAGACCCATATGGTGTGGAAATAATTCTAAATCCGTGGTGTTGTAAACTGACAGATCTTCAGAAGAGAGGGGTCCTTCTGTGTGGGGCAAATTTCAGTAGAAGTGTGGGGACTCATGGGTGTAGTGACCAAGGGAGATGAATGACCTTGCCTAATGCCCTTCTCATTTCACCTTTGCTTTAGCTCTCTAGCTTCTCTCACATTTAATTCCATGTCCTTCTTCTCATTTCACCTTTGCTTTAGCTCTCTAGCTTCTCTCACATTTAATTCATTGCCTGTCCTGTCTTACATTCAGGAGTTGCTACAGCCCAGTTAGATGAGGCAGAAGAGCCCATTTAGCAGGACACTTTCTCATTCTTTTCTCTTGCAAAGGCTAACATTTTTGGTCGTATTTCAAACTGGCCACCTCTGGACCATGCTAGTCAAAAATAAATGCATTTACTTTTAACTAATTTGAATTTCTGCAGTTTGTCCTTACCTTTCAGATTGTATTGATTTTATGATTCATACATTAGTAGATTTTTCCCCCCAGAAGATGACCTATCAAACTTTCCAGTAGTTGTGACTTGGTGCCATAACTTAGCCCCTTCCCCCCTGAGTATGAGATAAGGCCACAGCAGAGGGCAGTGATGCTGGCTCAGCTGCAGTGGACGTGGTGCCAGCGCACTCTTCAGCCCTTGTCTGTCCTGGGCAGAGCACTGGTCATGGCCATGCTTTTGCAGACCCATTATGACTCTGCCTTCAGTTCTCCTTAGCCATTAGCAGGGGCTGGAAACTGATGGCAATAGGAGTGAAGTACTGGCTTGTTCAGAAACCATGGGAAACTAACTATATTACCTTCTCTTCCCAGAAACTTTTAATGAAGTAGCAGATAGAAGACAGTTCTTCATATTTTTAAATTACTATAAAATACCCCAAGATTCCAGTGAGAAGCAGGCATGATCTCTACTGTCCAGATAGTTACCCAGCTTGAGCTACCACTGTTTGCCCTGTGAAGTACTTACCTCAACATACATAACTCAGAAATTTAGAAAGGCCAGTAGTGATAAAACCAGGGAAGCTATTGAAAAGTGAAGTGAGAGGAGGGCACAGTTCTATTACCAGTGCCAGGGGCAGTCTTGGCTGCAGCTATGCCTTCATTTTATAAATAAAATGCAAGTCCAGCACATCGGACAAATACCAGATTTTACCGAATAACTGCATCAAGGTACTCATTGACATAGACAAAGCTGCACTGACACTGAACAGACATAAATAACTGCATCAAGGTACTCATTTACAGGGAGCACATAGACAAAGCTGCACTGACACTGAACAGACATCTATCCTGACCAGGATCTTATCCCTAAAATTGATCAAAAGTGGGATGCTGAAGAGCAACTGTAAGAGTAGAGTAAGCATGTATTGATTATTTCTTTCCAAAACAGACTCTGATAGTATAAAACAGCATTTAGCTCAGGGCTGCACTGAGCCAGATGCAGTCTTTTCTAAAAAGACAAGACATGGAGATGCAGGTACCAAATGGGCACTTAAAGAGCTGGGAATTTTAAAAGAATCTGCATTAGCAACCTCAATGCTCTTAACTCTCCCAAATGGAATGATCTTCTGTCAGCATATGCTGTGAATCTTTGACCTGTAACAATCTTTTTTTAGATGCTGTTTAAAAACCCTCACAGATAATGCATTTTTAAATAATTTTCTGGGGGAAATAATTTTATTATCGGTCCTGTTGTGAAATTGAATGCTACATGCTGTACAAACTGTTTTATCTCAAAAGAAAAAATAACAATTGCAGTGATACACACTACAACCTCCAGTCCTTCAATTCTGAGACTGAAACTTACTGTTTGTACAATCAGAGATTTCATAGTGCTCAACTGCTAGCATTGCAAAACATAACTTGCGTGAAACTACTTTTTATTAAGGAGACATTTTTAGTGCATCACCAATGAGTTAAACGTATAGTGTAAAAATTAGATTAATTTGGAAACTGGAAGCCAAAACCCAATTTTGTTTCCTAGAGGAATGACATGACATGGAGATCTGGGATTAATTCAGTCCTATAATCCATGTGAAGTCTTCCATTACTTCCCTACTGCAGAATCAGCCATTTATAGGGTTGTTATAAATTGCTTAATTAGGTGTCTGTCTTTTAACATTGCCAAATTGGTTTTGTAATTGTATGTATATAGTTGGTTTTTTGGACTATGTTTAGCATTAATACTTTATGTTGCTTCACACAACCTCATACTTGCATTTTAAAGAAGGGACTGATTAACAGAAGATGAAACAATAATGGAAATTTCAATTTGTCTTTCTCTGCTTTTTCACATTTGTTGATAGTCCTGCTTCTCATTTCTTTGTAATCCTTGCTCTCCTCAATATAAACGCTTTGCATCTTCATTTTTTCCTTTAAACAAACAGAATGTTTAATTGCACAGATTTAAGGTGCTCCCCCTCATATAAACCCTTTTCCTGAGCTAAGTTCTCAATTAATTTGCCCATGGGCTGGTGTGCACAAAGAAAGCTTTCCAATAGTTATGGGCTTTTGCAAGCGTAACTAACTTGACCTTCAAGACACTCTCCTGACTTTCCTGAAAAAGAAGAAATTGCTGCTGCTGGGAATACCTTTTTCCCCACTGTATTTGCATCTCCACATCTGTGTCAGAAAGCGACCAGACTTCCTTAGACCCTTGAGCTGAGACCCTTGAGCACAGCTGTGCTCTCTCCTCCTGGCTGTCCACCCTTCTCAATCCCATGCACAGGCCTTAGTGATACCATGCCTAACATCTTCCCACCACATCACACAAATGGAAAAGTCACATGAGTAGGTTTTGATTTGTCATCACCTGGGGACCAAGGCAGCGCTTCTGCCAACTTACCTTTCTGGGTGATTATTGTACATAAGTAGATGACAAGCCTGCTTCTATGCAATTTAAAGCTAGACAAGTGTATACTTCTATATTTGCAACACAAAATAAAGAGACACTAATGGTGGATATTTGTTTCCCTCTCTTATAAGTACTCTTTGCACACTCTCTGTGGTAAGAATACACTCTCTCTTGCTGAGAAGTGCTGCCAGTCCTAGAGAGTTGAATGCTTCTTCCCCATGTCCACACAAAACTGCCCAGGGAAACAATTTAGTGCTCCGAGTCCGACAAGTGCCTCTTGGTGCATTTTTTTTTTTAATAAGCTGTAGGCTATTCACTGAGATTTCTGAGAGAGATCTTACCTTGAAGGAAGCTGACAAGCTTTGTGTGAATCAGGTTCAAAAGGTAACACCAACAGGTTTTGGAACCCAGTTCCACCATTTGGCTTCTGGTTTTGCTTTAGGAAGTACCACACGGTAAAGACTAAAAGCAGTGAAACATAACTGGTTTTCTCCCTTTCCTAATGAAATTCTTGAAGAAAAGATATTATTCTCACATGACCAATTCACAGATGTCTTTTTTTCCTTCATTCTGATTTATTTAGTAGCATACACACTTCAGAGTAACAAACACTCATCCAATACAGTCAATGTCAGCATTGCATTGTAGTGTTCAGAACGGATGCATGTGGATGATACAGGCCATTTGATCTCAGTACCTTAAGAATAACAAATAATAACAACAGCAATAAAAAAGTAGCAAAAGCCCTCTGAGATACATTGAAGTCTTTCCCTTTAACTGGAACTGGATCAGACCTTAAGTGAATACCTCCCTGTACAAAATTTAGAGGGATTTAGGTTTTACCACTTCGGTTAAATTTTAGCCGAATGTATATCTCTGTGAGGCCTCAACATCCCTAATTTTTAAACTTATCTGATCTATCTCTGTGAATTTTTTCTATATTGCACCTTCCTCCAAAGAATCTCACAGCAGCTTGCAGGCACTAATGAAGGAGAGCCTCACACCATTGCCACGGGGTAAGTAGGTCTATTCCCATCTGTAAAATTGGAACAAAACTATGCCTAGGAGAGTTGTCCAAGGCCAAAAAAACCCCAAGTCAATGATGAAACTGAGGGAGAGAAGTCATAGCCCTATTTCTTAGTCCTACAGTCCTACTTCCCTAGTCCTACAGGAATGCAGCAGCTACAGCACTGCTGCATTTAACTAGTGAGTTTAAGGACCTTGGAGCCCAAGTCAGAGGTCATCTGCCCAGCACCAAAATGCCCCTAGGCCAGCATCTCTGACCCTGCTGTGGAACCACATGTGATTCCTCCAGAGTGAGGCACTATCTCAGCAGATGCATTAATGAACGACATTCTGGACTTGCATGTGAACAAACTCCTTGGTTACCAAGCATCAGCTGCCCCTGTGTTACATGCCTGTGCATGTGCACCATGTTCACCCTCTGGTAAATAAAAGCTTATTCAACACAACTTACCCCATAGTGAAAGAAGGCCATGCTGCTTCCTCACTCTAGCAAGTGAGTGTCCATAGACTGGTGCTCTGGGCCACCTGATGAGAAACAAGGAACCTACAACTTACCATGGGGCAGTTTGCTCCTGAGCATACAGCCTCAACTCCAGTGCTCAGCTGAAGTCCTACACTTGCAGTTTGCTATGAAAAGTTACAGCCTCAACTCCTTAGAGCTCCAGTGCTCAGCTGAACTCCTACACTTGCAGTTTGCTATGAAAAGCTGCCTCCTTCTCTCCTTCCCCATAACAGCAACAGATGATTGTGATTTCTTTCTTTCTAATCCCCTAGCAAGACAAAGATCCATTTCAAAACTAACTTCCTAGAACTTACATTCTAGATGTAGAATGAGTTTTCAGATCAGTGTCTGCTATAGCTGAAATTTTCCTTTTCCCTGACCTTTCCAGCTGCTGCAGTGGAACAGACCTTCTCCATGTTTTCTCCCAGGACCATGTACTGCAAAACCAGCCAGGTGCTACCAGGAGTTGTTTTCTCCTTTAGAACTGGGTAGTCATTCTAAAAGTGTGTCTTAAACTCTCTACTGACATTTAAGCACCAACCTCTACTGTTTAGGTCTCCCCTTCAGAAATAAGGTTACATTGGTGCAAAAGATCCACACGTGGTAACAGAAGAAAGAAATTTAATTCTGAAGATTAATTAGGCAAACCACTAATTAAATTCTGTATTTATCTGATTTCTAACTTTAATAATTCTTTTTAGTTATAGTAGGACAGCTTGCAATTGCAGTCTCATAAAAAAGACAATGTCATTGAAGTCCTGTCTGTGAGACCTATTTACATGCTATTGTCCTTAGGCATTGCTATTCTCCTTAGGCACAGCTATCCATGGTTTACCTGCTGGCTGCAGAAAAGGAGAAATACCTTTTTTTAACTATATGGAATTCACTACAAATTCATTTGTCATCTCACTGCAGTTCAAAAGTTAGGAGGCATCTGGAATGATTTTATCTGTGCTGTCACTTCAAAAAAACCTAATGTAAACACTCTGAAATTTCTAAGTGAAAAATTCGTTAACATACTACCATAAATATAAAACAGGGAAACTCTGGGATTTGTCTGAATTGTCTGAATTTGCAGTGAACTGCAAAAATAATTACCAGTTTCAGACAACTTCTGGTTCAAGATGAAATATTTCCATGTGTCATTACTTCCTACAGAATACCTACTCTATGTCATCTAACTTTTACACCACAACTGAGTTACAATTTTCAACACTCCTGTTTTGTTTAGAGTTTATGAAAAAGTAATTAAATCTGACTGATCTTTCAGTACGCAACACACTTCAGTGTTACCCAAAGTAACTCCTTTTAGAAACTATTTAAGGCTGTCCAACTTTAACTACAAATATTGCAGACTTCATTCCAGATATGGACTCTATAGGGGTTTTTTTTTGCTTATGATTCCAACTATTATTGAAATAGTAGTTTCCCACAAGTGCAGTCACCTTCATCCAAAGTTCTCAGACTATTTCCTGAACACAGGAAACCAGCAAAAGACAGGAATTTCTGATCAACATGCATTACTACCTCTAGATGTTGAAAGGGCTTTAACCATCAACTGGTAATGACACTCTTACCTGCATTGTGAAAATCACCACATTATTCATGTTAAAACCTGGCACGTGAGTCAACATGTGATTAATGATAGTATCTATATCGCCAGCACATAAAAAATTGTTCCAGTGACTAGAAGCAACCAACAGAGAAGGTATGTAAAACCATTGCAAGAAAACAATTCAATCTTTCTTGATTTTAACCTAGAAACTGAATTTTCTGTGGCTGTGCTTGGGTCACAGCAAAATAATGAAGCACAGATCACCCTGTGATGCCAGATGGGGACTATAGGATGTAATATGTTGATATTCCTTCACCCAAACTGCATGTAGTTAACAGCTGATACCTTGGAGGAAGGATGCCTGGGAATTATCTCGTCATTGTGTAATGCTGTGAATGCAGAAACACCACCTCCCTGATTGCTGTGCCACTTTATATGTGTAAGTGGCAGCATCATATTTGAGAACGGGGACATGGCCAAGAAGCCACGTGCATTTTCAGACAGTCAAATCACGATCTTAAGAGATCACGCTGGCTGCTGACTACTAGTGTGTGCATGTGTATAGGGGTTTTATCTTCAAAAATAAACAAGCCTTGGAAGAAAAAACTTAGTTCCCTGACTAGTTTGTGAAAGATCATTAGTGATTTTCAGAGCTGCAGTTCAGCTGTAACAGGCCTAACTCTCCAACTTAGCAACATATCCAACAGCCCACTCAGCTGGAAAGTCAAATGTTTTTGGAGACTATAGGCCGCTATTCTCTCCCTAGAGTATTTGTAATCTCCTGAGCGGCTACAGAAAAAGCCAAGGCCTTTCTTGGATACAGGCAATCCTAGGGTAGGGAAGGGGAGAAATGGTCAACAGCAGTTAGCCACATCAAGCCACTATAAACTGCTGTCTCTCTTTGCTCCCAGTTTCTTGTGATTATCACCCATTTGCACCTTGCTCGCTCTGTAACATAATGCAGCAGAAGTTGTTGGTCCAACCTATAGTGTACACAAGAGCAAAAGGACTTGGAATTAGAGAGGAAAAAACACAGTCTGTTTCCAAAACTATGCAGTTCCCTGAAAGATCGTTTTTCCTGCCCTGAGTTCCCAAGCATTTGTCCTGGTTCTCTAGGAAGCAATTTGGAGTCCCATTTTGCCAGAAACCATAATCATTCTGGCTTACCACACAGACCTCTTGACTCATGCTGGTGTGATTCCCGAGTATGGAGATCTTCATTCTCTGAGGACAGTCTCAAGTTCATCTGGTGCAACACAGACCAATCTGGAGTAATTCATTTAAGTTCATAGAGGGCTGATGCAAAGTAACTTTGATCACTGACTGCTGGGTTCTGCAGCTCCCTCTGCACTGACAACCTCAGGAGTTTGGAGTTAAAGGTTTCCTTCTAACTGAGTTTCCTTCTACTTCAGTAAAGCAGAAAGTTACAGAGAAGCCCTGCAAGTTTTGTGCCTTTCTCAACTCATCTTTCAGTGATGCTTTCCAAAATGCCAATCAAATTGTCCAATCCCAACAAGTACCCATCCTCCCTGTTGCCTTCTTGCCAGGGGATCCTGTGATCCAGTGTCTGCCCATCAGGAAGAAGGGTGGTCTTTCCAAAATCGATCAGCCACACATTGGCATTCCCACTGCCATCATGTACAAAAAGTAGTGAACTTCCTACTACCTGGAAGACAGATTGAGACAACGTAGTTAAAAATACATCTTCAGCCCTCCCCCACCTTAACACTTCCTGCTAAGAAGATGATCTCTTTAGCTCACCTGTGACCCAACAGACTTTTGGGCTGCACTTACAAATTGATGATTTAGATGCCCCATTTGCATAACTGTATCAATCAGTAAGGTACAAATGGGAGGGTAGATAAGAAATGGGACTCAGTAGAAAACAGGAAGAAAAGCAATTCTTCATCTTACTTAGCATCATGTCTCATTTTGAGCAATTCAGCAAAGGCCAGTAACTCCTTTCAAAGACAGATCATGACCCATGATTAACAAAAACATCTCTACTGATAAGAGAGCATCAACAAGGTAAAATAAAATGTCTAATCTCAAAATCTTGAGCTGTTAACAAGCAGAAATTACAATGCTAATGATGCCTTCTGCACAACAAAGCACATAGAGAACACAGACAGCAGAATGAGATGGCATTTCAACATAAATCCATTCTAAGTAATACAGCCCTCATTGTCAAACTACAACTGAATGCTACTGTACCAAATGCAAACTTCCATGATGCCATTCCCCTGTAAATATTCCCAGTGGAGCACATCCAGGTTAGAAAAAACATATGAAACTGGTACTAATAAACTATTCCATGCAGTGGCCCAGAGCTATACATTCTGGGATGTCATAAATTCCTCAGCTAGTTTAACCTCCTGTATCATCATAGTGGAGGCTTTGTGGTATCTGTGTTGTCAACATGTATTAGCTTTCTTCTACAAAACTCCTTCTACTCATACAGCAGGCTGTTCTGAAGTACACCTGGACGACCAAATGAAGAAGCAATGCACCTCCACAGCTTTACACTCACTGCTCACCTCATGTCGCTTGAAAAAGTCTGAGGATTCCAGAATGACATTAATTTCCTGCAGACGTTTGAGGTATTTTTTCTGGAAGAAGAAAAGAAA
Organism: Onychostruthus taczanowskii; assembly: GCF_017590055.1. Lineage (NCBI taxonomy): Eukaryota > Metazoa > Chordata > Aves > Passeriformes > Passeridae > Onychostruthus > Onychostruthus taczanowskii. The sequence goes on along the minus strand of NW_024496525.1, from coordinate 3,850,071 downwards.
AAAAACCCAAAGCAACCCATAAACACTTAATTGAAAACTGAATAAAGATAAACTGTTTACAAGAGTCAATATAATAAGAGATCATATTCATTTTAGGCTAGAGGTCCTCCAAAATAACAGGTTCATCATTTGAAAGTCAATCTGAAAATACATTTCAAGCTTTCATAGTGAATTAACAGACTGGAGTTCATCTGGTGCATGTGTTACACCAGGCATATTTATCTGTCTTGATTTGGATGTCATCAGGCTTTCTGCAACTGTTTTTTGGTTTTTTTTAATAAAGAGAAAAAGTTTTCATGGAATTAAAAATCTTCCAGTTCCCCAAAGTGAAAAGAAAGAAATTGTGTTAGAGAAACAAGGAGCTCCAACCATGGTGGAGGCAGAGGGGGGATAAGAAGAATCAAGGCCTAATGTACAAAGCTCCAGTGCAGATTTTTAAGGCTACCCTGAGCTACCAAGCACGCTCCTCTTGAAGGGCTAATCTGCCTTCATAATGGCTTCCACACTGCAGCAAAACATTACAGCATACTTTGAAGTTCCAAAGTCAAGAGATGTGTTATGCCATCTACCACATGCCTGTTGTGCTACCCATGGATTAGCACACAGGAATTCCTCTTTGAGATGAGTTTCACACATGGGAACACAGCTAGTCACCAATCTCACTTCCTGCCTCCACACTCTGGTTTTATCCTCTCCAGCCTGAATTCCCAAATCACAAGTTTTCCTGCCAACACAATCCTTGCTTAGATATCACCCATCTAATGCATCTAACACCCATGATTGAAGCTGGTGGCAAGCCATAAGTTAGATAATTTGAATGACATTTTCATAGCATGAGGCATTTGGGGTCAACTAATGGCAAGAGCCGATACAACTGGTTTCAGTCAACTTCTCACAACCCACCAAGTCCCCATGTCCACCCCATCTCCTGAGAGCAACTGGAAGTCAAAACCACTTACCCCCTTGGTGTTCCTATTTCCTATATCAAAGAATGGCTCTGAAGCAAGAGCATTGGTCCAAGATCAGCACACCTGAAGAGCTCAGACTCACCAGAATAGTTGTGTTGCCCTCAATGAATTCCGCAAAAACCTGTAGAACTTGCTCCTGTGTCTTCGTTGTTTTGAAGTTTGTGTTACATGTTCCATCCGCCTTCTGCACAGAACCGCACAGAGAGAGAGAGAGATTATTTATACTGCACTCATATCATTCCCCTCATCACTCAATCCTCTTGAACCAGCAACAGCTCAGCCCTTGCTAACCAGATGAAAGTAAGTAGCTGAACAGGAAGAGAAACCAAGCAAGAAGAAGAGAAGAGAAGAGATACAAAAGCTGATTGGATAGCTTTAAATGGCACTGGCAGTTCATTTCCTGTTGAGTACAAGAAAAAAAAAAAGAAACAAAAATTATATTACCAGCTTGCGGAGGGTTTTTTCACATCAGTGCTAGCAGTGCAAAGTTCAGTGGGGCAAACCACAGAGACCTCTTTGGTTGTACTCTTGTCTGGCTAGTGAAACCCTGGCTGAGGGTGTGAGGGAACATTTCCAAAACCAATTTTACTAGTCCTTTTAGTTTGGGGGTTTTTTTTTGGGTTTTGGTGTGAATTTTTGTTTTTATTTGGCTTTTCTGTTGGTGGTGGTGGTGGTTTTGGTTGTTTCTGTTTTTCAATGGGAAATCAAAGAATTGCAGATAGGATTCCGTTCTAAATATACCTTTGAACACATAATGTGACCCAGAAGTCACAAAACAGAAATCTGTTGCAGACAGGAACAACCTGGGATTTGCAATGCTAGCAGTGACAAAGCAGGTGAGTGAATTTTGGCAAAGGACAGTGCAGGCATGCTTGTTCCAAGTGTGTCCTGGAGAAATTCAGAGTATTTTAAGCAGTAAGATTCAGTACAGAAGCATACTGCTACTGAAAAAAAAGAGTATTTTTTATGTGCTTTTGGAGCTATAAGCAAATAAGAGCATGAATTGGAGGTATTTGTAAACAGAATATATGAATGTGCATGTCTCCTAGAGCGTCCCTGTTGCTTCAAGAGACACAAATAGATTTTAGGATATGTGCACAGCAATTATTACAATAGGTAACAAAAATCCACTAAAAGCCTGCAGGAGTATCAAATTGTTTTCCTCTCCACTGTTTAAGTCTGATCCCTCATTTTCATTGAGTAAATCAGCAGGTCAATAAAATATGTTGCCTCCTACAAGTTAAGTCACAGCACCAAAATGACAAATTCACTCAGGAGGTGAAACACTATTTATTCCACAGTTGAACTTCGTTTCTAACGTATAAATGAAAAAAATTCAATCATGCTAAAACTCCAGATCTCTCATGCAAGAGAATTTTATTCCAAGGCTGTTGGACAGATACAAGTGCCGCATGTCAGCCTGATGAGACGTGCAAGTTATGCCAGAGCAGTTCAGCAGGTATGCAGTGAAAGTTAGAAGCCATCTAATCTGATGTGTGATAATACTCAACAGCACATAGAAATCTGAAACTTCATCTCGTACCTCTTCACTGGAGCAAGGTTGTTTTAAAAATAATTTCTCCCTATGCTGCAGATTGTAGAGCAATGTCTAGAATAGCTGCTTGGTGTTTGTTCCCTTTCTAACCTTTCATGTCTGGACAAACTAGTTGCTTACTTCCCTTTTTAACACTTATGATTTTGCTCCTTTCCAGTGGTTGGCAGGAAACATAATTACTGCCTGTCTTTACTTGCTGTAAAAACATCCAGAGTTTGAATGGCACCACCCCAGTATTCTAAACCTGGCCTCTACACGTACTTGATCCTCAGGAGGCACTTGCCTGACTCACTCCTTGAAGTCATACCTTTGCTAAGGACTCCACACACACTCCTGCACAGCAGAGTAGTCTGTCACACAGTGCAGCTTGTGGGCCAATTCTTATTAGATGTGACAGTGACATGGCTCACCAGAGGGCAAGTGTCACAGCTCCATAAAATAGTGCTATCCATCTTAAATCATGGGGTCTTGCTCAGAACTCTCTGCAGACTTCCCTTAAAGGGCTCTGGATTAACTTAATGGATTCACAAATATTTATGAATCAAATCTGATATCCTCCTGGGAACATGGCTATCCCTAATCTACAGCTAAAGGAATGGTACCAAAGAAAGAAGTAACTTTTCAAACTGCACAGATATTCACTGACAGAATGGGAAGACCGAAATCCCAACACTCAGCCCCAGGCATTAGCTTAGTATTATAGAGAAAATGTTTGCAATGCCTGTCCTTCAGACAGCCTCTGCCAGAGAGGAAATGTGCATTTGGAATCAGGCAGGCACAAGATACTGAGCAACAGGTTCCAACTGTAGGGAAACAAAATGGTTCAGAATATTTTTTATAGGAGCAAAATGACAAATCCCATAAATGAACTTGACTTGATTTCAGAGATCCAGAAGTGAGGCAAGGATAAGAAATGGATCAACCCAAAGATAACAGATATCCCATTACTGCAGGAGTGCATATGGTGAATCAGATCTCATTTACCAGCAGCCAGTTCACAGAAAGGCCTATGATTTCACTTTTTTTGCTTTTGCTTCTTATTCAAGCAGCCACGGGGCAGGAATGACCAAACCAAACATACCTCATCAGCTAACTCCAGGAGTTATCAGTCCAGTAAGGGAGAACATCCCCTTGTTCCCATCAACCACTAGCTGGCACCACTGACTTTTACAGGGTTTCTTACCAAAATGGGGATCCCTGCAGAATGGCTTTGCTTTTCTGCAAAAATACAGAACTGGATGTACAGTTCAGCTTCACTGGAAAAGTGTAGGGAGTACTGACTACCTGTATTGATTAACAATTCAGTTTCTGTCACCTTTTCTCCATGTAAAAAAAAAATTTTAAATGATACCTATATTCCTCATAACAGCATAGGGAGATAAAGGGAATGTGCTCCAAAGTACTTCCTGTACTTAGTCAAGGATTAAGTATTCTGTGCACAGTTACAGCAGTGTCTCCACAGAGGCAAACACTACACAATCTGTATTGCTTCTACCTCTAACAACCAACAAATCCACAAAGAACAATCCAGGGGGTTTTCCTGAAGCTCCTGTGTTCTCCTTTAGCTCAGTTACTCTCTGGGACTGTACATCTTCACTCACCAACTTTCTTTCCAAGAACACACATGAAAAGCCTCAAGATCATCTGGGTTTCTGATTCCATTACACAGAGGAGCATACAAAGACATAAATTGTACAGGAATAAAACAGGTATCTTGATAACATCATTAGCTGGCTAAAGAGCAAGACAGGATCCTGTGCCTTGGCTGGACTGGAGCCAGATCATCTACTCAGCTGCTACCCAGACAGCTCCTGCATGAGGATGCCTGTGTCCAGCAGCCAAGAGTGGGTGGCACAGCACACAAGGGCCAGCACCGCATGAGCTTGGAGCCCCAGTTCCAGTATCACAGCAGGAGGATCTGTGAATAAGGAAGGGAGAAGACACAAAGCGAAGGAGAAAAGAAAGAGATATTCAAAGAGCCTCTGTTCATCAGCATCACCATCTTTTATACCTTATTTCTATGTGCTTGAATTGTGAAATGGAAACAAAACTAATCCAGGTTCTGGAGTGGTGCAGTTGACACACCTGAAGGATGGGATGCCATCCAGAGGGACATAGGCAGGCTTGAAGATAGGCCCATGGGAATTCACGCAGTTCAAGTGCAAGGTGCTGCACATGGGTCAGGGCAGACCCCAGTATCTATCCAAGCTGGAGGATGAACAGATCAAGAGCAGCTCTGCCAAAAAGGATCTGGGAGTGCTGCTGAATAGGAGGCTGGACATGACCCAGCAATGTGTGCTCACAGCCCAGAAAGCCAACTGTGTACTGGGCTGTATCCAAAGCAGAAGGGCAAGGGAGGGGATTCTACCCATCTCTTCCTCTCTCAAGAGACCCCATCAGCAGTGCTGCATTCAGCTCTGAGGTCCCCAGCTCAGGACAGACATGGACCTGTTGGAGCAAGTCCAGAGGAGGCCACCAAATTGATTCAAGGGATGGAAAACCGCTCCTATGAGGAAAGACTGAGCAAACTGGTTTTTTTCAGCCTGGAAAAGAAAAGGCTTTGGGGTGACCTAACTGTGGTTTTCCAGTACCTGAAGGGAGCCTACAAGAAAAATGGAGAGAGGTTTTTTTTACAAGAGCAGGCAGTAACAGGACAAGAGATTCTTCAAAAGTGGGAGTAGGTTTAGAAAGGTATTAGAAAAAGATTCTTCACTTCAAGTGGGATGAGGCACTGGAACAGGTTGCCCAGAGAAGTTGTAGGTGCCCCATCCCTGGAATTTTTCAAGACCAGACTGGATGGAGCTCTGAGCAACCTGGTCTTGTGGAAGGTGTCCCTACCTACAGCACGAGGGTTGGAACTACATGACCTTTAAGGTCCATTCCAACCCAGTCCATTCTATGATTCTATAAAAGATAAGTAAGTAAGGGGTAGGAAAGAAAATTGCCAAGGTTCTACTGTGCTGTAAGGCAGTATCCTAGGATGGTACAGGGACACAAACTTATCCATCGAGAACAGCAGATGGACTTGGCTGATGGAGAAATTTCATTCTGGATTGTTCTGGCTTTATTCCAGCTCCATCTATACTGGATCTCATCATGTTTTAAAAGGAAAAGTGGTTTCCTTGATCCCAAGAGTATCTAAGCAAATGCTTTTAACATGCCTTGCCAATAAATATAACTGCAACAAAACCACTTTACTGTGATTCACTTGGAATAAATATGTATAGTTCCTGGACAAGAAAAGCAATTGCATGCAGAGAGGGAGTTAATACTTCTGTTCTGAATTCCTCCTTACAACAGTCTCATTTTCATTCTATCTGCACGGCGTACCCCCTTGAGTCCCTCCCGTAAGGTCTCTGTAGTTGATTCAAATATGGCTGATGTGTACCTGAAGCTTAGATTCATTGACACTCTCTGTTACAATTAGAATGAATGCTTTAGAACTGCAATAGAGTGAACTCTGTGGCTTCAGTTAGTGCATTTTCACACGATCCTTTGGAAAAGCTTGCTACTGATGTGCACAAGCTTGTTTGATTAATCAAAAAAGTTCAGTCTCCAGGAACAAGCAGAGGTGAAACAATTACCTTAATTCCTTCAATTCTGAAGCCGAGGTTGGCACTAGAGCTGATGGTTTCTCTCCACTGCATGTAGCGGGGTTTGGTGACAGCATGCTGGGCGTTCTCCTCAGCCGTGGGAGCAAGAGGATCCACTTCAATCATTTTCTTGTACATGTCCTTACGCAGCTTTGGCTTCTCTCGTGCCTTAGTCAACTCTTCCTCCAGGTATGTTCTGCAAACATCACGCCCCAACGCATCGTTAAGGACTTTCCTCAACATTTCTTTTTACAGCTCACAAACTGGCCTCAAGAAACAACAACCAGGAAAATAATCCTTATCATTGCCCCAGTTTTGCATAGGGGGAAACCAAAGTACACAGAGCAAAGACTGTGCAGGCATATTTAGTGAAACAGCCCCAGGAATCAGGAATTCTAATTCACTTCTTGTTCTAACTATACCTTCACTTACTGTTACAAATTATGGTTATTTCCTGGTTACAGAATAGGAGGAAGCTGAATTCCCACTGTGCCATAAAACAGAACTGCATTTCCAGAGGACAGTTAAGAGAGATCACTTATAATGAAATAAAAAAAAACAAATAGGGCTATTGAAGACTTACTGCATTCTCTCTCCTCAAAAAGCTTTAAAACAGCCACGGCTAATTCTTTTAGGCCTCAGAAAGTTTAAGTTTTACTTAATGCATCTCAGTGAAAGAGAGAATCACTGTTCATATAGAAAAAAACTAGAGTAAAGCAGATTATCAGAGTAGTTCCAAACCAGAAAAGGTAACTAAGAACAGGAAGGTGAAGGGACACAAAACTCCCACATTTTGCTCTTATCACTCAATCTGTTAATCCGGTATCCATTAGAAAGGCACTATCCATGTTTTCCACATCCCACTGGATTCCCAGACCTTACACTTTGTCAAGTGCCTGAAGTTTACTTTCTTCATCACAGTGTAACAAACCAGGATGGCATTTAGGAGATTATGTCACTCACTGTCAGAATGTCACCTATTTTCAACCAAATGTGTATTGTTGCAAATCCTTCTCCTATTTCTCCTGAACATACCAGTGCAACATCTTCCTAATTCATTTAAAATTTGGCATCTATTTGAAAAGGCGTATCTGCACTCCTGTAAGTAGAGTAACTAATTTATGACAATAACTCTTGAGCATCTGAGCTGACATCCCAGCTGAAAGATTACTATGACAGCTCATACTTCTCTGTACTGTTACCTTACTCCAGGATCTCAACAAATCTCTGTCTCTTTGTTATGCTTATCATTTTTGATGTTTTCATCTTAATCACAGACAATGAATGGAAAAGAAAGTGAGAACCTGGAGAACAAAGAGATGGCAACACCTCAAGATGTCAGAGCAGGAAAAACCACAGGTCAGTCCTGAGCAAATGGTTGACTCTTTAAAGAAAATATCAGTACCAGCAAAGACTCATTCAAGCATTGGAAATGGGTTTTCACACTGCTATGCAGTCATTTGCATTGGGAGATGGAAATTTTACTTTATGAGGCTTTCTGAATCACTGCATACACAAAGATTCAATGAACTGGCAGTGAATAAATCATGTCATTTTTTCCCATGTATTATCAGGCCACCGCAGAGAAACTTTGTCTTAAATCACCCCTGAACATTTCTTGATGTGGATAGTTTTTGAGGATATACATCAGTTAGTTTCCAGAATCCATGTACAAATTGGCAATAATGGGACATATTGTCCTCAGGTTGTCCAAGGTGACTGTGAGCATGACCACACCTCCCCCTTCCTTCAAATGCAGAGAAAGCACATTCTCTTTCATTCACCCCACCTGATTCCCATCTTGCAGTCCATCACGCTTGGCCCTTCAAAATCAGTGAGCAAGTCATCCAGCTGGATGTAGCTCTCGCCATCTCTCTCCACCACGCCATGGAAGCAAGGGACGCAGGAGCGTAGTGGATCTTTCATCAATCGTTCAAAACACTCCTTTTCATTCTCTGAGAAGCGTTTGAGAATCTTCCCACTATCAGCTGCCTTGAAATTCCCTACAAAAAGAAAATCAAACACTTGCTGACAAGATTGACAAGCAAAAAAGAAAAACCCCTTCCCCCACCATTCCAGTTTCATCTATCTCAGTCTCATAGCAGCAGTTAAAGATTTCCCCCCTGAAGAGAAAAGGTGCTTTCCATAAAAAATAAAACACACAGGACAAGCACTTGTTAGCAGTGAAAGTCCATTTGGATACATTCCCATGTCAGAATATATCGCTTTAAGGAGTGCAGTTGCTTCAGGTCTTTGGACTTTTTTCCACGCTAGTCTTTGCTAGGTTATTAAACAGTACTATATTTACTAAAATGCAGAGGAAGAAGCCACGAGCCAGAATTCATTAATCCTCTGACAGGCTATTTTAAAGCTGCATAACACTGCCAGCACTGGCTTTGTCCTTAATCCTCACACAGGGTATATACACCTGCTGAGCGTGTCCAGACAGAGGCAGCACAGTCAATCAGTGATGCTTAAACAGCCAGAACCAGCCAGAAGCCAAGCACTGCCCCTTCCACACCCACACACTGTGACTGCGCCTGCGTCTGCCCGCAGGTATTGCCTCTCCTCTGGAAACCTGCTTATCTGCTAATGCCCTGCAGGTACAGCCTGGAGGACGACGGTGCTTTTTACAGCCCTGTGTCTGAATGGTATCCAGGACAAATGACATCTGCAGAGGCCACAGTTAGCAGTAATCAGCCTCCACCTGTCCAGAGTTTCCAAATGCTCTCCTATCCTTGCAACCTGCCAACAGCATCTGAGGAAAGTGCATGTTTCATTGAGAGGCACCCTTTAATTTAAACAAAATAAACTGGGCACCAAAGTAGGAGCCTCATTAACCCTGGGGATAACACTCAACCTTTACCACAGCGGGATCCTTCAGCCATTGCAAACTGGTTCTTCTCTGACAAATCCTAGAACAGGCACTGCCTCAGCAAAAGGGCAAGGCTGGTAACAGCCCAGGGTCTAGTTCAGAAACAAACTGTCATATCAGAGAAGAACAGCTGCAGAAAGGATGGAGTAAACCCAACCACAGAACACTGCTAAAAGGAAACTGGAACAGTATCTCTCCTAATCAGCTTCTATTAAACTCTTAACTCTCCTCTTCCACTATACAAGTCTCCAGAAGGGTTATGATTACATGACCAGGGCATCACTCCACACAGATGAAGCCAACTCCACACTTCTGTGACAAAAACTGCATTAAGACTGGGTCATCTTGGTACTTTGTGTGATACAAATCAGACCCAACAACAACACTGTGCAAAATGCAGCTACTCAATTTCTAGGGCTCAGTAAATTTCTCAGCACAGCTTTGAAGTGCTCCATATTAGGGCATCAGCATACACAGAGGTGGTTCACATACTGCATTACAGCACGATGCAGCGTGGGTGCCTGCCCACATGTGTACTAATAAACTCCCACCAGCACTGCACAGGAATTATATGAAGCACGAGACACAAACCCGATGTCTTCTCTTTGTTGTTTTTTTGCCTTACAAATGAAACTAAGCCTCCACTAAGAGCAGACCTACCAATTTTTACAGACACAAGACTAGAATCAACCAACTGAGCTGCTCCTTGCACTCGTACAATGAACAATGACAGACTCACAATGCAAACACATGGTCAGCAAGGCAATTTTCCCATTTGTTTCCCACCCAAGGACGTACATTCAGATGAGGGGTTTGGAGTGGTATTAGAAACATTGTCCTTTCCAGGGCTGAAGCACAACAGGCATGGACAGTAATCCTTCTCCCTAGAGAACTAACTACTGGCTACTTATCCCATACCACAACCAACAGCACCAGACTGATTAGGGCTTTAGCTCCCCAACCTCTTGTTTCCCTCTAACAAGTATTTTACACCTTACAAGCCTGGCCCTTCTCCAGAGTCTGACCATTGCTTCCCTGCTGATCTCATTACTCAGGTATATCACTCCCACTTCCCTATGCACACCACAATTGAAATATGTTTTAGGTCACAGATTTGTGTGATATTGCCTGCTTCCTTTTTACCTGAAGGAAGGAAACAGAGAAAGACTGTTCCTCATGCTGCAGTCATCCTCACCCCAGAGACAAACACACTGAAGGTACCCCTCTCACCTGTATGCCCAGCCAGCTGCACCCATGAGTAGCGTTTCTTGAAGGGGCTGATGACTGGTAAGTTAACCATGGTTTTAATTGTATGCCATGCCTTTTTCTGGAAAAGAAAAGAAATCTTAAGTTGGGCAAAAGCTGAAATCCTGACATGCTACAAATGTATTACATAGCTTCATGCACATTGAATTGCTCTTCACTAACGTGTAAATGCTCCAAGGTGGAACCACAAAACAAACACTATCATCATTGTTGGAAAAATATGCACACAAACCCAAGAATGGACAAATAAAGATAATGCCTTGCCATGCACAAGAAAGCTGCCTATAAGGAGGAAAAAAGAGTCATACTGCACGTCACAGGCCTGTTCTTAGCCACACCTCGCCCTCCGTGTGTGAGTCACACAGTATGTGGACAGCAGATGCTGAACGAACACACACATGCACACATACGCACATTTAAGTTTCCATGAGACATGCACATAAGCTGCTTGTCACTGTCAGCAACATTTCCTTTCCCAGAGAACTTCAGCATCACCTCATGATTAGCAGCTTTCCCCGGGTCAGCAGGTAAATCCTACTGGGACACCTGCATAGAAAGCGCATCTGTAGTCAGACACGCAGCTCACCCAGTCCCTCAGCACCCATTGGCGTGCTGTAGAATCTACTCCAGGTCATGAATTTTCCTACTCCCTCCCCTCTTTCCCAATCCTGTTACTTTTTAACAAAGCTGGGCATTGCTCTGGCAACCTTTGGCTGCAGCTGTCTGGGTACCGCTGCAGGCAGACAGGGAAACAGAACAGCTGCTCACAAAGAGCAGCTGAGTGCTCTGTCACAAAGGCAAGAGGAAAGAAAAAAAGAAAGTAGAAAGTGAAAAAGTCTCATGCTCTGGAACTGAAACCCAGATGGGAGAGAACTACAGCCCACCAACGTTCATGTTACACTTGGAGGGATCCCAAAGTGCTTTACAAACAAGGAGAGCAGGAGCAGTTCTTCTACCACTAGAACACAACACCCTGCTGGAGAAGAAAAATGGAACTGCATTATACTTATGGCATGACAGTTTAGAGCTGAGGGGGTTTTGCTGAGATCAGGTGTAGCTGGGGATCAGGCTGCACTTAGAGAAATGTTTAGCAATGGCCCAATTGGGAATCGCCAAAATCAATGGGAGGTATTAATGTCACTGAAAACAAGTTTAGGTGCTTGCTCATCAACTGGAAAATACACATTCAAAACAACTGTGTCTTCTCTAGGATGGATATGGATCCAAATATTTAGGTGCTTAGGATACCTAATTTTTATTGTCTTCTACTCTAAGTGTAAAACAGAAAATGTGAAATTGCAGGCAATGATACACAGGTAAAATGTTGCTCTCCAGATCACTCTCCGAGCTGGCCACACTTCCCCATACTTATTAACTTACACAACATCTGTTATAAGGTACCCTCCAGCAACACTGGTCACCATGTGAGGGAAAAACCTGCAGTTACCTTAGAATGCATCAAGACCATATATGATCCCACAGACACAAGGATTTTTTTAAAGGAATTTGTCTTCACAAGAAAGTTTTAAGTAATGCTTCGAATTAAACAGACTTAACAATGTAATTGCCACATGAGCATACTTGTTCTGAAATGAGATTGCTTCTATCCATTAAACTTTGGGTTTTAATGGAGTTCAAGCTGAAATTAATTCACTCTTAGTCAGATATGTGCCCCATGCATCAATGACACTTTTGAAAACATATTACGCCAGTGAGAAGAAGCATCCAGAGAAAATCCTGGATGTTTGAGAATTATGAAGACTCAGTTGCACTTACTAAAACTCCACAGATGTTACTAGCTCTAGGTAAACTCTAATTTCATAACTAACTTCTTCATATGCTACATTATTTGGATTTCATATTTCTTAAAATTTGCCTTAAGCTGCTCCAAACTGCAGCCTTGCAGTGCTGAACAGAGACTTGTGTCTATTGCAGACCCAACTGCTGTTCTGTGAGGATGAGAGAGACTCTTGTACACCACCTAAACATGTCCACAGCCTTCTTCTGGAGGAAAGTGCAATGTAAATACTGTTTTTCAAGTAGCAAAGAAATTATTGTTGTGTAGTTCATTTGTGAGATTTCACTGATAGTAGAAGCTCTTCAGGCTACTGTGCTGTTTCTACTTCAGAAGGACAGAGCCTCAAGTTATTTAAACAATAGTTGAAAAAAACCCCCATTGTTATGAAGTAAAATAACCTCTTTGAATGTAGCTCCTGCCAAAGATTTAGTTTTTTAAGATTCCAGACCAGTTTTCAGGGCAACACTAGTTTTTCCCCATCCCTTAATCAGAAGTCAACATTGCTCCACAACTCTGTCACAAAGACCCCCCACACATCCTAATGTTCCTCTCCTGACAAACTGCATCCTGTCTCCCAGTGGCTTGTCACACTGCTACACGCATCAGTAACGAGAAGCACAGATTCTCAACGAATGCACATCAACTGTCAATGCAACATCACACTCCAGTGGCTCTCCTGCCTCCTCCCTCCCACCAAATGCTAAGAAGCTGAAGCTTTTATTTGTACTGTGGGTGTGAAGGAGAAACAATGGGCCAAATTCAGCCCTAGCTCAAGTGGACTTTGGCTGCTTAGATTACGGCTGCCTTGGATAAGGATGTTTAAGCTACTCATCCAATAAATAGACACTGACAATTTTTATTTACCTTTTTTAATTATAAATAATCTCTTCACAAACCTCTCCTCCCCCTCAAGATAAGGAAAGCAGAAGGCTCAAGCTAGGAGGGAAAGGATTGCCTTCAGACCCATCCTGTAGGGAGTGTTGCCATCAGCAGGGGTTCAGCAGTTTCACTTTCCTCTACCTCAATTTCTACTCTCCCAGCTCACTCAACCCAGGGTACAAATTGCCAGGATGCAAGCAGGGCTGCATGCTGGTAGAGCAGTGGTGTGAGTGGGAAGATGAAAACTTTGTGTGCTTGCTGTAGGAGGAATCATTCTCACTTCTATTTCTAAAGCAAGATCTCTTCTTCTTTGTTAGCAACGGCATTATGTGCTTTTCAAATCACTGCTTTATGCTGCAATGGCAAAGAGGGCTTCTACCACTGCCCATCTGTATTTGCAGCCTTATCTCCCTCTGACCCGATTTCTTCTAGATTCCTGCTCAGTATTCCTTGATTTTTTGCTCTGCCTGGGTTTCTCCAGCATTTCACTTCTTCTAGATTCCCACGTGAAACTCAGGTATGTCTGTATTGTATCTGTATTGTATATTGTATTCAGGATAGTCTGAATTGACATCACTGATACTGTTTTATACGCCTCAATATGCTCAAGAATTTTCCAACAGTAAGAAGAAAGGCATTCCAAAAGAGTCAAGAAGCAAACCTGAAAAATATTAACATTCTTTGACTCAGTAATTTACTCAATGTGAACTTTAATTGACACATGATATAAACCCCCCTGAGCAATAAAGAGAGTGGGGCACTAAAGTGGGAAAAGCAAGTTTTCTGCCAATGGGGCAGACCATGTGACAGTCTGTGCCATGGCAAGTGTGCCTCTGGCAGAAAACAGACAAAATTTCAGGGAAGAGAATGGGAGAAGCAACTCACACAATGCAGCCGCAGTACATGCAAAAGAACTGTGGCTTGGTATCTGCTCTGCTACCTGGATTACTCTCTTGACTCACTTTCCTAAATTTGGAGCACAGCTCTGAAGAGGAGCACACATCCATGCAGCAGATGTGGAGACCTGCTCAGTGCATGTGCAGACAAGATGCATAGGTGAGGTATTCCCCAGCTATTCTATCCTGGATAAAGGTGGCTGCTGCCATCGTGTCTATCCATTACGGGAGAGCAAAGAGCAGCAGGAACCGAGCACCACTGGTTTGTGTGAGCACACCTCTCTCCAGGCCTTTTCTCATGGTAAGCATGCAACTTCACACACAACCAGGGTGCAGAAACACAGCCACGACGAGCCTGCACAAATACACCAGAGGACCTGCCTGATGAAAATCCACTGAACTCTCTGGGAGGTATTTCATCCATTTGAAGGAGTTTGGCCTCAGACTCCACTGTTGCCAAGGATAAGAACTACCAGGCTTTCCTGAAACCCTCCCATCACTGCTGGACAAGAGCTGCAACATCCTAATAAGCAAGCTCACTGAAGAGCTTGAACTGGATGGAGCTTTTTTAGTTGCTATTGTTGTTTTACAGGCAGTACAGAACACCTAGCATCTCTCTGAGCATATGCTGAATCCCTCAGGAACAGGAAAGCCACTCTAATTCCTAAAGGCAACAGTGGATAAGGACCTGAACATTCCTCTGCTGTTCTATGGAAAAATAAATAGAATCACTCACTTATTTAAGGGTAAAAATAAAACAACATCTCAGTTCTGTGAAGATCTGAAACATATGTAACCACCCTTAGGCAAGAAATGACAAACAGGTAACATACAAAAGAATTTGTTTCACTTAGGACTTTTCAGCAATTACAATAATTAAAAACCATCAGTCACATCTAAATTAGGAAGCGTTGGGGGAATAAGAAAAACGTTTTCTTCAGAAAAATGAAGTAATTCAGCTTTCATAATTCTAGCATATTACTTGATACTATGAGCTGAAGAACAAAAGAACACTAAAATTCAATATAAATCAACAGGGTTTTTAAAAATATCCATGATTCCATCAGCAGCAGAGTGGAGGTGTAGTTTCTTGCCTGAGCTGGTAAATCATCATGGAAATTCTGCTGGGCTATTGTAAACAATGACCCTTTAATCATTTTACTGGGTAAATTTCAGCCATTTCTTTACCCAAGATTCTGTTGTCTTTTTTTTTTTTTTTTTTGTTTTTGCACACTAGTACAAAGCCTACATAAGAAAGCTATCATGACAGCAAGAAACAAAAGGATCATGAGAAATTTTTTCAGCAATCCCTTTTTTTTCCTAGAAGGCTTTAAGAAAGAGTACTTAATTGTCAGTCATCATAATCTACTGTTCTCTTAAAGTCTTTACATCACTTAGGCTAAATTCTGCCACTCTGGGACACGGGGGCTGAAATCTTATCTGTAATGCTGGTTGCCACTGCCTACTCAGTGTCTCACCAACTCCTAAAAGGAACAAAGTTCCTCCACAGGGACTTGTAAGGAGTACAGAAAACTGTAATTATCAAAAAGTTACTATGTGCACTTCAGAACAATCCTGTAAGAGCCATGTGCCCAAAATGCAGGAGCACTGAGCAACCCCTTGCCCAGGGATCTTGGCCAACCCAGTGAGCAGCGGGCCCATGAGAAGGTGATGAGCGTTGGCCTCTTTTGGGGCACAGTAACCACAGCAACAGTGTCTGGAAAAGTAAAAAGTGTCTGGGAACTCATCAGACCAGTCAATGGCTGGAACTGCCTTCTATGAGCAGCCCCAAAAATAACACCAAGAATTACTAAAGTGGGTATCAGTTATGACTTATCCAGGCACAGTATTAGTCATTCTCCAGTGGCTCACCTTTCTGCTGGGTTGGCTGTTTTGTCCCTCTTCTCTTCCTTCCTGGTCACACTCTAGCACATATATTACTCTGAGCGACACAACAAATCCTCAGGAGGTCTACAATATTACTCACACAGGTGTCTTATGTATCAGTGTGAGCAGCTGGTCACTTTCTGTTCATAACTGCTTCTTTTAAACTCTGCATCTTTTACAATTTTATTATTACTTCACAGAACGGGTCAGGTTGGAAGGGACCACAGTGTGTCATTTGGTCGAACATCTCTGCCCAAGCAGGGCCATTCTAGAGCACGTGGCACAGGATTGCATCCAGATGGTTCTTGACTATCTCCAGTGAAGGAGGCTTCACAACCTTTCTGGGCAACCTGTTCCAGTGCTTGGCCACCTGCAGAAGTTCTAGTTCCTATTCAGGTGGAACTTCCTGTGCTTCAGTTTCTGCTCACTGCCTCTTGTCCCATTGCTCTCCTCTGACAGACACTGATAGACACTGATGAGGTGCCCTCTCATTTTTCTCTTTTTGAGGCTGAACAGGCCCAGCTTCCTCAGCCTTTCCTTATAAGAGTTGCTTCAGTCTCCTAATCCTCTTCCAAGCCCTTCTCTGGACCTGCTCCAGGAGCCTCATGTCTCCCTTGTACTGAGGAGCCCTGATGCAGCCTCACAAGGGCTAAGCAGAAGGGTCAAATCACTTCCCTAGACCTGCTGGCAATGCTTTTCCTAATGGTTCCAGGATACCACTGGCCTTTTTGGCCTCCAATTTTACTTTTTATAGTATATACAATTACTTAAAATGTTTTCTAAAACCTCTGACTTAATTTTATTTACAAAACCCTTGACTGCTTTATTTACCATAATTTATTAAAACTGAAACGAGTTTGAAAGCTAATTTGTTTTCCTAATTATTTATGCCATTTAATTTAATTATTTTAATAATTTAGAAAATTTAAATAATATATTTGTTCTCTGCCTTCACTACTGTCTGCCACTGTATTTGAACTGGCTTTGACCTGCATATTGGACCTACACCAGTAAAGAACTTATACATAGGTCAAAAGCCATTAACCATATTATTTTAATGGACTAAACCTAGTCGAAACAAAACTTTCTTTTCATCTGTTTCAACACAGTCAATACCTGCCCCTACTATAAAAAGCTTCCATGAGAAATAATTTTGAGCAAATCAAAACCGAGAAAATTACTGGCCTAATTTAATCACTGAGTAATTAGATCTGCTTCTTTCTCTGTGTGAATGCAGTCAATAACAACAGTACTATAATTACAATCTACCAAAAAAATAACCACATAACACTTAAGCAAAGCATCTACTGCTTTGTCAAAATCACAATACTCTACCAAGACAAGCTGTTATCAGCACAGCTTCCCCCAAACCAAAGACTGTTCCATGGGTGCAGCTTCCCAGCAGCCAGCTTCAATGGTTATTAGGGATTTCATTTTCTCAAGGAGTATAGCTCTGGGACAGTTCACCATATGGTTTCACCTCATGGAGAGAACTGAGGATCTCAGTGAAGTTATATAAGAAAAATAAAATTAAGAAGATAGTGAGAGTTGCTGAGCAACACAGTATCTTTCCGGTTACAGTCACAAAATTTGCCTATCACGGGATTCTGGTTTTGAGTTCTTTCAGTTTGAGGCTTACTATAGTTGTCTCTGCAGATATGAAACAGGCAGGCTGTCATCTTGGTCAGACCCAGGTCCTGAACCTGCTGACATTTTTATACCAAACGTAAGCAAAATATAATTAACCTCCACGTTTCTTCTGATAATATATACATACACATTCATGCACACTTTTAAAATACATAAAGCAGATAGCAAAAGACTTTGATTGCAGATGATCAAAAGTCCATTACTTTTTTTTATAATTATCCAGACTATAACAAGTCCTAGGCTTGGGATCATCTGGTATTTGAAGAAAACTTAGAACACCCTACAAGACGCGGAGCAAGTGAGGCATACATGACATTTTTACCATATTTGTTGGGAGAAATATAACTGAAATACCCACAAGGTTATGTGTAGGGAAGCAAGGTACAAGATTTTCCCATAGCTAAAACAAAAATGCCCCAAACAACAATGACAGCAAATCCCTGAATTTATCATATAAGGCACTTTATACTTTCAGCAGCCAGTTTCTATGCTCTTGGTCCCTATTAAACGTTCCTGGAATCCTCAAGCTCAGGAGATTCTTGCTGCCAAGTCTACTACCCACTTGGCTGAATCAGTCATGAATCACAAATTGAGACAAAGATCTCAATGGGTGGGAGGTGAAAGAGCAAGTTAAGTAGGAGAATGCTCCCCAAATGTATGTGAGTGAACCCTCACACAAATCTTTATCACTGAGCTTCTGAGTGCAACGCTTAATTCAGCTCCCAAGGTCGCCTAAGGCTCCCACAGCAACTCAGCCCCTTTATTACCACATTTCACCTTCTCCTAGTCCTGGGCAGGAAACAGGTTCCTCAAGCACCAAACACTGATCCACAGAGGAGTCAGTTTTTATGGCTAGACCAAAAGCTATCTGGGGCCAGAATGCCGTGCTGCGATAGAAGTGACGTCTGGACAGCCTGCTCCAGAGTGCAGAGCTGCGAGCATCGGCTTCAGTCTGTGCCCTGACAGCCAACAGCATCACTCTTCACACCAAGATCTATGCCAATCAATGCCAACTGATAATTTGGCCAAATCACAGCAAATCCTTCTGCCAGGAAAGCTGTGTTACTTCAAATGCCGTCAGCTGTTGCTCAAGGAATACAGCGTAACCACACCCCTGGTCAAGGATATCCCCGAGCCGTCTCCACCTACTGGATGCCTTGGCAGCCCTGACCATCCCTACATCTAAGTTCCCAAGGGAACTTAACACTCCCTGCTTTGTCACACAGTTGATCTTCCCGTGATGTAGGAGTGCCAGCTGGAGCTGTAAGACTGATAATCAACAGCAAGGGAGCACATGCACTCCTAAAGAGCAGCAGTGTGCATGCTACACAAGCAGCCTCCTGATCAGCACCTCTCATCAGACTGCCAGGCAAACTGTGAACACACCTTCAACTCTCCCTCCCTCCCTCTCTTTCACCCTCCAGCCTCCAACCTTAGACAAGAAACAGTGCTTAGCCTGTTCTTAGCCCTTGATGCATCTGGCTTTGCACTCAGCCATGGGTGAGGGCCACAGCTGCTCAACCAACATTTGGCAGGTGGATCCTCTGACTGCAGGGTTTCCATTTCCTGTTTGTGCTGCACTCAGGATGGGCTGGGCTAAATCTTCGGAGTCATGAGAAACACTTAATGCAATAAGCAGAAACAACACTGCAAGTCAGAAGCCTCAGGTTCCTGTGTTTTCTCCCCTGTGGTGCCTCACCATGCAGTGAGATGCACACATAATTTGGTTTTGCTACTCTTTAGGATGCGTGGTAAGCCTGCTGGGTGTTCATTATGTCTGGACTAAAGGAAGAAGTGAAGGTAAGAGAAATGGATGATCAATATCAGACTCAGTTACTAGGAGAACAAAATCCCTTGTCCCACCCCATAGCTGAATTCTACTTGTACAGTTCAGGATCAGTTCCCCTCTAAATCAGAGGAAAATGATCTACAAAGAAGCAAAACCCTTGCTTGCCCTCCTGCAAAGAGCACCAAGAGCCACAATCTGCTGACTATTCTGCAGGGATCTATATCAGCATTTTGTTTCTGGTTATTACCAGTTGAAATATCTGCAACCCCTACATTATTCCCAGGACAAAAGACAAAATAATAAAGTTAGATGGCTTCAAAGTTGCATTGTCACAAGGGTTTCCTTCATTTATCTCACAGATATATTGTAAAAGCTGATACTGTTGATTGAAAAACAGATTTTAATTCAACAAGAATAAATGTTTTCTGCTCTAAGGGATGCTAAACTGCCTGCCTTCCATAGCAGGCATTAAATATGGCTATTATCCCTACTTTCACAGCTTGTGGTCTGCTCTGAAAGACACTAGGTCTCTAACAGGATGGAGCTCTGCTACTGTCCCTACTGAGCACAGGAAAGGTGAAACAGTGACATTCTGCCACTATCAGGATTCTGCCAGAACATCAGTCTTGCTGGAAACTGAAATGTTACTATCCAAGAAGTAAACGGAAAGTTCCTCACTATAGGAAAGTTGACTCAGAGCCCAAACATTCAAGATTTATTCAGGCTGTCCATCACCCAGAACGGATATGTGGTAAATCAAACACCACTTTAGCAGATGGTGTGGCAGAAGGAAAGAAATCTTTCTTAACCTCCAAAACAACTGCAGTTTAAATATTCAGGAACAGTCTAGCAATTTGATAGTTCTCTGCCTGTCTTCCACATCTCATGGGTCACTGACTGACATCTCCAGTCATGAGAAGGGGACATCTAGAAAGACAACACTCTTTACATGATAAAATAAGCCAAACATCCTATCAGGTAGGACACAGAATTATCAGTTCCAAACAGGATGAATATTTGGGAATACTTAAAACCCAAATAGATCCACATTTCTCTGTGCATAGACCAATAAATAGGTTTAGCCTAAAACATAATCCCAACTTGTTAAGGCGCAAACTTGCCATTTGTGAACTGTGCATGACCTCAAATCCAAATGTTCTACAAGTGCCAATCAGTTTAAACCAGGTGTGGTTTCTGTGTAACATCAAGGGACAGTGTGTTCTGGCAAGAAGCCAGGAAATAACTTCAATAAGCTAATCTCCCCTGAGTGAAGCTGGGAAGGAAGCTGAGCACGTGCTTCATCTCATTTGCAATGGCCGTGCAGTCTGTTAGCTGCAGACACAGCTCCATCCTGCCTGCCCAGCAGCTCAGGGCTCGGCACACCACCACTTCAACAGCCCACTGACTCAGAGGCCACAGCAGAATCTCCAGTCTGAACAAAGAGAGAAAATTTTAATGCTTATCCTTTCTTACACATTCCTACTTGCCAGAAACCACTACCATCCAACAGGAACTGCAAAACTGTTTTCTACTAGTTGGTCAAAGATCCCTCTCTTCCTCCCCCCAGCAGTTTGGGTTAGTGGGCACACATTGTAGGCTGACCCTGCTTTCAGCACATCCTCACCTAACAGCCCCAGAAACTGCATCCCACACAACTTTGAGATTCTGCCTTTGAGAAATGTAACAGTGGAAGACCATTGTACTGTAATTAATTTTTCTATAGGAAAGGATAGGAAGCACAAGGACAGAATTAAGGTTGCTGCATGTATATATCTACATACATATAGAGAGGTTACTGACCGATATTGATTTTTAAAACATTTTTACATAACTTTTCCACCAAGATAATTCGGCATCTAACATGTCAGACACTCACAAAAGACCTGAGCTAATTTCACTGCTTCAATATGGAATCTAGGTCCAGATATGTGCCCTTTCTCTGCTCCAGTTCCCACAGCTGCAGGTTGTAACAACTCTACCTCAGAACGCTGTTGAATAATTTAAGTAATTAGTGCTTGTAAACTAAATTAGAGGCACTCAAATAAGACAGTCATGTACTCAAATAAGCAGTAACTCAGTGTTAAGTGAAAAGGATTATGAGAGTCTAAAAATATGTCATGTAAAAAACAGGCCACACATATACTAGTAGCAGTTTGCCAACTGCCCTTCCATCGATCACAAGACAAAGTCCAGTACTCCACCTCTGCTGCCTTGTCTCCTCTGAACTGCCTCTGCCATTATCCTCTAAGGAAGCATAAGGAGTTACTGCCTCACCTGCAATGCACTGCACTGTTCAAACAGGGCCCACCCCTGGCAATGGAATGCAAGTGTCAACATGCAACAGGCACTGCTGCGGAGCGGGGTGCGGTGTTTACCTAGGGGAAAGCCACATCCTTCAACCACGTTAATAACTCCAAGCTTCAACACAGTATAACCCTGAGATTATTCCAAACCACTCTGTTGAAAGGATTTTGAAATAAACAAACAAAAAAATAACAACCCAAACCAAACAAAAACCCATGCTCCTATTAATGGAATATGGCAATGATTAAGAAACCTGTAATTCTATGGAAATGAGGACTCTTCACCTTATCCCATTGGAGAAAGAGGCTTACAAGGTTTGTTTTTGACCCAAACCTAAGATTAGAGAAACTCTTCCTTCCCCAAGTCAGCCCTAAGAACTATGTAAGGAATACAGAGAAAAGATGATTTCTCCCCTTGAGCAAAACTACAGGATCAAAAGGTAATTTCTGTTAACAGAACAACGTAAGAGAAGTGAGTTGAATTCCTCCTCTGTATCAGTAGCAGCTAGCCCCAGAGACAAGGGGTTATTTAAGATTTTAATTTCCATAATGTAGCCTTAAGAAAGAGAATCAAATTCAAACCTTACATAAGCATGAGTGACTCAACTAAAGACTGAAACTGAAACAAGGCATCTGTCTTCCTGAAGAGTTGTGGGTGTTTGAACAATAGCAAATGTGTTTTATGGAGCATGCTTCCTCTGCCCGGAAGGTAAACTTGTGTTCACCACCAGGATACTGGAGATCCCACCTTTGTAGAAGCATAAACATCAACTGCCAATTATTAAGATGCAAACTCACCTAAAAATAAAGTAAAATAAAGAGGGTGTAATTTATAAGGACCATTTATCTACCAAAATTATTATCTGATGGTAAAAGAGATTTAAAAACCCCCATAAAACTTCAAAGAACTTCATACTGTTGGCTCCTAGCAACAGAACTGCAAGCCACACTCCCGTATCTTGCACAACCACCTACACCAGCCTCCTGATATATGGAGCAAGCAGCCCTTCTGTGCCACATTGGACATAGGTAGCAAAACCCAAGAGGGACCAATATCAATTTACCAGGGCTCAACAAAGAAGACAGACATTTGAAATGTCATCTGCAGGTGGATGATGACCTACACTGGACAAAGGGGAACAGGCCACGCAGAGAAATTATTTCACAAGACAAGACTGATTTTGCTGCCCATCTAGTCTTTTTCTTAAAGAATGCAATGTAAAAAGAATATTGGTGATTTGGCTATATTCATCCTATAGTCCCAGACAGGATTGTAAAATCAGAAGACTGAAAAGGCAGACTAGGATCAAGACACAGAACTATAGCAATGGAAGAGGACATATTTCTAGAGATGATATGGAAAATCCCAATGGATAAACAGGGACAGAAGACAGATTATTAATTATCTGTCACTCTAGTTTTAATATTGGAATGAGAAATCATAATCAGGATATCAGCCAGTCCTATCACTGGAAAAAGACTTGGAGACTGTTGGCATAGTGATTAACTATGACAGGACTGTTACAGAGCTCATGACTTACTCCCTTTCTTGGTGTCTTTGCTGAAAGCAAGTAATTTTCTGTGGTCTTGCTATAGGGGCCTGATTAGCGCCCAAACCCAAGCACCTGAAAGTCAGGAGTCTCCACTTTGAAATCCTTTTATAGGTTTTTCAACAGAATGTCAGGATCTGTCCTGAAATGAGTACCTCAGGATTTAATTGCTTATTCCTTCTGGGTTGGTACAAGGAAGGCAAAAAAGTTCCTTATTTAAATGCCACAGAACAAGACAATACAAAATGTATCAAATTATCAGCTCAAAATTCTGATACTCAGCATTTTGCACGATGAAAAGTGAGAGCTGAAGCGTAGGAAGGTTTGTTAGTTTCTGCACATTATATTTTTCTCTGAACAAAGCTGACCCTTTGTGGGGTCGATGACGCCGTCCCTACAGACCATACATGGGTGGCAGAGGGAGCCCACACCAAGCAGAGCTTATCATTACTAGAATATTCAGGTCAAGTGCACTTAGCCAACAACCCACTCAAACCCTGCACAAGATAACAGCTGATCTGCATGCAAAAACACTGCTCACACAGATTGTTATCCTTTCTGCTGCATCACATAAGCATACAATGATGGAGAAGAGCACAAAGGCCACACAGCCTTCTCTAGCTCTGCCTCCTTCAGAAGACCAGGGTCCCAAAACCCAGATTTCCTGCACAACCAGCAAAGCCCAAGAATTCTTTATATGTGTTTCATTCTCTGGTGATTTGCTCTAAGTTAACCACCTCAAAAAAGAGCTAAAACTCTTTGGTTTGCTTCAGATTGAACAACTCTAACAAAAACTTGAGCTGTTTCCAAGGCTAGAAAAAGATTCATACTGACCCCACTACAAAATTTCTAGTGAATCCTCTGAAAAGCTTTTTAACCTTGAATTTTGAGGAAGGAACCTGAAATCTAGGAAGAGGAGTGCTTTCAGGAGCAAGCAATGTGAGGAGCAGAAGTCAATCTGACAAAGCCTGGCAAATTGTAAGAACCTCAAATTAATTTGCAGTAGACTCTCATTAGTACTTAATTACCTTCTGTGGAGACTGTTGGGCACAGCACAAACAAGGGATCAACGTAGCTCAGCTGTGAGGGATGTGTTCAGCCACACACAGGAAGGGAGCTTGAGGAGGCTCAGCTGTGCACCAGGCAGCTGTGAACTAGGTTTTCCCCACACCAGAGGGGAACTATCACAGTGCCTGAGGAGCCTCTCCAAGCGCAGCCCTGCTGTGAGTGCCCTCTCTAGCACGGCCACCTCACCCGGGCCCGGCGGCGCCGCCTCGTTCCGCAGCGCGCACTTTGGGAATGGAGGGAGGTGAAACATCACTGCCAGATGTCAGCACCTTCCTCTCCTGGAACACGTTCAGATCCAGAACTGCATTTGAGCTAGAACTTTAATAATGCCTTAAATGCAAAACTGAGTACTCAGAAGTTAGAAATTTTCAGAATTGGAGTTTTTGGTACAAACTTAAAGACGCCCATTACAGCAGCAGTACACTGTTTTCCAGATGTTAGTGAATTTGTTCTCACACCCTGTTAAATGAAGGGCTTTATTCATATCTTCTAAAGAAAAATACTGAAGGAAAGATAGGTTAATGTGAAAAGTACAACTAATTTTGAAAGCTTAAACTGAGATGTCAACCTTTGCTTTTCCTAATACCCAGTTATACAATACTGTAGAATACCGTTGTAGAACAGCTCCCACTAACTTTGGCTGCATGTACAAATGTTCAGTGTTTCTGCTAGTAAACCTCACTCTCAAGTTAGTCAAAAGGAGAATGAAAAACATACAGTTATTGGTCATGGTGAAAGTCTCCATAAATAACTTCCCTAGTCTCTTTCCAGGCAAAGAGGGACTGTGAAAGTGTGAAAGGCAACAGCTCTCCACATCAGCATTCAGCAGCATTAAACTGGGAAGTCAGCCTTTCCCTTCTGTGATCTGCTGCAGAGCTATCTGTGAATAAACAGAGGTTCTGCAATACATGACATCAGTCACTGTGGAACTGTAACTTATCCTTTGAGTTGACTGAAAATATAGAACTGTTGAAAGTCATGAATTCTTTGCATCAAGTGCTATGCCTACATGTAATGAAAGACAGTAGAACATTAACAGGCAGGCACGTGAGTTCTTTCATTACATATACTTTCGATGTTTGACTGATGATTTCTTAATATAGTTGTCACATGTTCTCTTGCTTTTTTTTGAGAATGTATTTTCCTTGAATTTTAAAGCAATAATCTGCTTGCCTATTAAGTTTTGCTCTTCCCCATGCATTTCCAGCAGCCTTCCCAATCCCTGTCAGTCACTCCCCTTCTGTCTGATGGTACATAACCTGAAGCTATTACAACCCTCTCACCTCATCTCCAAAGTTTTGCTCTTAAGTAGCCTGCATTAGAACCTTGCAGCTGCCCTTTGCACTATGTGTACCCATAACACTGGTCATCTGAAAGCGCATGACAGTACCACTACCTGTGCCACATGCTCAGATCTGTGCCAGATGCTTCCAAATCTTTGAAGATTTTCAGCAGAGACGGTGATTTCAGAGCACTTGAAGAGGTTCCAGTAGTGGAAGGTCTTGACATACGGCAACGGTGCTCCCTCCATTTCCAAAGTACGTGCTGCAGAGTGAGCCAGAGCAGGCTGGTTGGTGAGAAATGCCTTCTTGTATGGGAAAACCCAATTCACAGCTGCCTCGTGCACAGCTGAGCCTCCTCAAGCTCACCTCCTGCGCCTGGAGTGGGATGGCTGAACACATCCCTCACAGCTGAGCTCCATCAATCTCTTGTGTGCCCACAACACACAGACTTCGACTAGCACCAGCACCTCAAAGGTGAGAAGTAGAAGCCTGCATTTGATTCAGCACTCCACCACAGGAAGCAAACAAAGTAGAGCACAGAAAACAGTGCTGTCTTGAGTGAACATCACTAGAAAGAACCGCTGCAGTGTTCTCAGCTATATGGAGCTGCTTGAAAAGAGCTGAGACACAAAGAAAGCTGTGTTCTCTGTAGCAGCTCAGAGTAGTGAATGCAGCTGTAACTAAGACTGGATCACTTTATGCTGGGATGTGGCAGAGATCAGGAGACAAAATCAGTTATATTGATAATGAATGATAATTTTCTACCATCACTGAAAACAAAGATCTTCTCTCTCTAAGCAGTGTTCAATGCAATTTATCAAGAGACATTATTCTTATCACATTGAAGTTATACAAAGTACACATGAAGTTGTATGAAGCAGTTTCTGCTGATAGATCCCAAGTGAACTGTGCCATTCCCACTAACTAACTCATACCATTCTGCAACAATCCAGCTTCCTGTTAATCCTCTGGATGAATCAGACACATTTCAGTACCAATGACACCCAGACTAAACATGTTTCTATACATATTCTTTATCACCTGTAACCACACCTCTGTTAGAATGCAGCTCATGGACAGATGAGGTCAGAAGGCTGAATAAGAACGGCAGACTGAAGCTGAATGTGAGTAAAACAAACCTGGTAATAGTGGGCTGAGGTAAACAGTTTAAAGTGTTTGCATCACTGTGTCACCTTACTTGGATATTTCAGCCTGTAAATTGGAGTGCTCCTGGATTCTGGGTTAATGCCAAGCTCTCACAAAGCAGTGTCTGTGTTCTGCTTGCTATAGTCACCAACTGGCTTGGAGAGTCTGTCCCAAGCTCTAAATCTGGATCATGTCAAGTCTACAATCACTGCTTCAAATGAGCTGTTGATTTGTCTTTGGCTGACTTCTTCCCAAGCTTGCCAAGGAATAGAAGATTTCCTAACACGCAACAATAGCCAGGCCTGATGGGCTCAGGGTAGGTTTCTATAGAATGTGTCTCACACCTACATGTTTTGGAATGTAAAAGATTTCATCCTTGTGAGGAGTTCATCATTCATCAGTACAAAAATCCACTCAAATGCTGCTGGTTATGTGTTATCCCAGAAAGCATTCTCCATTACTGACAGGAATGAATTAGTTAAGCATTGGAAACAATACACCAATACACCACCATCGGAAACACCACCACCACACTGTTCATCCAGTGTCAGGCCATTTGCTAATCTGTGAACTTTTGAGATGAAGCTCTCTTGGTAGAGAAGAGCACTTAAAAATTCCATTTAAACCTACGCTATGCAAGATCCAAATTAACATGGACTGACAAGCCAATTTTCTCTGCCTCAGCCCCCTTTCTCTGCAAGAACTACCCTGACTGTGAAGGAAGAAGAAGAAAGATAGACTTGACTGCTGCTGTACATAAGATCACCTTTTCCTTCCAAGATGTATGAGGTTAACATTACTTTTTCTACCACCACATTTTATAATCACTACAAAATGCCATCTGATGATCCTTAGTTTTTTCTCAGCCACTGCTAAACAAAACAGCTATTTACCACATAAATACAATGTGCATTCTCAGCTTCCGACATTAAATTGCATCACATTGTGAGCATTTAATCAAACCAATTCACTTTAACATATTCAACTTATAATAAATTTTAGATGTGAGTTGAGGTAATTTTTGATTATGTTAACTGCCACACTAATTACGCACGGTACTCAAATAAACCAGTTAAAAAATATTCACTCTAATCAAACCAGCCTAACAGGGTCAGAACCCAAAAATATACAGACATGCAAAATTTCCAAACTATTGCTCCAACCATTACCCTTATTCCTTTTAAGACTGGCATGGGTTTTCACCAATAAATCTGCTGAGTCAATGATAGTTTGAGAAAAAAACACTTGGGTATGGCCTCTTTAAATATGCATCACCCAATGATGAGGAGCTGCTGTTACTTTTTCCTCACCTTTCCAGCTGAAACAAGCATTATAAGGAAGTTTGAACTATAAAAGTGGGCATACAGAGAAACTTCTGCAACCCACCCAACACAGCAGGTCCATAAGGAAAAAGTTAGCACAGAGTTCTTTCAACTTTACACTGTATGCCCAAACAACATGTCCTTTAACATTGAAAAATGAAAACGATCAGAGTGAAATTGATTCAGAAGAGAAGAATCTTATAATGTCTAAGTCACCATTTCAGACATATCCAGGACTAGAAACTTTTATCTGATAAGGCATTTAATTGCCTCTCTCTCACCTGATTTGGGAGCAGCTAAGTAATTTCCTTACAGACAAGAATCCACACTACTAATAAAAAGTCACCATTAGACCTGATACTGCTGGTGGTTTGATACACTCCACCACTGCAATGTACAGTGGTGAAGAATTCATCCTCAAACTGAGAGATGGCTCTCAGTTCTGTTTTGTTCCAAGTACTGTGCAAACATGGAACATTACTGCTGTTTGCCTCAAATTTGTTCAGTATACAATAGGAAGATTTCAGTATTTGCTACTGTCATTATAAATATGCATGGTTTTAGCAGCATGAAATGTATTCCATCAAAAGCAGCTGTTTCGTGAGCAGAACACTAGAGAAGCTTAGTTTCTACTTGACTGGTATCTACTGTCCTGCACCCTTATCTGAGTATCTACAGCTTGTCACTGTCCTCTATAAACTTGTCCCAAAAGCCCTCCAACCTCCCTAACATTTCCACACCTCCTCATAACTCCTCCCTTTCACCCTGTGCCTCAACTAGCACCTTCCACATTCCCTAACCTCGCCAGCCCACAGCACTGTACGATCCCTCCCACACCTTCTCCTAACCACCCTCAGGAGAGGAGACACTACCTGCTGCAGCTGGATCCAGCATGGAAGCACCTAGGGACTAGCCAGTATGCACATGGCAATTTGCCAGTCAACAAGTGAAACAGAAGATAGCTGTTTATCTCCTCTAGCACCTTCTTCCCAGAGAAGAAAAAGTATGCACTTATTTTGGTTTCCTCTCTTCCACCCAGTCTGACCTTACTGAAACTTTAAAGAGATCTTGAAGAAACTTTGAGATGTCTATGCCACTGCCAAATTTGGCTGAAACCTACTAAAGCAGTTGAAATTGAATTGATAGAGTGATTACACAAGCTTTCTTTCCTTTGGAGAGTAGGCTAAAATCCCATTAACAGTCTTACTTATGTCATCCCGTCATTCCTATTCTTCATTTAAAAATAACAATTACATTCTACTGCATTAGCTTATGTAACCCACCCCTGAGCCAAAGTAGTTAAAACTTTCATCCTGTATTTATTAATTTATTTAGTTAGTTAGCTACTAAGTGTGTGTGCCTTTCTATACATTTGTCCATTTTAAGGTACTTGATGATATGAAAAATACAATTAAGAAGATCAGTGAAAACAAACCAAAAGCACTTCACTAATAAATATCCCCCAAAGTTTCTGGACTGGTATCACTGCAGGCAAGAACTGAACTGCTTTCTCTCTAGCAAAC
Organism: Onychostruthus taczanowskii; assembly: GCF_017590055.1. Taxonomy (NCBI): domain Eukaryota; kingdom Metazoa; phylum Chordata; class Aves; order Passeriformes; family Passeridae; genus Onychostruthus; species Onychostruthus taczanowskii. The sequence continues at coordinate 3,820,720 of NW_024496525.1, read as the reverse complement.
TGTCAGCTGTTCTCATGGTTACAGTTCTAGGAATTTGGAATGACAGGTCACAGCTATGAAAATGAGTAGATTTATTTGGCATGTTTCTATCTAGTAAATAACATTCTCCCATAAAGAGGACTAGAGGCTGCTGTACATTATCATGGTGTTTATTCTCTGTGAAAACCACTCTTTAAAGCCTCTGTCCCAACAAAGAAGGTGCTAACCAGACTTCATACTTCTTAAAACTGCTCATTGACAGAATGAAGACAAAAATACATAACTCTTATATCCTCTCCATTACTATAAAGGCACCACTGGTGTTTTCACTGCAAGATTCAGCTGTGTATATACACCTCCCAAGGGCACGAAGCAAGGCTACAAAAGTATGCTCCCCATTTAAATGCAGGAATGTTAGTTTTTGCCATAGGGTAAAATCTATTCTGTCAATTGGCTATTTTAAAAATAACCAATATTTCTTCTTTTAAGTTACTGCCAAGAGTTACAAAGCTCCAAATATGTCATTATGCAGTTTCCATTATCACAGCTTTGCACCATTGGTTTTCACAAACTCCAAGTTGAACAAACAGCACAGCAGAACAGGCTTCTCTCATACTTCCATCCCTTCACTGTTGGAAGGGTCTTCTTTCAGGAAAGCCAGGACAGCCCAATTCAAAGCCTCTGCTAATTACTGCAAAATGGCATGGATAACTTATGCAGAGAAACTGGAACACCACCCACTGAGCTGCTCTCAGAGGTGGGCCTGCCCCATGCAAACAGTCCCAGCGGAGCCAGGCGGGGACTGCACTGTCACCATCCATCGGCCCCAAGGTATTCACTGCCCCCAGCACTCCAGGGACATGCCCACGTACTGTGCTCAAGAAGAAACAAAAATTTAACATCATCATGATGTGTCAATCCATCCAACCCCAAACGCTCTGTGGAATACTTCACTGAATCACTCATCCTCTTGGAAAGTTTTTTGCCAAGTGAACTACCAAGGAGAACTTTCCTCCAAGGAATACAGCCAGAGACAGAACTCCCAAGCATACCATCCTGGGATTTACAGCCTGAGAACTCCAGGGCAGCAAGCCCTGGACACAGAGGCTCCCCAGCTTCCCATCTCACACACAGTCCTGCACAGGTAGCTTGAGAGCCCACAATATTTCAGACTCGGCTGGGTCGTGATCTCCAGATCAACAGTAGCGAGGCCTGGGAGGGCCTTCTTCAGCTTAGGTCTCAAGTTCCTGGGTCTCCAGATGGAAGCCTTGAAGCTCTGATAACAGGAACATTATCAGAACTTCCACTCCCACAGTTGAAGACCTGGGCAAGTTTCCAAGGTCCCTGGTAGGCACTGGGGAGCCTGGTAGGCTTGACAACCCAGCAGTTCTCTGAGCATTGGTCTCAGTTTAATCATAAGGCGCCAGGCTCCAAATTAACTTCCACCATTTCCAGACAAAAGTCTCAGGGAATTCCCCAATACAAGAGAAATTTTAAAATGTCAAAATTTCCCATGAATTAGGAAACAGAAACTTTGACCCACCTCTGATTCCAGTTTCCTTCAGAAAAGTCTCTATGCTTTGTGTTCTACTCTTAGAACAAGCCTTCACCTATTAAAATACACTGGAAACAATAAATATAAACAAAATGTTTCAAATTGCCTCTAAATAAAATCTTCAAAATATAAAACCATTCCATAAGTTATCCTGAAATTTGTAGTTACTTTCACTTGCATGTGCGTGCCTTGAACCCAAAGCCTTCCACTCTAAAATAAACATTCATCCTGCCTCAAGACTTACGAGTTGAAAGGATGCATCCTGTAAAGCTGAACCCCCAGAGGTTCAAAGCATAGACTCCAACTTTGGCACCGTATGAGGTCAGTTTTGCTGAGGAAATGACTGGACAGCATTGTCCAGTACCAAAAGACATCAACCACAAGAACTGTCCTGGATGCCTCCAGGTATTGGTGAGCAAGGGCAGTGCACCTGACCACAGGAGAAACAGCAGATTCCTGGGATTCGAGCTCTTGGTGGGTAATGCACCAAGGAAGAGAGGGATGAACCATGTAAGAAGTCACTGAGAAGGTAAGCCCATTTAATTTATTAGGTAGTGCCATGAAGTTCTGCTGGTTTAGAGCCCTAGGTACCAGTCCCTGCTCGGGTTTGACGACTTGCCACAGAAGGGATAATGAGATAAAGAAAATCAGCCAGAATGCAAGCTCCTGGGCACAGTTTGCCCCATGTTCCTCTACACTGCAGGAATGGAAACATAACTCAGCCTTTTAAAACATCAAGTATTTCACTTGAGTTGAGGGAATACTTACTTTACCAAGGAGGAATTAAACAGTCCTGCAGCCGCACTAAACTTTGGAAAACTGCAAAAACTTTTTCAAAAACTGAATTATTATAATACTGTCAAAGTTCTCATTTTCCCACACACCTAAGTGAACAGGATGGTCTCTCAGAGTTTAAAACATTTATAATATGGATATTTTTACTGTATCTATAAATCAGTGTTAGAGATCTTCTTCTTTTAATATTCTATTTTTTTGTAATTAAAAGGTGACTATAAAGACTTCCTAAAATAAAGTGGTAGCACTCACATGATACATGCATGTCAGCCTACAGGGAAGATACAGCCCCAATCATTTAGGTCTCAATTCTGCATTCAGTACCAATGACTTCAGAGAACCAGAAGCATAAGCTTTGACGTAGCACAGCTTCTCATCTGAAGAATCAGTTTTGCTTCAGTCTATATTCACAGAGAGTTTAACCAGCTACCACGATGCCACCTCAGAGTTCTCTTACTGCTGAAGCATCAGCACTTAACTCTTGCTGCACACATACTGCCATAGCAGGGATAATGAGTCAAATGATCCCATGGCCTTTTATTATCTTTAATTTCTGTTCTCCTGCTACTTTCACAAAATTGCATAGCATGTCTTTTAGAAAAGAAAGCAAAACAACTGATTTTTTTTTTTGTGCAAACCAGATGCTATCTCAGAATCAAAAGTACAAACTAAGTAGTATTATTACAGGTTTCTTTATACTCAAAATGACAAAATACAAAACCCTTTTTTTCCTCTTCCAAAATCAGGCTACAAGTTGATGCAAACAAAACCAATATTGTGCACAGCATTTTAGTTCCTGTACTATGTGTCCTCTAAAGTAGTAAACCCACAATTACCATGAGAAAAGTCCAGCTGGAGGTATCACCTACAAGTTGCATTACTTCTTCTTTATACCTTTTTTATCAAAGCATATGTTCTGCTTGAAAACAATTCAGCACCAATGAGTTGGCAGTAGAACAACAATTTAAGCAGCAGTGTCAATGAAGGTGGGAGGGGTAATTCACTAAAGCTACATTTTTCAGGTACAAAAGCCTGAGAAGCATGCTATATGGAGTCAGGGAAATATACATCAAAGACTATGAAAAAGCAACTAACTATATGCCTTTAAAAATACACTTCATGGATGAAAGCTGCCAAATTACAGAGGGGATTTACTGAGAAGAATGTGTTGCTGCCAGAATGGACAAAAGCATGCATTCTATCCATTCCAAGCCCCTCCCCATCTCCTGTCATGCTCACAGCAAGAAGTGGCTCAAAAATTGACAACCACAGACTCGAGGACTGAAAGAGACAAAAAATACCTGCTGGGAAATGCCTGGTAATTTTTTTTTTTGAGCATCTGACACAGGAGACTGGAAAAAAAAGAAAAAAACAACCCACTTATGATCAAAAAACATCTCCTCATATTCTTGGGACGTAAAGTACAACTCCACAGCAGAAAGAAACAGCGCACACCTGGCCGGGTTTTTGAGGAGCCCACGTGCAGAAGCGCTTTTCCAACAGGCACAGCAGCACACTGCTGCCGGCCCAGGACAGGAGTTTCACGGAGCTTTCCTGGAGTTGGGTCACGGAAACCTCACTCCAAGCGGGAGCATCTGCTGGCCCCTGAGGAGCCGGCAGGCGCCCAGCTGCCCGGCCAGGGGGCAGCGCGTCCCGGGCGAACCGCACACCCCTACCTGGCTGGTGTCCTCGCCGTGCTCCAAGTGCACGATGCCCTGGCTCCTACACTCCGTGTCGCTCAGCACGTCGTCCTCCGAGTCCTCCAGGAGGGACGAGGAGCCGGTGGAGGAGACCGAGGAGTTGGACAGCCGGCGGGACTGCAGGTGCAGCGAGCTGCCCGTCCTCAGCCCGCCGCCCTCCGGCCGCGCCGGCCGCGCCTGGGGGCTGCCCTGCGCCTCCTCGCTCTCCTCGGCGGTGACGGTGAGCCGGGGGATGACGGGCGGCAGCACCCCGTTCGGGGGGCGGCAGCCCCTCTTCGGCCGGTCGGGCAGCTGACGAGCGGCGGCGGCGGCGACGGCGGCGCAGCGAGCCTCGAAGAGGGAGCAGAGCTCCCCCACGGTCAGCCGCTTGGCCCGGCTGAGCTCCGGGCTGCTGTGCAGCCCCGCGCGGGGCTCCATGGCGGGGTCGGCGCCGGGCGCCTGCCGAGCAGCGCTCCAGGACCGGCGGCCGGAGGCGTGCATGGGGGAGCGCCGCGCCGCCGCCGCCGGGGAAACTTCTTTGTGGCTCAGTCAGTCTCCCGCGGCTGCCCGGAGCCCGGCGGAGAGGCGCATCTCCAGCCCACCCTGCCCGGGCAGCTCTGAGTCACCCGCGGCGACAGCCGGAGGCTGCTACCGTGCCCGCTGACCCGGCGCCAGGGCCATGGGGGCGCGCTGAGCCCGCCCGACCGCCCGCCCGCCGCCACCGCCCCGCTCCGCCTCGGCGCTGAGGGGAGGAGCGAATCCAATCGCATCGAGCCGAGTCGAGCCGCGCCGCGGGAACCCCTGCCCGCCCCTTCCCGCCGCCGCCGCCTCCACCATCACCATCACCGCCCTTTTGCTTTCGCTTTCCCTGCGGCGGCCCCGAGGAGCGGCCTGGGGGTGTCCCGGTGCCCGTCCGGGTGTGGCGCCCCGCGCCCGCCTTACCTCTGCCCGCCGCCCCTCGCCGGCCGCGGCTCCCGGGCACGGCGGCTGCGCAGCGCGGCGCGCCCCGGCCGCCCGCGGGCCGGAGGGCGGCGCGGCCCCACAGCCCACCCCCGGCGGGGGACGCGGGGGACGCGGCCTTTGACCCTCGCTGGGGATTTCGACCCCCTCAGGGCTGCGCGTGGCGGTGGCGGTCTGGGGTCCGTGTGTGACCATCCCCTCGGTGCGGGGGTGACACCGGGGGCCACCTCCGGGCCTCCGCGGCTGCCGTGGCGGGACCGCGGCATCCCTGGGTGGCTCGGCGCGCCCCGCGGGGGCGGGGATGTGACTGGCTGTCACCAGCCCGCGGGACCGGGTGGCGGTGCGCGAGTGACCGCGCGGTGCCGAGGGCGCTCCCCCGGCCGCGCTGGGGTCCCCACGCCTCGCTGTGGCATCCCCGGCGGGCTGCCGGCGGCGTGGGACAGCGGCCTGCGGCAGCGCCGGCCTCCCGGGAAGGCCGAACTGTCTGTCAGTCAGCGCGTTACTGCTGAGCCGTGCTCGGTCAGGTTGCCTTCAGCCGCCGGTTGCTGCGATACCTAAGCCCCCTTGAAGGAATTTCAGCGTTTGACACCCCCTGCTTTGGTACTTCTTGCCTGCTGAACTCCCACTCTTTACCTAAAATGTAACCCCTCCTGGGCTGCCGCATGTGTTGTAATTGTAGCTATTAAGGCCTTTGGAACAGGAAAGGCGTTCTACCGTAGGGTACATCAGCTGAAATGATTACTAAAATTAATAATTTTGGAACCAAATGCTAAAGTCTTCAGCTGAGTTTTTGCTCATTTATCTCATTGTTTCCTTGTACTCTCCCATCTGCCTCTCACCATCTGCTCTCTCTTGCCTGGTGCTTGAGCTGGGAGCTCCTTGCAGAAGGGGCTGTGGAGCTCCACCACTCCGAGCACAGTCCCAGCCCGGGCCACGGCTGGGACTCCTCCCTCTGCTGCTGCTATAACTGATTTGTTAACCTGTCTTGTGATTCGGTCAGATCATCTGTAAAATAACCTGATCTTTCAGGTTACCTTTGAAAAAGCCTGTTCCAAAAGGCACCACACAACATGCCTTCTGAGGTGGCTGCTGTGCTTCTCACAGGGCCCACAGCTTGTGAATGCTAAGGAGCAGACAGAAAGGCAGCTGAGAAACTTAAAAAAAAAAAACAATCGGTCATCTTTGGACACTTTTCTGAAACTACATGGTGCCTAGACAGGAATTTGGGAAGTCTGGATTTTTGGCTTAAATGGCCAAGCTTTGTGGTGGACTTAGTTTTGTGTAGAAGCTGCAGTGGGAGTTCTCCCAAGGGGTATATGAGGGGGGAGGCAGGGCTGACAGCTGCCACCAAATTATGTGAAAACACAACTGGTAAAGTGCACAGTAAAGTGGTTGGCAGTGCAACTTTTCCCCAACAGGCAATGAGAACGCCAAAGCACCTGCAGGAGGGTATTCCTTCATGGTAGACTGTAATGGATTTGCATTCTTAAAGAAGATAGTCACTGCTTTTATTATTAATTTTACAATCAGTTTCAAATTTCATGTAGCAGAAAGGCAGTCTCAAAACATGAACATTTATTAGACCTAATATATACCTAAAGTCATAACAGTTTAATCAAAAGCATTGTTTTATAACTGATGGTTTTATAAGAATACTCACAGTAATAAATTTATAGATAGAGCAGAAAATGTAGAGGGCAGTTTTAAACGGGTATTCAAGACTATACACACAGGTTGGACCCATGTAACTCTTTTATGTCACTGTGGCAGCTTCTGTCTGATAAGCAAGCTGGAAAAATATATTTATCCACAGGAGAGGGGTTACGTGTGAGCTTTCACAGGGCAGACAGGAGCCCTTCAGGAGACAGCCTGCTGCATGTGGAAGGACATTTCAGTTTCCAGTCTCTTTTAGCCGTTGCTCTGTCTGCTGATTCTGCAATTACAAGATTATGTGTGGTCTGTGATTAGGAAACATTATTTAGGAAACCTTAAGCTTGGCAACGGTTCTGGGACTACCAACTCAGTTCAGTTATAAAATATCATTTAAAAGATTTTACTTTCAACTAATGAAGATGAAAACAAAAACATGCAATACACTATCATTTTAATAAATACATGTATAAAAACTGCCCTTTTATAATATTGATTGGTTGCTTGAGTAAGGTTAGATAGGTTTAATTGACTTCATTTCTCTAGAGCATATCGCTCTAGAGAGCTACTGGTGTCTGAAGTTTGTGTAACATTTAACTCAAAATCTTTCAAAGCTACCTATAGAATAAAGATGTTCTTCAGTCAGTATCGCCACATTTCCTTGTAAGCATACAGCTGTTTTAACAAATGGAATGGTACTCTGTGTCCTGACAAAGTGCTGGTGACTTGTACTTTTCACTTGTGAAATCCTGCATTCCTGACAGGACAGGGCTGCCCGCATCCACTGGTGATGCTTGCCAAGAGCTGGCTCTGATAAGATACAGATAAATATGTCCCAGATGTACAGATGGGTGAACTGATAGACAGTACATGAGGTGACTACAGATATATAGTCAGTCGGGGGCAGGAACAGGGAGCTTCAAATTTGCTCTGTGCTACTGTAAGCACCAGATCACATTCCCACCTCCAGGGGTGAAGTGTTTTGCTTATCACCGTCATTCTGGCTCACATCGGTACCGCTGCGCACTGCCAGGGTTTCACATTTCACACACGCCTGCTACAAAAACAGCTTTCTGCCTTTATTTATATTGGCAAAAATAAAAGTCTATTTCATTCCCATGAAATCCCTTTCTAAACGTTGTTATCGTTAACATATTGCTTGTTTCTACTTCCTTTCAGTTTGTGTTCCCAGAGGGTGTCTAAGCCTTGATGATACAGAGGCAAAGATGTGATGGACATTTCTAAAAAGATTAGAAATATTTCATTAAGACAACAGTTTAAATAGGATCTAGAGGGGGGCCTTGGGTTTAACTTGGCCTGTGTAGTACATACATAATTGTTCACTGCCCACATGAGATTTCTCAGACATCTGAGAAACACCACCTTCTTCAATTCTGTGCTGAGCATGACCTCAGAATGCCTGAGAATTACTGAAGTGCTGTGATTCGCAAGTCTCTCTTGGATGCAACAAACACAAGCATTTATTAGTAGTTACCATATCTCTCTCAAGATATAGCTGGGGAGAAAAGGAGTTGGGTGTGTTTTTATGCAGAAAGACCCTTTTTCCAGAACTGGAAGAAAGGCACATGGACCAAGTGCTGGCTGTGCCTAAGGGAAGATCCCAGCTCGCCCACAGCCATTGATGCCTGAGGCAGAGTTTCCCCTCCGTGGCTGACATGAAGAGCAGGTCTCTTGCAGTGAAGCCAAGGGGGAAAGCGGTGGGTGGGCTGCCTGCCTCCCAGGAGTGCTGTCAGGAGCAGCTGTGCCAGGGGATGGTGCTCCTCTGCGCAGAGGAGGGGGAGCAGAGCAGGTGATGGCCTGACCAGCCCCGTGGAGCTGGCAGAGAGGCAGCAGCAGGGGCAGCAGGCAGCCTCAGTGGCTCACCACCAGCTCCAAAGGGGCTGGGGACCCCAGACACGTGTTTTAGCTGTTCTATCTTTGCTGCTCATTAGAAAAAGTGAGCAAGTTAGTGCATGTTACAGTCACATCCTCTTTTTGCCATACAAACCAGATCAAATGATGCAAGTGCACAGCTGCTGCATGCAAGAGGAGAATGACTCCAAACACAGGTCATATGATGTGAAAACAATTTCTGCAATAAGTGGGAGCTCTTTATTTTTGGGATTAATTTTTGTAATCTATTTGCCAAATTTCTCTAGTCACGACATTTATACATTTTTGGTATAAACTCTGGACACCTAATAAATGAAAGCCATATTAAAAAGTAAAAGGGGCGAATGTCTTTTTACCTAAGAAGAAGCAAAACGATAACTGATCTGAGTGTATGGATCAGACGAAGCTGCAGGAAAGAGACAAACTATGAAGGTCCCCTCGTGGCTGGAATTAAAATTGCATTTCCAAGTGACGCCCGCACAAAGTATCTCCGACTATTCAGCTACCTGACATACCTAAACTGGAGAGAGGGAGACAACACACCTCAGGCAGAGTCAGATGTCACCGCCCCCTTGGAAAAATGGATGCAAGTGTTTGAGATCATGAGGTGATAGCTACGGCAGTGAGAAAGGACACAAAGGATAAAGCCGCAGGGGAGGAAAGACTGTGCACAGCACCCCTACCAACAAAATGTCTGCTGATGTACAGAGCATAGGGTTACTCTATAAGAACGGGTAGGGAAATACTCTGGAAAGAAAGAACTACACAGGAGGTGAAGGTCACCACAGAGATGGAAAAACCTGGGAGAAAAAACATTTTTCTCCCACATCTGCATCATCTCATGCTCCAGGCAGTTGCTGTTCTTCATCATGAAAGAGGAAGAAAAGTGCCTTTTTTGTCATTTCCCTCTCACTACTTTTATCCCTCACATTCTTACTGCTGGCCTGGGAGCCAACATATCCCGGGAATAAAATAAAATGGGGGATAAGAAAGGGCCCCAGGTATAGTATTCCATGACAGGAAATGTGTGCTGAAAGGAGTAACCAGGTAGCAGCATCACTGGCTGCAGGTTGTTGGTTTGGCATGTGAATTGTGTGCTCCCTCCTCAAAGTTCCCATAGCTCCACAGAAGAGCATCTGAGATACTGTCATGGTTTCTGCTTATGCTTTCCCTGTTCTTGCCTTAAATAAAGGATTTGTCTTCCACAGCTGGCATTTTAGCAGAAAATCCACACAGAAGTTTTGTAAGTAAGCATAGTTGTTATTTTTGACTAGCCATTTGTAACCCCTCAGAATACTGGGATGTATTTGCCTGTATTTATGGTGACACATCAAATGTTGTGGAGTTACTCCTGGTTTATAATAGTGTAAAGAAGAGGGGGATATGTCCCATTGTGTATACAGACAGGCTGTTTCAAGAAGTTTAATTTCACCTCTTCATCCTGCAGTCTGAGGGTGTGCTTAAAGAACAAATCACGGTTCTATTGTTAAAAGACATCTTCAGCAAAAGACCATTCCACCTCTGAGACATTTAAAGGAATAAACTGTTGTGGTGGTTTGGCCCTGGCTGGATGCCAGGTGCCCACCAAAGCCACTCTAACACCCTCCTCCTCAACTATGCAGGAAAAGAATATATACTATACTATAGGGAAACTATACTATAGGGAAACTATACTGTAGGAAAAAGAAGATATAATGAAAAGTCATGGGCTGAGGTAAGGCCTAGGAGAGATTACTCACTGATTACCATCACAAGCAAAGCAGACACAACTTAGAGAAATTAATTGAATTTATTATTAATTAATATTGGACTAAGACAATGAGAACAAAAACAAAACTTAAAAGCACCTTTCCCCATCCCTTCCTTCTTCCTGGGCTTTATTTTATTCTAAATTCTCTACCTCCTCCCCCTCAGAGATATAGGGAGACAGGAATGGGGATTATGGTCAGTTCATCACATGGTTCCTGCTGCTGTTTCCTCCTCAGGGGAAAGACTCCTTCCCCTGCTCCAGTGTGAGGCCTCACCCACAGGAGAGAGTCCTCCACAAACTTCTTCAACATGAGTCCTTCCCACAAACCACAGTTCTTCGCAAAGTGCTCCAGTGTGGGTCCCTTTCCATGAGTCGCAGTCCTCATGAACAGTGTCCAACCTGGATGTGCCACAGGGTCACAGGTCCAACCAGCAAACCTGCTCCAGCATGGGCTCCTCACTCCATGGGTCCTCAAGTTCTGCCAGGAGCCTGTCTCAGCCTGGGCTTCCAGGAGGTCACAGCTTCCTTTGGGCATCCACCTGCTCCAGCTTGGGGTCCTCTGGGGCTGCAGGAGGATCTCTGCACCCACTGACCTCCATGGGCTGCAGGGACACAGCTATCCCACCGTGGTCTGCACCACGGGCTGCAGGGGAATCTGAGCTTTGCTTCCTGGAGCACCTCCTGCCCCTCCTTCTGCACTGACCCTGGCGTCTGTGCAGTTCTTTCCCTCACATATTCTCACTTCTCTCTCCTGTGTCTAAAGTACTTTTGCGCAATAACATTTTTTTCCTTTTCAAATGTATTATCCCAGAAGCACTTCTGCAGTCACTGCCTGGCCCAGCCTCAGCCAACAGCAAATCTGTCTTGGAGCTGGCCGGCATTGGTTCTGTCAGACACAGGGAAAGCTTCTGGCAGCTTCTCAAAGAAACCACTCCTGTAGCCCCCATATATGCAAACCAAATAAAATTAGAAAAACCTCAGTACATTAAGAAAAAAAAAAAAAAAAAAAACAACAACAAAACTGCAAATCTGAAACAACTAGATTTTAATGAAGATTTAAACTAAATATTATATTTTCCACAGAAACCATCACTACTATTATTTTTTACAACTATCTGGCATGGTAGCTGAATTGAAATAGTCTTTTTAATGGTGTTACTACTTAAATGTGGTCAAAAAATTATATCTCAATAGCCACAGGCTTTTATTTTCCTTTGTGAGAGGAAAATCTCTGGAAAACTCATAAAACTTCTTACTGAAAATTTACTACCTGGATGCTGGAGGTAGGGGAGCTAAGTACACTAATAGTTCTTTGTCCACACAGTTTGCTTTGCCAGTTGATTTGACAATGCTGCATTAAGAATCAAACATATCCTGAAAGGTCACAGACACACCCTAGTGAGATGAATGATGCCAGAGGAGTGTATATTTAAGAAAAAAAAAATCTAAACAGGAGTAACTACTAAGCAACAAGCAAACCTCTTTGTTTTAATGTAAGGGTCTAGTTTGTACTTGTGCAAAAGGACTCCAAATGGTTTGTAGAGGGTTTTTTAGGATATAAAGGTGCTCTTTGGCATGACCATAGCTCCAAATTAGTGCCAATATGTCTCCTACAAAGATCACTTTTTCCTCTGTATTCCCAGCACCTGTTGGCACACACATTTGTCCAGCTTTGTGGACTAGACCACAGTATGACACAGAACTTGACAGAGATTTTTATTCACAAGACTTGACAGTTTGTCTCTGGAATCAACTCAAATGTAGAATAAAAACAGTAATGCAAGAGAGAATAAAAAGTAAAATAATCTGAAAAAAATATTGAGGAAACTTTTTCTCTGGGGCTTTTGACATTTCTGTTTCATAAAATCAAATATTTCATGCTTTATGTTTACTTGCCTGGGAGAAGTACTTTCTTCACTTGAGGTCATAGGAACCAATTTTGCACTAATATAAATATGTCCATGTTGTCACTGTCTTCAAGGAGTTTTTCACAACAGGTATTGGAATTTTTTCAGGCAGAGAGCGTTGCAAAGGAGTGCCTTCCATAACAACTTCCTCCAGTCGATCATAAACGTGTCAGGGAAAAGAGTGATCTATGAAACTCACCAAAAGCAGAAGGAATGAAGTACAGGCAGGGAGGCAGGTGCGCAGCCTGGCCGCTAACCCAGCGGCCGTGCCGGGCCGGTTCAGCACCGCGGACAGCTCAGCGCCCCGGGACACCGGCCGCGGGCTCCCCCCGGTACCGCCAGGCGCTGTAACTGGGACACAGTGGTGGGGCCCTTGGTACCACAGCAGAGCTGAAAACCAGCACAAAACCTAATGTTTGTACTCAGTTATGTCTGTAGTTCTGTCTTCAAGATGCCGAGATGGAATGGAGTTCGTTTTCTTCCTAGTAACTGGTAACAGTGCTGAGTTTTGGATTCAGTATGAGAATAATGTTGACAGCACACTGTTGTTTGAGTAGTGCTTACCCTAAGCCAGGGACTTCTCAGTTCCCCAGGCTTTTCCAGTGAGGAGGTGCACAAACAGCCAGGCAGGGAGAAACAGAGCCAGGACAGCTGACCTGAACGGGCCAAAGGGATACTCCATCCCATAGGACATCATACCCAGTATGTAAATTGGGGGAGATGGCCAGGAGGTGCCTTTGTCTCTGCTGCTTCCACCGTTGCTAAGAGCACACAGAGATCTCTTCAGTAACTAAACTGGGATTGTAGATCATTACACTGGGTTTCCATCTGTTTCTCTTTCCATGTGAGCAGATTGCTAGAAAAAAGACATTGACAACAAGATAAATAAACCAACCATTCTTCCTTGTAAGGAACTGCATAACCATGAGTCAGGGGTAGCCAGTCTTTCAGCAAATTCGTCTAATTCCTTTGAGAGAGTAAGTGGCACAGTAACCAAGCATTCCTCCAGCCTCCCAAACTCTAGGTGTTTTCCACTGTTTCGTCTTTTCCATGGGACTAGTAGCACAATTTGTTAACACTGATAAACAAAGTAGCCCTGCAAAAGTACCAGGGGAAAAATATTCCATGCTTTTACTGGCATAAAAGATATTAATGTAGCATTTAACATCAAGGAAAAAATACAGCAAAATGAAGAAAAATTGTCAGAGGTGTTTTATTCATGCATCCAATGCATCGTTGCCTCAGGTACGTACAGTTTTGCAAGGCTGCCCAGTGACTAGACAGGAAGCAAAGAGAAACATACATCCTCTTCAAAAATACTAGCAGAAGACCTCTGCTTCCCTAATGGGATTGTTATCAAGCTGAAGAAACAATTTTTGGGTTTTGCTTCACAAAGCTGATAAGTGTGGCTAATATAGTTAGTTACAATATTTACTAACTGGAAGCTAATATTTTTGTAGTGGTTTTTTTCCTGTATATCAGTTGGAGTAATAATGAATCCTGTTTCTCTTATAATATTATCAAGGGTCTTGCCAAAGAGATTGAGAAAGTGCCTCTGAGAGCATAAGCACCTTCAGAAATGGAAGGACTGGGCTGAGATAATACAGGGACACTGATTGCAGTTTGTTTGCTGGATTTAATTTTCATTCTAGAAATTGCATTTCTCTCATAGGCAGTTTTCTGTAATTGTCACAAAAACATTTTTACTTTGATATGCATGCATATGGATTCCTGGAAAACAATGTTATTTCCACTTTCATCATGTTCAGCAGAACTTTGGCTGAAATTAATAATGGAGGTATTGAGTTGCACTTTATACAGAAAATGCCTAATGAAAGGTTACATATTCCTATATAAACATATGCCATACTTGTTTTTCAGGTTGTCAAATGACAACCTGAAGGTTGTCATGAGGATAAAACTCATAAAGAGATATTCAGAGAGACTGAATGGATAAACATCTTCCTGAAAAAATTACAGATTTGAATCACAACACATAAAAGAAAACTCCTTTCCAACTATAATTCAATGAATATTAACTGTCTTCATAAATAATTTGATATAAAATAGAACCATAAAGTTCAGTTAGAGCTTAATTATAAATCAAATCAATAATGCCGTATTTTTCTGCCCAGTTACAGGACAGAAAAAAATTTTACAAAAGTAAGCTTTCACCATGGAAGAAGCTAAGTGCTGTTACAGAAACAGAAGTTCTTGCTGGGACAGCACAGTGTAACTTCCATTGTCAGCAGCTACTCAGTCCTCACCACCGAGCAAGTTAGGTAGGAAAGCTTGTGATAAGCCTGTAAAAAAAGCTGCTGGGACAAGAAAGCCACTGGTGGTCAAGTTGAAACTGAATTCTTGTCCAAGGAAAGAGGAAGATAATCAGAGGGAGAAGGGGAGAAAAGAAGAGGGAGAGAAAGAACAGGCATGAGAGTCTTGAGACACAGGGCTTCAGGAAAGAAAAAAGTAGAAGTGAAACACAGCCCCCATCAAGGACCCTGTCCGGGAGAGCCTCCCCAGCCGAGCCCCTTTCGCCACCAGATGGCCCCATATGGACGCGGATGATAATTGGATACTTGCTCCAAAGACTTCGGGCGGAATTGCCTAAATTCCAAGGGTCCTAGCTGTCAACAGGGGGAAAAAAACGAAACAGAAAGAAACCCCAACGTCCAATAGTCTGGCCTTATGAGGCTGGAGAGGTTGAACAGTCCAGGTTCAAGAGCTTGGATTAAAATACACGTCTCAAATCCTGGGATGTTTTTCATGGAGTATCATGGTTCAATTTTTAAATCACAATAAGTGATTTGTTCCTACGAGGGTTGGCATTGAAATAACACTGAACTGAGAGTACAAATGGGAACTTAATCATATGTGGCATACATGGGTTCATACTTTCAATCTATGTGACATCTGTAAAGTCACCGGTTTCCATCCAGCTTTGGGTGCTCCAGAAGAGCTGGAAAACACCTGGAACTGTAGAGAATTCAAAGGAGGGCAGCACAGATGAACAGAAATTAAACATTGTCAGCAAGCAAAGCCTGAAAGATTGGCTTGCTAAGCTGTTTGACAAAGAGCTTTGTTGGCCAGCTGCAGGCAGCAGTTGGAATTGTGGGCAAAGTCCTGAGTTAAAGTTCCTAGCCAGAAGTTATCATCAGGATAATAATCTGCTTATACTAATTTGTTTGCTTTTTCCCTGTGTTTGTTTCTTGCCTGTGCTGTCTTTCTGAGATAGACTGGACCTAAAATCAATAGTTTAATGTCAGGTGTCAGGTGGATTCTCTCTTAAATTTGTCACTTTTTTTCAAGCTAAAAATCTTAAGGGGCTCTTTTGCCATGCAGACATCCCTAAGGACCAATCTTAACACATCTCTGACTTAAAAAAAAACTTAACCCTGTAGAGAATGATGGCCCCTCATGAGAGAGGGTTTCCTGGTGCTTTTGGTTTACAATTAACAGAGGCCTCTGAAACATGATGTAAATCCCCAAAAGAGATTTCTTTCTTAACCACTAAACTTATCTGAACAGAAGATGAGCTTATTTTTAAGGGGGTGGAATGCCTTCAAAACATCCTTCACTTTGTATTTACATCTCAACTTGTAGTAGGTAATATCTCACGGGTGGAGCAGGTGCTTGAAGAACATTCTGACACAAAAAGCCTCCTGAAAATACATCCAGAAAATTCACCTGACAACAACATGTGATAGAGTAAGGCAGCATCTGTAGCACCTGTTTGGAGGCCCCCAGCTGTGGAAACTCAGCAGGAGTCCATACATGCAGCTCAGGTGAATACTGAAGAAGGGATCTGGGAAAAAATGGAGGACAACACAATCAAGTGAGGTAAGAGTCGGGATATTAGTCACAGATTTGTACATAAAGACCTTTCCTCTTAGTTCTGCTACAGAATAGAAATATAAACTGGAATATGCCTACCTGGATTTGGGTTCTCATGTTAAGTTCTGTTCTGAGCCCCACTTGTGGCTGGATTGTTGCTTCTTTGGTGGGACTCCACAAATGCTGCATAATCTTGTTAACAATGGCTTTACAGGGTTGTGGGGAATGGGACTTTCTGAGAAAACCTTTTAATCTTGCTAAGCTTTGGTACATCTCCAAAAGAAGCCATAATCAGGGTCCTGAAGATGTAAAGGAAATGTTTTTGTAGTGGTGAGCAAAGGTGAGGTACATGGGTAGTGCTGAAACAGTGTGGAGCCATTTCCTTTTCATAGACCTGATCTTGTTATACATCACTCATTTTTGCACTGCTGATTCATTTGGAATTTCAGCCTCAGTATACTGACTGAGATTTATGATCACCTGAGCTTTTTCTATAAAAATAGTTCTTATTAGAAGCATCATTGCAACTGCCCCCCTGTGTACGTTTGATACCTGTTCAGAACTTGCAAGAGAAAGTTCCTGAAATTTCAGACATTTCTATCAGGTAAATTCTCTGCCTGTTTTGATTTTATTTGGTTTACATTGATTTTTGTATGCCACCCAATTCAATAATTTTTATTTTATACTAAAGCATGTCCTAAATTATAATTCTGGAAGGAAAGGAGGTAAGAACTGCTGTGACAGAGAAAAATCATGTCAGGCCAAAGGCAGGGCCATGGAGTGTTGGTGTCTTTTTCTTTTCCTGTTTAATTTTCTTTTTCTACTTCTATGACAGACAAGCCAAAAAAACTGGCTATCATCAAGCTAAAAGCTTTTGACTTATTAACACTAAACACAGAAATGGAATCACCTTGTAGCTGTGAGCAGTGAGTACTGCAGTTTGTCTGATGTGCAATGACTTGCATGGGTGCTGTTTCCTCTTCTTGCCATTAGTCAGAGACACTTCTGTGGAACACAGGACATTTGAAGTTTCACTGCTCTCATCTTTTATTCTCTTCACACCTGTCCTGCTCTTTGAAACAAGCAAGAAACCACTAATTTTCTCTGAGCAAGAAACCACTAACCACAGTTTACCTGGTAAGACTCAAGTTCAAAACTGTGAAAAATTAGGACTGCTTGCAGGCAGAATAATTGTTTTTAAAGTGGAGGAAACATCTTCAAGGAACAGCTGGTGACATGGTCTCCATTGCTGACAGACACAGATCATCTGTTAATCTGTTATACTTCCATGAAGAAAGTGTGATGTCAGGTTTGTGAACACCTATCCTGAAAGCATGTGTGAGGATTTCTATGAGAGTGGGAAAAGTCTCTTATTTTCTCACTGCTGATAGATAGATAGATAGATAGATAGATAGATAGATAGATTTGTGGGAAAGATGCTAGCTTGACTTTGCAAGATTTTTTTCTCTTCATTTTTTTCTACTTATTTGCATTTTTTCTCCAAACTGGAGCATGCATTAGTGTTTGCTAATTCTTTCAATTCTTTAAAATTTCTGTGAGCCAGATGTATTAATGTAGCAAAGCAGAGGCAAGCAGCTTTGTGTTGATTGTTGCCTAATAGTGTGCAGCCTTTGTTTTGATTTGATAGCACAACTTTGAGGTGGGTTTGTTTTTCAAACAGATGTTATTGAGAAGGATGAACAAATAAATTAATGTGTTAACTTTCTACAGTTTATTAAGGTAATCAGGAATGAACATTGCAATGATTATGTTGCAGGCATATAACAATAAATCAAAAGATTAATTATGGCACTCCCTCCACATTCAAATCCTCCCCGGGGCATGAGCTTCACCACACTGCCTCCACCCTTGCTCCCAACTGCAAGAATCCATTTTCCTCCCAGGAACACACCACCAAGGGTTAGCATGCAAAGGAAAGAAGCTCCACTGAGGGTTATCCTTGGGCAAAAGTCAGGAGGGAGGCTAGCTCAGCTTAGAGCCTTATTCTGGACAGCGCACTTGTAGGAAAGACTTTACACCTGTTGTTATATGGGCACACATGCACATACATGTCCTCTGCAGCTTTTATTAGTTCAGACCTACACCAGCTAAACAGCATTACAGCAGCCAGTGAGCTGAAGCAATGTGCTACTTACAGTTCACTATAGGCAAATGGCAAAACTCAGAGTCTTCTGTGAATAGTTGCAGAGATTTTTCTGCTTTAATAGATACCCTTCTGCTACTGACTAATGATTGTGATGAATGAATTAGCCATCATTTTTCTGCAACCACTGTAGGAACAATATGTGAACCTGTGAAAGAGGAAATAAGAATAGAAAGCCACTCACATCTAACAGCAAGAAACTGGAGGGGGGTGTTAACACTGAGTGCTGATAGCAAAGACATCTATAAAAGTCTGTCAGTATCATTTCTTCAGAGCTTTCCTAGGCTGGATGAGGGTGCCAGAGTACTTATGAATTTTTAAATATTCTTACAGCTTCAGATATAGCTCTGGAGGGATCTCTCATGTAGAAGTAAGTTATGAAGCAAATCTTATTCCCCTCTACCTCTGCGTGATCTGAAGCATGTAACTCTGATTCAGGAAAGAGAGACTGCATCCTTCTGCTTAGCCTTAACTTTGATGGGAGTAACTTCCAGCTTACTCTGACTAAAGAAAACTAACAAATAAAGAAAAAGAAAAACTTATATAAACTACAGAGTTACCAGGGCAGCATGAACAATCCGATATCAGGGGATAGTAGGGTTATGGGGACACCAGATATGGTGATGATGGTGAGGGTAAGATGCAGAAATATGAATCATTCTGCATAAAATCATAACCTTTTTTTTTTTCCAAATGGTTTTGCTGTTCTTGTTTGATCTTCTCACTTTGAATCTCTCCTTGTGCCAAAGCTACCCCATTTAGGAAACAGTCAGCCAGGCAAGACCTGCCAGATGTACTGAATGCTAGTCCTGGCTTGTACAATCTGCTGCCAAGGGGGATAGAAAGCATTCCTTTCTGGGCCTTCTTCTGTCACTGTGACTTGATCACTGTCTCCAACTGATGTTGTATATCACTGCACCTTCCCACGGGAGCAGATAATTCCTGCAATCCACTTCCTGCACTGTGAGGGCTCCTCCAGACCCTCATAACTTAAACCCCACTGTGTCAATTTTTCAGTCTCCTTTTCCCTCTCCCTTGCCCATGCTGCTGGCAGCAAAGGCTGTACAGATTGGTGACTACTCTGTGGTTAACTTATTTTGTATCTGATGAGAAGCTGAGAGCCACCTTTGGGTCCAAGACTCTGCCAGCCTTTATGTATTTTCAGATTTAGCTGAGAGGAACCAAGTGCATTTGAGAGATTTTCAAGTTAGCTGCTGAGAGACTGACTGATCCCCTAGATGTGGTGCCAATAGTCACAATTAGTTGCTAAAACTTGTTACAATTAATGTGGTCTCAAATTAATGTTTGAACATGACTAGACAATAGATTTTTTTTTTAAAGGAGACAAATCTTATGCTTAATATAAAGCAGTTATAGACCCCTCAGTGATCTAAAACCAAAGTCACCTAGGAATATAATAAGGGGGTAATGGTTTGAATTGCTTCTCCCACATTTCCTTGTTCTCCTCACAATAACTCCACAATTTATTTGCACTCATTCTTCTGTAATGTGAGAAAGCAACAAGTAGAACAAATGCATTATCTAAGGTTACCCAGCTCCTCCCAAGTGTCATGCTCAGGTAAGTCCCAAGGGCTTGTGGATTCCAGCAGCACAAATGGGAAAGCCCAAACATTGTCCCCACTGCACTGACTGCCCTGTCCATTGAGTGGGTGTTAAGTGCTTTTGGAGAATAAGTAAGAATCACCTTTCCACTGAGATTTTAGATCATGTACCACCCCAGTTGAACAGTTTAGAAGGTACCTCCAACTACGTCTCTAAAAAAAACTCCAATACATTTTTCAGACCTTCTGCTAAAATGTTTACAAAACTGGTGAAAAGAGTTTGCAAGGTCACCATGAATGCCAGATCTGCTCATCAGAAGATTTTTAAGAGCTATAATGCTGACAACTGTGCTGCTTAAGGGATGAGGCTGATGGTCTGTGATGAGAGCACTGCTAGACAGGAAGATATCCTGGCATTAGTTTCTGTGTAATGCAGCTTCAAGCATCTGAACTTATTTGCTCCATTCCTACAGCATTTATGATCAAGGCTCTTGCAGACAGAGTGGTTTAACTCTCAAGCAGATTATTTATTGCTTCTTATGCAATTTTCTAATTTCAAAAAATGTAAAAATGGTGTTCTAAAATATTCATTGTGAAATACAACATTCTTCATCCTTCCCATGTCTTTTACCAATGGACCAAAATCTATCACTTATGTACAGTTTTCATGAAACAAACATATGCTGTTAAAGATCAATAGGAAGACAATGATTTTAATAGGTAAGGGTCTGCATGGAACAAGAGATCATGGCAAGGATTTTACATAAGAGTCCTTAGAATGATAAACCATATCTACAAACTCCAGGATAACCTCAGCAGCAGTCACAACCCACCTATCAAGCACCTGTGAGGACAAGATCCGCCCGTTTTGTACAAAGAAAACTGCTCTTTGTTTAACCTACATTAGTCATTCTGGGAAAAATAGTCCTCATATTTCATAGTGTAGTTGAACAAAAAAAAATCCATTTCATACAATTTTTTGATCTTCTCAATTTGTTCTGAGGTCAGTTGTCTGAGGTACTCTAAGGTGATATCACCATCAGTTCTTTTCTCTGAGCCATATCTCTTCAAGCTGGGGTATTGCAGGCTCTCTGGTGCACCAATGACATTCAGAACATGCTGAGAGTCCAACCCAAGAGTTTCATACTTACCCACAATATCATAGTGAATGTTGCAAGGATCACAGAGCAGAAACATTGGTTTCCAGTGAATGTCAAGAGTATGTGGTGGTTTTGCAATAATGAAGTTGACAAACTCCTGGAAACTCACTTTTTCAGGAGAATTTTTGTTTTTCCTGAACATTGCCCTAATCTCATTAGCAATAGTGGTACTGTAGAATGGTTCAGAGTGCAGGAGTTTGTCTCTGTAAGCTGAAACCAGCCGTTCAAAGGGATGTCTGGTGAACATCACTTTGGTGTAATTGCTTAGAAATTCCTTTTGTAAGGCGGGAGGGTAAGACACCAGCCTTTTGATTAGTGAGGTATGGTGGATGTTGTCATGCTCAATTTCAGAAGCTTCTGCATTCAAGTCTGATTGAAGAAGAAAAATAGTTCTCTTCCAGTTGGAGCAGCCTACCTTAGGCACCTCACAGTAGATAAATTTATGCTTGTGCTCCACAAAAAGCTGGTTTGCAACACGAGAATCCAATTTGCTTCTTGGTTTATCAAGGTTATTCTTCAGGCAGACAGAAGCCAGTGTGGTTTTCCGACCATTTTGAATTGCCAGCCAATTTTCAGTAGGATTGGGAAAAGCATCTGTAACCAAGGAAGAAATTTAAACCATTTCAGTGAAATAGGCTTATATAAATCTCTTTATCTGTGACAATCATAGCACTCGATCTATCACCCTGCACACAAAATCTAATGGAGATGCTAAAATTAATTTTTTTTTTACTGTAACCAGACTAGACTATGGCAAACATGCAATAAACAACCCTCCCTAGTGAAATATTTATTGAAATGAAAACTTTCAATACGTTAGCAGTACTAGTCTAAGCAAGTTTGGTGTTCCAAACACATCATGCTTTTGTAGTGCTCTCCTCTCACATATTTCTGAGGTAACTACCCCAGTGACAAGTGACTAGGCCTTGGATATTTTCACAGTATTGCTTCTATCTTGGGCTCCATAGTTACTTTCTAACATATTTGGAAAAGGTGTCTCTCTTTCTATAAAACATTAAATCTTGTTGGTAATTTCTTTACTCACCTGTTAGATTTTTTTGTCTCCTACAGAAAAACCCAAAAAGAAATAGCCCAAATACAAAATTTGGGAGAAGGAAAACTAACACCTTCTGGTTCATGTTATTCTCACAGGAAGGAAAATGACGTGGTGTCTAAAGTGGAAATCTGTCTTTCTGTCAACAAGGAAAGATAATTCAGGTTAGATTTTGTATGACTGATATAACAAAGATAACACCTATATCTCCTACAGAATTTAGGACAGCACAAAGACTTTTCAAGCCCTATAAAAACAGATTTTACTGATAAGTAAAAATTCTCTTATGGAAAAGACTCACCACAATTATACTGTTAAACCAAATAGATAAATAATATGTCCATTTTGTAGTCTTCCAAAATTCCTCCTTTTTTCAGAACAATGAACTGGTTATGAGCAAATACTCCTCCCTTGTCTTTTAAAGCTGTTGGGGAACGATAACTTCATTTAGAATTACAAAGCTGTATTTTTTTATGATCTTTAGAGTCTGGGAACACAAAGATAACCTGTAACAGTTGTATCCACAAAGACCAGGACACATTCAGGATGAATTTATTTCCATTTATTGCCTTGAAGCTTTGTACTTTGGACAAATAAATACTTGCAGGAGAAACTCTTCCCTATTCCTGCAGAGAATCCACACCACTAACTTGAATTCTCCTGTTGTCCCCATCCAAAGACACTGCATGGTGTATATGTTTGCTGCCATTGCTGCACAGCAGAAGAGCCCCAAAATGGTTCTCTACAATAGGAAATGTAGAAAGTGGTAAAAAACAGAAAAGGAGTTGTTCCATGTTCCCAGATAGAAAGAAAGAAGGCAGTCCAACAGAACATATTTTCTCTGTTGTGCTCACTCATTGTCTCCTGGCACTTCATAGAGAGAGAGACCTATCTAAATCCTCTGTGCAATATTACTCTGTTTCCCTGAGAAGCGAACTCTCCATCAGCATGCTTTTAGTGGAATTTGCAAAATTAACTGCAAAACAATGACTATGGCAAACGTCATTCTCTTTCTGTTCCATAAAGTCTGCACAATCAAAAAAGTCAAACAGTACTGTCTTCTTTTCCCACTTCTCAAGTTTTCACCCTGAACCTGCTGGCAATAAACACATCATTGCCTGGATTCCTTTAGGATGAATTTTTTTTTTTCAATTTTTCTTATTTTGTTTTGTTTTTGCAAGATACAGTAGGAGCACTTCTGGTTTCTCGCATGTTCTGAGATAGCAGTGGAAGCAGTACCAGTTACATTGCTGAAACTGTACTTGAGCACAGGGGTTCCTCCTTTCAGGGCTGATATGTGATTTTGATATCACACACTTTTACCAGAATATCTGCAGACTCATAGAGGTAACAGCATTACTGACAATTAAATCCCTTTTAATGTAGGTATGACCTGGGGAATGGAGAGGGACACTATTCACTCTCTCTGTATTAAAAGTTTACTTGTATTTACAATAAAACATTACAGTACTCATTCAAATTAATGCAGCATTCTTAGAAACAATGGCATTTAGCCTATACTTTTTAAATTTTCTTGGCTGTATAAGACCATTGTAAAGGCTACAGGAAAGGTTATGGGAAGATCTGTCTTTAACCTTTCCTTCACTGTACATCAATTCTCATTTCATGATGTGATCCTTGAGTCCTAATGCATCAGAAGCCATTTTTAAGGTCAGCTAAAGTCAGTCAGGTTGTTCATTGATCTTGTGAGGGCCAAGATTGAGTATTCCCTTTTTATTCTTTTTCAGAAGCAGTTTGAAGACACAACTTTACACTGTGTAGCAATTAAAATCAATATAACTCTAAATAATTCAGTACATGGACTCCTTGTTAGAGTACACCTAGGAGAAAGATGTTGGGCTTCATTCACTTTAAATGCTGTCACTTCAGAGAAGTAATGTTATCATACCTGTCTCAGGAATCAGAAAATTAACTAGATGAATTTTACCCTATTTAGATATTTGTATCATGTGTATTTAATAATTACACTACCACTACAGAATATGAAGTCTGCTATAAAACATATTTCATTTGGAAACATGTCAATGAGTCACCACAGGGAAACAGAAGAGGCTTACTTCCTTGGGGGAAAGAAGGTTTAGGAGCTAGTTAAACACAGGAGACAATTCTTCTTCAAAGACTTATGCATATTTGTGGAACCAAAAGAATTTTTAAGTAAATTAATGAGAATCATAACAAGGGATAGAACAAGCTCCAACATGACAGGTGAAATCTTTCTGGACTCCTTAGAAAACCTCACAGAGCAGACTGGCAGTAAGAGTTAACACTGCCCTCAACTAGTGAGGTCAACATGACATGAAACTACCTTAAGGTGAAGTCCAAAGCCTTCTTCAGAAGATGTTTTCAGATGTGAGACCTCAGTAAGGAGTTCTGTGTGACGCAAAGTTTCCACTGATGAAAATCACCTAAGGGAAACCTGAGGAAGAGGACAAAAGAAAATTCTGAGATCCATTTTGTCAAAGAGGGACAAGTCACATGGAAATTAAAAAGGAGGGAAAAAATCCAAAAAGGAAAGCACCTTTGTCAGTAGGTGTCAGTGTCAGTAAATGAGACAAACTTTTCCTTATATTTATTATGGCTTTCCCATGTAATTGTGTTTGCTGTTTAAGATGTAATACTTTTCCCTTATCCTACCTTAAATTAAGTGTGATTTTACGTAACTCCAAAGCATTCCTCTGTAAAGAAGTGGTGAGCCTATGAACAAGAAATTCATACTGAATAGACTATTTCTGCTGTAATTAAGGGCAGCAGTATGGGCACTCCCAGACAAGACGGAAAGACAGCATCATAAGACTCATGAAACAAAAAAACAGAAACCTCTTCTACTGAAAAGTAACAAAATAGGAAACAGGGAGACAGGGATCTAAATATCTCTTTGAATCTTACACAGTCCCAGAAGAGAATACTTAAAAATTAAATATAAGGCATTAAGGCATTAATCAGCACTGTTCTTGTTGTACATAGTGGGGGAAAGCATGGGGGAGAGATGGATTTTTTTTTTTAATTTTTAATGAAGCATAAAATCTTTCAGATAACAACATTATACTGCACTGTTGTCTTTGCCTTGTTCTTCAGATCACATAATTATAAATCAACTATACATAGCTATGGCTTGATGTTTTTAATATCTGCATGTCTTACTGGATTCTGCAAATTACATCAAAAATCATTTTCGTACTCTTTTTTGGTCATTACTAAATGGTAAGCTGGGCAGCAAGAATGATCCTTATAGAATCCTTTCTTCCAGGAGTCTTTCAGAAGGATTGGTATCAGGAGACTTTTTGAGGCCTGTCAGTTAATTAGTGTTTAATTTCTTCAGTGTGTATCCAGCTGTTTTGATGTCTTTCTAGCTCCTAAGCCAGAACATGCTGTCATGTCAAATGCTTTATACAGTTTAAAAGCCACTACATCAGTGCTGTTGCCTTAATCAACCAAAGCCAAGCAAAAATACTAAGTCTGGTGACATCTGTTTCCTGTAACATAATCCAAAGTTTCTATAGGAGAACAACCACAGCAATTGTTCATGCCAAGAGTGGTAACAAATGGGGAATAGACTACTAGAGAAAGCAATGTCAATCATCTCGTGTGCATGCAAAATGGCAAAAAGGCCTGAAACCCTCATAAAATCAAAAATATTTACTGAATTCAAGCCTTCTTTGCACTTCTGATAATTCCACCGAGGCCCTAAAAGATTCTTTTCTTCCCGATAAATACACTGTAAGTAACAAAATGAAAAACATTGTATCATGTTGTTCATAACTCTGTCAAGTTTGCTGACCGTAAAATGTTCTTCCCATCCTGTTTACTTCAAGAAATTTCTGACAATTGTCTGCTTTTAATTACTTTCAACATCTCCCTTTTCTGCATGGTACACTGGGTGTGGAGATGGCTGGCAACCTACATGCACATCCCCTGCATGGCAGGTGAGATTCAGAAGAGATCAGACGAGCTCTCCATCTCTGTATTGTACTTTTCCAGGGGTGTCAAAAAAAGTGTCATATGCTGAAGTTATTGGAATATTTTTTCTGTTAAATTGCTTTTTACTGGTTCATTTGTCTCATGCTTGCTTTACATTTTGTGATACTAGACCTTCTACAACCTTCCCCTAAGTCTGTCAGTGCTCTGTACTTTAACTGAGCATGTGTAGCCACACCCCAACCACTCACACTTATCCAACCACCAGCTTTGGGTTTCTGATGAGTTCCTTTCCCCCTGACCAAAACAAGATCTGATAGAAAATCTCTAGTACTCTTTCAGTTGGGAAATAGTCAAAGATGTTTTAATAATAGTCACATGAGTATATGACCCAACACATCCACACTCAGACTGAAGTTCTTCCTCCTGCCATGCAGATTTATTTCTAGAACAGGCACCAAAGGAATAGGTTGCATTGCCTGGCATAGGTATCACTTGTACACTGTTCTGTCCTTGAACTGCTGAAACAATGATTCATAATATAGCATTCCCTGATCCTTCTCCTGGAGCTTCTGAACCATTGCAATTGCAAAATCTTCAGTATTTAAAGAAATTTAGCCAAAAAAAAACAACCTTAGGATATTTTTATACTTTCATAAACAATAAGAAGTACTATAGCTGGAAATGTTGAATAATGTTAAGTATTTTTGTGTGGCACCTATTACTCAAGTACAGTAACACACGTACACGTATTACTCAAGTACAGAAACACACGTACACACACGTGTGTACATATATTTACACACACATGAATAGTTCCAAAACACATTAATAGCAGTTACACTGGCATATTATTTGCTCCAAGTAAACTAACTAAGTAGGCTGATAATGATTTCACCTCTTCTGATAATAAACTTACAAAGGTGTGTCTCAAGCTAGTTTTTCACAGACATACCTTGGTCAGAGCTGAGCATGTGGAGTGGTCCTCTGTACCCATTTGATAAGTGGAACTTTCCAGACTAAAAAAATGAAATTACAACAATACTTATTTGTGTTCCTGATACATTTGAAGCCAGAAGTAAAAGAAAGTACCAGTACAGCAGCTCAGTGGAAGGTAGGGAAAAATCTCTGAAAACAGATAACATTCTCAGTTGCTGAACCCCATTCTGTACTTAAGCCCTGTTAATCCCTTCAAAAAGACAACTGCAAATACATACATACTGATATGTGCATGGGTACATAGAAGGTGAGGAGGGGATGGTGGGTAGAAAGCCCCCAAGAACAGCCTGGACAGGAAAACCAAGCTATGGGTGCAGTTCTGCATGTGCTGTTCTATCAGAGTGAATTGCAAGAGCAAGACCCTTGTTCAACCAAATCTGCAGCACCCTTGCTTCTGTACAGTTTGTGATGGGTGGACAGGAGGGAGAAAGACTCCAGAAAGTGGATCCTTAGCAGGCAGGCTGGCCTGTCCATGAAGTGGGACATCAGTAATGGGTTAGGAAACTCATGCAAGTTACAGACAGCCAAGGGCTAGAAAAAGTGTCTGATCTGGGTCATTTTGCCAATAAGAGACAGCATTTGGCAACATCTCATTTGCAGCAAGGGTTGAATTGTGTTAGGTGAGAATGGGTAGAAGCTCAGTGGGGAGACAACATATGGGATAGGCTGGGAGCTCCTGAGGAAAAGGCTGGCAAGAGTGTCCTACAGAACAACACAGCACTGAGGTTGTACGAAGCAACCATTTCCATAACAGGCACCATCTAAAACTCTTGTTCTGTGGTCACCTCAGACCTCCATTACTGCATCAAACTTCTTTCTGGTCTCAGCAACGGTATTGATACCTTCCTTGCTGCCATCATTAATCTGCTTATTATTGTCACTACACCACTTCCTACGCCTGCCTTTTAGCTTTTCCTTCTCTGCTTAATTCCATGTCATCTCCTTGTCTTACCTTCCAAACTTTTTTTGTTATCTGTCATTTCTCATGCAGTATCAAAAGCTCAGCTTTACTTTCTGATACATCATATTGGTAGCCCCTGTTGTCATTAGCCCTGATAACAAAGAAACAGTTCCTGCTTTCTCCTCTGCTGCCTCCATTTATGGATTAAGTTTATGAAGCACCGACAGAGCCATTACATTTTTCACCTAAAATCACTCCTAAAAGTTTTCCCTTTCAGGGGTGCCAACACCAGTTATGATGCCAATGTGCTAAAACTATTACCAACCAGTCCACAAAAGAGCAAGCGAAAGGAAGAGCCAATTTGGGGATGAAAAGGACCAAAGGGAAGAGAAAGAAAAGAGTTCATGGGGAAAGGCAGCAGCAAGTCTGACAGAAAAGCTCCCAGAGAGAGGCAGGAAGCAGAAACCCAAGGAAAAATGATAGAGCTGGGGGCCAAGGGAAATAGAAAGGTTCTGTAGCCTGCTCTAAGTAAGTTGTGGAAAAGGGAGGTTGAGAACTGGACTGAAAAAGACACAAAGTACAATTCAGTGAAGATGAAGAAGAAAAAATTCAAATAAATTAATATAGAAAGCAGTATGTTAATTATCCAATAAACTACCACAGATGTTTAAAAAGGAATGAGACTATATACACTGCAGTCACTTTTGCACTGGAACCCAGCCCTTAGTATGTGATCAAAATTGTACTTCTTTTCCTTCCTGGAACTGCAGCCAGAAAGGTCACAGGCTTCTGATTTTCTAAGAGATAGGTTCAGTGAGAAGACCTGGCTCATGGGTGGGCCCAGCTTGGCTGGGACCAGGGAAGCTGGATACCCGTTCTGCTGCAGCATCGCTGGGGCAGGAACTGGTGGCCTCAGGAGGCTGACATGGGGTGCTGGGCTGTGGGCAGTGGGGGCAGCCCCAGGGGACTGGGCAGTGCCCTGTTACTGCTTTTGGTGCCTGATATCCGGTAATGGGCTGTGGGGCCTTTTTATCTAAACGTTTAATTCAAAATTCCATGCACTTGTCAACTGCCATTTAAATCCTGAAAAACCAATCACAGAGGAACAAACTTCACTGCTTTCTTTTATGGAATCTAGATAAGCCAAAAAAAAAAAAAAAAAAAACAAAAAAAAAAAAAAAAAAAAAACTTGGAAAGAAAGAAAAAGGAGAAAAAAGGACGAAAAGGACGAACAGAACCTAGTGTTAGAACAATGCACCCTAGCCAGGGTGGCAACGAATGATCTCCTCCCAAACTTGTTTCATAGGAAATGGGCCTCACAAATCCCTCTGCTTTGTCACATGTATAACTAACTCTCTGCCTTTGCATATGCCTTAATGTCGCCTCCCATGTTTCTCTTCTCAGTTAATGTCAGTAATAGCAATATTTTCCTTGCCATTCAGGTCTGTCTGACTTGTCTCAGACCTAGGTCCTCTTTGTCCCCTCCTGCTTTTCACCTCCATGTGAAAGCTTGATTCATTTATTCCTGCCATTGCACACCAAATAGCATAGTCAAAACTGTTTGTAAAAGTCCCAGTTACTTAGGACACCACTCCCAGGCAAACTCCTGTTTGCTGTTCACCTTGTGTCCCCACCCCTAGTAATCCTTAACCATAATTGATGACAGCTATGACCTCTCTTTCCCTCTTTACACTCCAGTGAGTACAAAGCATTTCTGCTTAAATGATTTTCCTTTTTGCTCCTATCTCCTCCAGCTTCTCCTCTCATTCTAGTCTAGATTTTGAATCTTCTTTTCAGGATCCAAAACTAATTTTGTCTGAAACCATACCTCTACTCTCATTACCCCCCACTCTTTCTTTTTTATACTCCTTCAAAAACTCCCTTACAGGAATCATGTACAAGTCCCATCACCAGTGATCCGGTGTCTGCTCTTTTACAGAAATAACCTCTTTGCCTGAAACATCCTGACACTTACTGACAAACTGTGTGTATACCTTTTTCTCTCTTCCTAAATGAATCTATGCTTATTCTTTCTTTCCCTTCTGCTTACCTCTGTGTTACAGGGCAAGCTGTTCAGCAGAAATGTTACGTTTAAAGTCTGTTTCTGTGAAACATGTTTTTATAGCATACTATGACACATGCAGTATCAAAAATTAAGAAGTTTGGAGACAGTAGGATTAAAGTGATAAGTTAAATCATAGAGAGCATAAAATGAAGTGTCTGCTGGCTTTTGGCAGAACAGTCTTGAAACTAAAGATTTGACATTTCAGAGCATTTGATGTTACAGTACACTCTAAGTTCAAAATAGTCTTGTGGATTCAGCTGCAGATACAAATGCTTGTAAAATCTGCAAATCTGCTTTCCAGAGTCAGCTCAGGTATCCAGAAAATGGAGAATGGTCAGTCAATGAGTGTCTGAAAAGGTAGGTGTCCCACACCACATGGGATTATCATAGCAGAAAAAGAACCCAAACTCTCCTCCTAAAAACTCTTGCCTGGTACACTGCATGCCTTCTTTCATCTGCCATTGATAGTGGAGATCCTACTGGACAGCCCTTGAGTGTCTCAAGAGCACATTCATGCTCTGAACCAAACATGTCAAGTTCTATGGAGTATTTTGTTTCTTTAAAAAACAGGTGTTGAAAAAGTACTCAAAAAAAGTATTCATGAAGTATCATAACAACATGCACAAAAATAATTTTCAGGATTGAATCAGCTCCCTTGACCAGTCTTATAATACTCACTCTAATGGAATAACCAATAGTGGCAGCAGATTGCTATCTTCTGAGCAAACCCAGCATCAATAGTGACAAGTCCCAAACTCACCAGTATTACCTGCTGGCAGCAACAAAACAGTGAGACTTGACCATGTGGGATGCCATTCCTGGCACTGAAGGAAAATGGTCCATAGCACAGCTTGTCCCTGCTTCCCCCGCTCCCAGCATTAGCGTGACCTGCCCAGACTCTTCCTCTCCTGGTACTCCCACCTCTTTGCACTCCACTGTCCAGCAGCACTCCAAAACTCCTGCTCAAGGCATGTTTGCATGGGCACCAGAGATTTTCCCTTAGCCCCCATCCCAGTGTGACCCCATCTTTCCCAGTCCTTTCTTCTACTCCTCAGGCAAAATTTTAACCCATTCTCCAGCAAATTCTCACCTCCAAAAGCCTTTCTCATATCGTCCCCAGCCAGCTCGCCCAGCAAATCCTGTTTTCCAGCTTCCCAAACACCCATCAGATCTCACCCTGATTCTGCTGTTCAGCCTTCCTCATGCACAAGCCAGCTCTTTGCTGGCTCTCCCTGCCAGACTCCTCCCTGTGTCTCCTCAGTCAGCCTCACAGCCCCCCCTCCAACCACCACACTTCCGAGCCCAGCTCATCAGAACTGTCTCTCCTTCTATTTCCAAGATTCCCACACAGCCCCGCTGCTTCTCACTCTCAGTTCTGTTCACAGCTAGTTCCAGGCTCTACACTTCAGCTTTTATAGTTATTTTAGTATCTCCCAAACTAAACTGACACATTTTCCTTTTCTTTCCCTCCCACATGAATTTTCACACTAGTCATCAAGGCACATTTTCCTGCTGATTTTGTTCCTTGAATCTATTTTGCCAGCAAACCCCAACAATTTCTCCCCTAGAAATTTGCTCACGCTTGTTCTTTAAAACAGATTGTTTACTCTCCTGTGCAGAAGAGGTTCCACTGAGAATGTACAAGAGGAAACTCTTAACCTCATTTTTTAAATGCTTATTTCAAAATCTGCAATGTACCTGGACTTTTTAGAGAAAAGGTCGCTGGAATCATTTAAGAGAAGAAAAAAGAGCACAGATTTCCTGTATAAAAATCAGTAAATTATTTTTGCTCAAAGACATTAAAAAAATATTGAGGCAGATATCTAGCCTGAAAAACTTCTGCTGAAATGCTTGAAATGTGACAAAATCCTGTGTAAATGCAAACTGTATTGAAATTAGAAGAGTCAAGATGCATACCACCCTTAATAAAGTCAGAAAGTGAATGAAAGCCATTGTCATTTCATTTCAGGCACCAGAATCCCTGTAACTTCAATTGCTTAACTGAGGAAAGCCATAGCAATGAATAATAGGCTGCCAAAAAAATCCTCTGTAGATTAATCTCATCACAAAGTGATTTCAAAAGCTAAACAATGTCTCAGTTTATGCCTTAAAATATTTTATGTCAATTTCTAAATACATAAACAAATAAAAAACCCAACCAACTCTGAAAAAGAAATCTCTCTTTGCAGAGATTTGTCTACACTTAAAAAATCATGGTGACATGAAAAGCTGCTAACAATCCAATTTTACTCACCAATCAGACAGCCTCAGTGGAGATTTCCCATGCCTCTGAGTGATGCTAAACAAACAAGAAAGATTCAGACAAAGAAATGTCAGTCCAGAGAGACATGTCATTTTAATTTTATGCCTAGGGATGGAAAGGAAATAGGAAAAAGATTTTGTGTTCTCCTTACCTGATCTTTAAGGCTGGGCAAAGTGCTTCTGTATCCACACAGATGCTTTCATAAGAGAGCATTTGAAACAGTTTGTACACATAGCATTTGTCTCTGTTTTGGTTAAATGCCCCAGTAAAAGTTGCCAGTGTTTCCCTGAGAATGTCTAGTGAGCATCTCCAGTTGCACTTTCCAGAGCACTGTGCTGTGTCTGTCCCTAGGTGTAACGAGCAGCATTTAACCACTCCCCGCGCAGGGTCTACAGCAGCTGCTACAGACTGCCAAGTGCTTCAAGAGCAGCCTGCCAAGAGGCTGCCTGCTAAGCAACCAAGAAAGGGAACGGTCTGGAATATGAGGGCAAAGGTAATTTTGTTGAGAGTAACTGTGTTGTGATAATATGCATTATTTTTAGGTGGAGAACAAGAAGCAAGATCAATTCAAACCCAAAGAACTCTATGCAAGAAGACTCCAATAAACTCTGGGAACTGGAAGGTAAGTTCTCATGGGAAACATGGCTAAAGCAGAAGGAATTCAGTAGAGTTGGCACTTCCTTAAAGACATTATGTTTAGGTACAAACACAAGCAATCCTACACAGTAGGAGGATAGGAAGTATAGTCAGAGACCAACTTGGCTACTTGGCTAAGCAGCACATTCTTCAGTGACCTGAAACACAAGAAGGAAATGTACAGAAAGTGGAAACCAGGTCAAACTCCTAAGGACAAGTATGAAAGAATAGCCATAGATGCTGAAACCAAGTCATAAAGGATAAAGCACACATTTAACTGCAAAAAGAAATGGATATAAGAGACAGCAAGAAAACAAATCTGGAAGGGAAAAAAAAAAAACCTAGTGATAGTTCACTTGCAGAAGGCAGATGTACATTTTCCATCATTTTTCATAAACGGGTGAACTGTAATTACATGACTAATAACTAAACTTAAACTCAGTAAGAAAGAATCTATCTAAAATAGGAAAAGAACAGGGCCAAAAATAATTTGAATGTACTGCAGTTCACATCATCCTCAAGTATACCACTACAGCACGTCTCCAGGAGAGCTCTCTAGTTGTTGTTGATGCACTAAGTGTCCCTGGACTAACACAGGAACCTACACCCCTGCACAGATACAGGAGGCTCCTTCATAGCCTGCTAAAGAGGTGAAGGGAGTGCTGTACAGACTGGCACCTGAGCCCGAGGAACTGCGTGTCAAGGTATCTT
Source organism: Onychostruthus taczanowskii (assembly GCF_017590055.1). Lineage (NCBI taxonomy): Eukaryota > Metazoa > Chordata > Aves > Passeriformes > Passeridae > Onychostruthus > Onychostruthus taczanowskii. The sequence goes on along the minus strand of NW_024496525.1, from coordinate 3,787,267 downwards.
GGCAAGGGAGAGAAGCAAGGTCAGATCTGTTTGCTTTGTCTGGAAACCCTCAGAAGTTGTGTGAGAAATGTGGGAAGTGGTGAACACAGTGCTCATCTTTATAAAGTCAAGAAATGAAGAAGAGATCAATTCTGGAAAAAAATACTAGAAAAAATGGAAATATAGATAATTCATAAAAGGCTGGAGATAATTGAGCTACATTGCTTTGTATTTTTTGGCATGTTGGCTATTAATTTCTGTACCATTACAAGAAGTCTTACAAATAGAGAAGAAGTAGGTCACACAACATGTTTTAATTTTAATAATGTTATGACTAGCATTGACTCATAACATTTTCAAAAGTATATTAAAGTGAAACTATTTCTGAAAGAGTGAAAAAATACTTGGGCATAGGGAACAAACAAGGAAAACAAATCCAAGCAAAAAAACCCAACACCAAAACCACAGACTAAGATTAGTTTTTCATCATTCACTATCAACCTCAAAAAATATAATCAGTAAGATTCTAGCTGCGTCCATTCTGGGCCGAGTAATGGTGCAGGTCATTAATGATTTGGATAAAGGAACAATCCTTCCACCTCACAGATAGCAATAAACCCATGTGAACAGTAAACTCATTGCATGATACATTAAACTCAGAATGCTTTTGACAAATAAGACAAATTATCTGTAGGAGAAAACTCATTACAATGCAGTTGTGTTTGCAAGTGTCAGGTTCTAAGGGGGAATAATAGCTCATAAAAATGTGGCAGCTATTCTGCCAAAAAAGGGATAAGAGGGGTACCAGTCAGACATAAGTTATTCGTGAATAAGTAGTGTTTCATTGTATCAAGAATGCAAACTGCATATTAGGAAAAGAAACTGCTTTGATTGTGTATTTGGTTGATACATTAAGGAATACCTCCTGTTATATTTCTGTCTAGCACAGCAACCAGTAGCACTGTGTCCTGTTCAGGCAAAACTGTTCCAAGGGAAGGCAGAACAACTGGAAAGAGTCCAGAGCAAAGCAGAGAAAATGGTCAGTTGTCTTGGGAAAAAAGAAAAGTCACAAGAGAGAGAGTTTGAAAGAATTGGGGTTACTCAGTTTAAAGAACAGAAGGACAACTAAACACATGAGAACACAAGTTACCTCTAGGGAGGTAAGGAGGAATTATATTTTTTTATCTGTGGTGGATAAAGAGATGGGTTCAAACTATGACACTGAAGGTTATGCTACATATTAAGAAAATCTTATTAACAGTAAAGACAATTAGATCCTTTTTCATTTCTGAGGTACTGTTGATTCTCTTTTAGAGCTTCAGAATGCACAAGATGAAATCTTGAGGTCTTTTCCAGTCTCCTTTTCTTTAAGTCTATAGTTCATCCTGTTGTATGATTTAGATGCCCCATCTTACCTCTCTACAAAAACTATATTTATCAAAGTTTTCATGCTAAACTATGCAAACCATGACTGTTATTTCAATATAGTGACTGTGAACCAATGAAGTCACTATGGGGATTAACACAGCCCAGACTGGCATGATGCCACCTTTTTTTTCTACTGTAAATCCCATTAGCTCTCATAAGAAATGTGAAGAGTTTTGGCAAAAGGACTGCTATCTTCCAGAAACTAGTGTGTCTGGTATTTGATGGTACACTGCTATTTCAACTGCCATAAATTTGTCCTTCCTAAGGATTCTAATGGAGTTTGCTAGAGAAGTCTTTGTATCTGCTGAAGCCTGCCCTTCTGGTAAGCTACTCCACCAACTGCCAACAAGACAAAGAGCTCATTTACCTCAGGGGCCATTTATTATGATCAGAGATGAAAGACACAGAATGGAGTGAAATGAGATGTGGGTAGAAAATGTGGAGACACACCTTGTTAGAGGGCTGCAGAATCAGGTTGCTTCATCTAACAATTTTTTCATGTGCTCGTTTTTTGTTTTAATCAAAATTCCAGATCACACAAGTTTAATAAAGTATCCTCACCTGGCAGAAAACATTAATTTCCTTTTTCCTGCCTTCCATCAAAGATCCAATTCTGTCAAGTACAGACATTCTTGGCCAAAGAACTGCATCATACAGATGACCAGCTGTCCTGGTTTAGGGCAAATTTGAGAGGAAACACAACAAATATGTCATAGAGGGATGTTGGTTGCACTAGTGCATTACAGAAGTTCCAAGGACATGTGACTCCATTGCCAACAAATACCAGTGTTGGTCATTACCTGTATTGCCTCTGCTATTTGCTTATAGACACATGTTCAGTTGATTTTGCACAGAAAAAATTCTCTTTGAAGCAGTTTTAATCTTGCAGAAAAAAATACATTTCTCACATTTCATAAACTATTGGAACCAGGAAAAATCAATTTCATACTCCTTCCTGGCCTTCTGAATTTCTATTGAACTCTGCATTTGTCTAAAATATAAAAGATAATCTGTTTCTGTGAAATAGAATATTTGAAAATATACTTTTCAAATTCAGGGTAATATCCAGCATAGCATGAAATTCATGCTTACCCTATAATAAAATACTGGAGGAGTCATACAACAAATATTTTTTCCATAAATTCATTAGCCTACAATTTTTCTCTGGGTACACCTTCCAGATTTTGCTGAAGTAAATTTTTGGTGAGGGCTAGGTATTTCACCTCAAATAAGGCTGAGAAGAAAAGAACAAATAAACTAAATACTTAATTTCTACTATCAGAGTTTAAAAGCTTTATAAATCAGGGAAAACTTTACATCTAAAAGCAATGTCTGTCCCTCTGTTTAAGCAACTGTGGCCACATCCATCTAGACCCACAAGGCAACATTAGTGACTGAGTCCCAAAGGATCTGCCAATAGCTTTTCTTCTAAGCCCGTGTTCCATTGAAATTAAGATGTAATAAAAAGTTTAATAAACTTAATAAACAGAGTCCCCAGGGCAAGTTCCAGTGCATGAAGCAATGGTTATCCCAAGGGAAAAATCCTGTTTCTTCAAAGATAAAAGATGTCAATGACATTTTTGGATATGAGATAGATTTTTTTTTGACCATGTGGAATTGTTTTATAATATCAGTGTCCTTATAAGACTTTAAAGATGAGAGATGTTAAACTATGTTAATTAGTAGCAATGCTATTTAAAATTAAGTAATAATTTTAATCAGATAAACTTCAGTTTTCTCACAACTTCTACTCTTCCAGAAAGAAAAGTAGCACTGGCAGCATCCAGATTCCAGATAAATAAAGCAGCCTCAGAAAAGCAGTTCTGCATGAAACCTTGCAATGAAACTGTCTGGAAAGATCATAAATTTTTAAATTACTGACTCTTCACTACATTTTCTTCCCCCTCAGATGCTATTTTAGCCTAAATGTAGTAGTACAAATAAAACATGGCTTTTAATGGCCCTTTTAACAGTTATTTAAGAAACAGGCCTTGGTACCATGTTGTGTAACCATAGCATGGGTTGTACAAATGTGGCTAACCATGCCTGTGTCCAGCTGTGAGCCAGGGCTCGCTCACCATGGGAGAGCAGGGTGAGGAATGTCTACAGGGAGATGGCAGAAGCCCTTTGTGCAGTCACAGTTCGGTAGCACTGTTAGAGCTATCTCTTGCTTTGTCCACACAGGCATGACTAAATGTCTAAAGCATGTCTCTGTTACACATTTACATGCCTACTCCGAAAAGCTGCCAGTACTGTTCACTAGAATTTCTAACTAGTGAAGCACTCCTAGTATATGTGAAGCCCAAAGGGGGAAAAACCCACAAGGTGATCCTTCATTTCTGTTTTATTTGCTTCAAATTTAGAATTATTTATATCTTTCAAAAGGCCAAAAAAATTTAAGAAAAAATATTAAAGCAGTGTGTGGAATAGAAGGAATAGAAGAAATAGAAGAATCTATTAATTAATTTGTACTGTCACTTCGCAGCCCCTATTCAAATGCTGCAAGAGCTGAAAAAAAAAGCAATTTACTGCTTCCAAAATAATGTAGTAGAACCCATCCTACAGGTAAAAGTGCCCAGCTGTATAGGATTTTTATTGTGGAAAGATTTATCAAGCAGCTTCCAAATTTGGCATGTAAGAATCCAAAAGGAAAGAGTATTCTAGAAATGATCTTAAAAAAAATACAGTAAAAGAAACTTGTGATCACTTTTGTATTTTCTGTATGTTTTTATGAATAAGGAGTCCTTGCACTAGTAAAAAATAGGTTCATACATCACATTGAGAAATTAAAAAATTCAGAAATTTGAAGGGGCAAACAATCTCTTGTATTAAGAAGCTTTTCTAGGGTTTTCAGGCCAAGAATTTGAGATATCAGTGAAGAAACTGAAGAAGGTAAATGAGATTGTGTTCTGGTTTTTGATCAAAGCAGACAGAACAAAATTACAGAAAATACAGAATGTAATAAGCCATGAAGTTCAAATGAGTCTATAAACAATATCAACATTTCTTGCTTAAACTACTACTTTAAATCTATTATCTAAAAAACATTTAGCTTCTTATGTGATTTGTCTATCTCTTTTACATAATATTACACATAATATTTCCCAGATAATAGGAATTAATCCTGGATATCTGGCTTAAATTCTGCAATCTTTTTCCCACTGCAATTAAGGAAGCAAAGTAAGAAAACTAGCAAACCACATGGAAATGCTAACAACTGCAAAATTATTTCTGCATCTGAGGAGATCAGTTGAAAAGCCAATTTCTCATGACATCACTAAACATGAATCAAAACTCATTGCCTTTTAAAACACAAACAGGAAACACAAAAGTTTTTACTAACAAAACACCTAGAAGATAAAAAAAAAAGGATCCTACTACTCTTCTAAAAGGAATAGATAAAAAATAATTACCTCTACAACACTTTCTGTCTCTGCAGCTTCCTGCTGGATACAGCTTTGTGCAAGTCTGGCTGAGTTTATTGCTTTCTGTTTACTCAAAGCCTTAGCTCAGATAAAAAGAAGGTGTATCCTTGAATACTATACGTACAACACGGCACATTGTGGTCTTTCTTCAGCAAGCAAGTTTGAATTTTTTCTTAGCAATATTTGACTTCTGAAAAAAGGGAAGAGAGTATTTAGGCTGAGTAACTTTTACCTTAATTGTTAAAACTTCCTTTATTTTAAACAATTTCCTTCATCCATTCCCTGTCCCTGCACTATGCAACCTTTCAATTTCTACTTCAAAAAATGTCTGACTCAAAGGTCAGAGAAGGTCTTCTGAGACATTTCAGTCACTGATGTCAAATACATTGATTTCTACCTCTTCTGGTGTGGAATGCAATCATTTCACTTCTAGCCTGTCTGGGTGTCAAGAGCTGTTTGGTGACGTAAAGATGGAAAAAAGTGCATATGTGAAGTACTCAAAGAGATGAAAGTGTGTGCATTGGATTTGCCCTGAGATTGACATTGACTGAAGAATTGAAGGAGATGGAAAAAGGAATTAAATACTTGAATAGAATGCATTTGGAAATATTTTTTAAGTATCTGTCCTTAACTCTCTCACTGATGATACTATGAAATAACCCTTGTCAAGGGGATGCCTGAAGCCCCTCCCATCCAAAGAGACTTGACAGACTTGAAAAGTGGGCCTCAGAAAATGTCATGGGTTCACAAGACCAAAAGCAAGGTCCTGCTCTTGGCTTGAGGCAATGCCAACCACAAAGGCAGGCTGGACATGGAATGATTGAGAGCAGCCCTGAGGAGTACTTGGGGGTGTTGGTGGATGACAAGCTGGGCATGAGCTGGCAATGTGTGTTTGCAGCCCAGAAAGCCAATTGTATCCTGGGCTGCATCAAAAGCAGCATGGCCAGAGGCGTGAGTGAGGGGATTCAGCCTCTCTGCTCTGCTCTATTCAGCGGGTGAGGGAGGGGATTCAGCCTCTCTGCTCTGCCCTTCTCTGCTCGGCTCTGCTCTGCTGAGACCCCACCTGCAGTGCTGTATTCGACGCTGGAGACCATTCAGCGTCGAATACAGCACTGCTCAGGATTCACCTGCAGTGCTGTATTCGACGCTGGAGACCCCAACACAGAAAGGACATGAACCTCTTGGACTCAGTCCACAGGAGGGCCACAAAGATGACCAGAGGGCTGGAGCATCTCTCCTGTGAAGACAGGTTGAAAGGGTTGGCATTATTCAGTGTGGAGAAGTAAAGGCTCCACTGAGACTGAATTGGACCTTCCAGTATTTAAAGGAGGCTTGTAAGAAAGATGAGGACAAACTTTTCAATAGGGCCTGTAGTGGTAGGACAAGGGGCAAAGTCTTTTAACTGAAAGTGGGTATATTTAGATTAGATATAAGGAAGGTGTTTTTTGTTATGAGGGTGGTGAGATACTAGAACAGCATGCCCAGAAAAGCTGTGATGCCCTATCAATGGATGTGTTCAAGACCAGGTTGGATGAAGATTTGAACAACTTGATCTAGTGGAAGGAGTCCCTGCCCATAGCAGGGTGGTTGTAACTAGATGATCTTTAAGGTCCCTTCCAACCCAAACCATTCCATGATTCTATGATGTTGTTCAACTCTAACAAATGCATAAATAGAATATGGGTCTGTCTTATGCACAGCAACCTGTGTATTGTAACTGCCCCTTTGTCATGGGCAGCAAGGGGATTGGACTTCAAGCCTAACTTATTACCTACTGAAACTAACAGCAACTTGAGCTCATGAAAATTTTAAGTCTAATTTGAGTCACAGTAGTGTCCTGTAGTTCTGCATCAGCAGCTCTGCCTAGGCTTATCTTTTAGTTCATTTAACACCCTCATTTGTACCTCAAAAGTGAGACTCTGCAGACCACAATAGAGTTAAATGTTCATTTTGGAAGAAGAAAATCAGACCACATCACTAGGCCACAGTGACTGCCTAATGACCTATATCACCAGTACTCACCTATCCAAAGAGAAGAGCGACACTCTAACCAAGTCCACAGCATGAACCGGATTCCTTCAATTTCTGTAAAGCCTAAAAGTGCTATGGTTGCAATTAAAAATGCAAAACTACAAGTGACTTTCTTGATGAATTTGCTGACTTTGTGCTTTCTGGAGGTATAGCACTACATTACCTACTGTACATTTAAACAAAATGGAAGAAAACCAACAGACGTTCACTGGAAGTTGCCTCCCAGTACGTTTCTTTGTTGTCAGTGACTTAGAAATCCTCTGGTGAATGAGGGACTTTATTGACTTTATTAGCCAATCACAATTAATAAGATTATAAGATTTAATAATTTGCAGATAACCTTTGTTAAGGTTGTACCCTGAAGCAGAACAACACCTTATCAAATAAAATCACAAGTGGGTCGGTTATACATTATCTTTAGAGGTTAAACTACCATCAAAAGCAACTGTGACAGAAGTATGATATGCAGGTAATTATTTTCAGTTATGACTGTTTTTAGGAGAGCAATACTTAGAGAAGAATCAGATAATAATTTTTCTACCCAGAAGACCTAAATTACAAAGGAGTACTGCTAATAGAACAGACTAACCTTGATGCAGTATGCTCTTTATTAGGGAGGCTAAGCAGAAGCTTCCAATGTTTCAGCAAATGTGACTTTGTTATTAGAGAAATAAGGAGGGTTCTTAGTCTCATATTTTTATTAGAATAATGGGGCAACATGTTTGTGATACAGGAAAGGAATAAACAGATCATGTTGCAGATGTGAAGGAAATAAGTAAATGCTGATATTTTTACAGAATAACATGGTGCAAACTGAAGAGAATCTTTCTATCTCAGTCTTTTAAAACAGCTCTCTGGTAGAATTTTTTTAATTTACTTCTGTTTCTACTTGTGGTGGGAAAAGAAGGTACAGCAAAGGGGAAAAGTGCCTGTTCAATTGTGTTGCCTTGTGTTACAACATGCCACAGCTTCTGTAAATTTGGAAAATCCATCTTGTTACTGACTTAAGAGACTTTTTAGAAAGATATAAAGCACCCCAATACAGATGTAGCATCATGAAGACCTGTGCCCAGAACAATATTTGTACCCTCCTGGTTCACCTCACAGATTTATGAGAGCTTCTTACTGGAATTACTGAAACTTTTAGGTTGGGAAAAGCTTTCCTAGATGTAATGGGCAAGAGATGGACTTTCTAGGCTAGTCTTGTGCAGAACTCACGTGTGACTTAGTTACAGCTTGAAACTAGATATGTGTGTTTGGGCTAAAACACACTTCTCCACACTTCTCCTGTTTTTAATAACATTAAAATGTTTTTAATGATAAGGAATCTATCCTCTATTCTTCTATCTTAACTCACCATCACTTGAGTCTTCCCTAATAAAAATTGCCACCTTTTTCCAGCTTGAATTTGTGAAAACTCAGTCCCCAGCCCCAGAGTCTTGTTAAACACTTCTGCAGACATATTGAACCAACTTCTGCCATCAAGCTTTGCTCTGCAAAGTAGAACACAGACAGGAACAAAAGGAAACCAAGAGCAGCTGGTAACTTTGAAACATTTCAGTTATTTTGGTATTCTTACTACCCTTCCCAATCTTCAATATCATCCATAAAGTACAGACAGAAGTACTGGAGCTGGTGCCAGGAAAGAGCATATATCAGTATCACAGAGAAAAGTTTCAGTTTCATTAAGTCAGTATTTGAAATGCAGTATTTTCCCAGAATATAACACACTGGAGCCTAGAGGGCTGGATGCATGCTGTCTTGTCATATGATGATTTGTAGCAGGCATTAATCACTACAGTCTTTTATCCTTTATCTTCTAAAACAGTTACCTGCAGCACAGTACATTTGATGTCGCTTTGAAAATACCAAATAAACTTAGTTTTAATTGGAAAAAAGTAACTAGTGAAAATCAAACTAACATTTTTAATCTGAACAATAAAATTTGGGAAAGATTATAAGAAAAAAATTTTAAAACATTAAAAAGTTGTACAAGATTAAAGTAAGAGTAGCTGTATACCCTTTACCTCCATACATGGATAAACATTAACATACTTACATGGTTGTTCAGTAGCATAATAATATCAGTTACCACTGCAAACCACTGTATTATTTGTCCCAAGTAAACTGATGAAAATGGGTGATACTTATTTAAATCTCCTGGAGATAAATTTCTAAGTGCAGGTGTGTCTCAAACAAACATTTGGCGGGTAAAAATCTTGGTCACAGTCAAACAGGGTGATCTTCAGCACTTGATCTAGGGATAAGATTTTCCATGTAAAAAATAAAATTACAATAATACCCATATATGTTACTGATATGTTTGAGTGTCGAGGCAAACAGTTGAACTGACAGGGTTTTCTAATAAAAGACCAGCAAGACCTCTGGAAGCAGATAGCAGGAATAGTCATTGGGCTGCATTCTCTGCATAAGCTCTCTTAATCATTGGATGGTTGATATGCCAGCTGGCTTTTCCATAATTCAAAACTATTTAAATTTGATTATTTAAATAACCAATGCAAATAAGGTTTGCTCTCATTATTTTATAATCAAATTCCTTCAAAAGTCTTGAAAATAACCCAAACCAACAAAAAAACAACCAAAAAACCACACACACACACACACACACACACACACACACCCCCACACACACAACCACAAAACAAAGCTGTTGATGCTGTTGATCTGAATTTGGAAGAGAAATATTTTCTCTCCTGATGGGAGAAAGGAAGGAAAGTAACATATACTTGCTACACATAAAAAGGAATATTCAATAAAGAACATAAAAAGGCAAGGAGAATATGCATAGAAACCCCCATGGTTCCTCAGAAAAATAAAATTCACAATTAGACTGTTGCCCTTCACACACCAGTTATTCACAGTGCTCTTCTCAGATCTTAATAACTTACCTTGCTGTAATCACTATATTCAGAAGTCTGACATGTTACATCCAATGTTTACTTCTAATTTCAATCCTTCATTTTGATCACACCACACATCCATTGCTTGTCTGCATTCTGAAGACCCCGTATGTCTTTGCTGTGTTCACCAGAAGTGCTCTCTCAGCTGCGAGACTTCCAAACTGGTACTGTATTACTGGTTCTTCTGGAGTTGAAGAAAATTAAATCAATAGCATTCCTCTTAACTAGACAATAACTTTTATCAAAGGTATCAGTTCAGTACAGCATGATCTACCTTTGGAATAATTTATGTTCCATTTAATTTTTCTGCTTTAATTACTTCTTTTCTTTAAAATCTTTGAAAAGAAATGTAAAAGCTGAAATTGTTAGACTTAAAGAAGAGAAGATTGATATGAAACATAACAGTCTTCAAGTAAAAGAAACCTTTGCAAAGAAAAGGAAATAATTTCTTGTGTTTGGAAGAAATGAGAAATAGTGTGTGTGTACTACAGTGAGAAACTTCAGTTATTAGAAATAAACTTCAGATATTAGAAATAAACATTTAGTGATAATGCTGTTAAACTCCAGCAAGAGCCTGTCTAAGTAGAGTGCAGTGTCTCTGCCAGCTGGGGCTTTTGTGGCTGATCTGCATGTGTCCTTTCTCTACTTCTCTGTCATTCTTATGATGTGCTTTTCTTGGTTCTCAATGCTTCGCCTCCTGAAAGACCGGAGTTAATGAGACCCAGCCCTCTGCATGAGAGGATCAACTCTGGTTTTCACTTTTGTAAGGGAGAAAGAGGGGTTTTTTTGCTGTTCCCAGCCCCAGCCTATGCAGCCACCCAGTACAGCAGCCACAGAACACCATCATCTTCTCTCACTAAGAATATTTGTTCTGCCCTGGTAGCCTAAAACAGGGACCAAAATTCTGTTCTGTTGTGGAAAGTCTATGCACACCCCCACACACATGCTGGGGTTGCTGCCTTTTCATGCTTGACGGTGAGTACCTCACAATGAGCACATCAGTGGCCACGGACAGACAAGAACAATGACTTTCTTTCTTGATGGAAACAGCTGCTAGAAGAGTGCTTCCAAAAGCCCAAAGCATACACATTAAGGTCCCAGAAAAAGTAAAAAGAAAAAAAAGGTTTCATTTTTCCTAGCTTTATGAGCATTTCTCAGTCAAACTGGGGTGAGGATTTTGTCAAAGGTCAACTCTTTGCATGCTAAGATGATTATCTTGTCACATACCTCTACAGATGCGGATATACCTCCAGGTGTGTATTATGCAACACACACACATAAGAAAATGCATTTGTCAACTAGGCATAAAAATTGGGAGTGCACGTTCTGAATTCCAAGGGGAAAAAAGGACAGATATTCCGTAATTGCCTTCAGACTCCACAAAAGGCTTGAGTCTGAGCCCATTGCAGTGAGGTTATAATATGGAATAATGTGGTTTCTCTTCTTCTAAGAGATCAGACCAGTCTGAAATTTTCTAGCACCAGAGCAAAGGGTGAGTTGTTATAGAAAGGTATGGATGTAGTTCAATTCTTAAAATTCAATCACCTGTGACTCAAGTGCAATAATTAAAATAATGCTGGCACCAATCACTATAATAATTCTAGAAAGCTTCTGACAGTGCTCCTCTAGCTGTAACAGAAATGTAGTGATCAAGAATGGGGCTGTCAGAAGTTAGTGCAATCTTTTGTTCCTTCATTTTACTTATTGACTACTGATATAGTGTAGGTGAGCAGTCCTTGGATCCTAGCCATCAGACCACAATTCTTTATCTACCCACAAATTGGTTCATTCTTTTAAAAACTAGTCTTCTCATTGCCTCAACTCCATCCACATTTTTTTCCCTTAAACAGAGACCAAAGTTTTCTGAATGCCTGTATGCTTTATTTGGCATATCACATTCTCTGCTCAAATGCTGCCATTGTGCTGATAAGTAATAGTCAAAGAGTACTTAGTTAAAAAAATGTCAGAAGAGTCCTCTGAAAGTCACCTGGTCCAACCCCCCCCCCCCCCCCCCCCCCCCTAAAAATCCCCCCCAAATTCCCCCCAAAGTGGGACAATCACCAATACCAAACCACATCACCTACAGACTTGTCAAGACTTGAAAAACTGAAGCATAAGGTAGAAGGTCCTGTAGGAGGGTACTACTACAGCTTGCACAAGTGTTGGTGTTCATTCACTAGGAATGTTTCCCTGAAATGCAGCCATGGTAAGGAGACAAAAGTCTTTGGACGCTGTTCTGAACACACACATATTTCTGTGCTCTACTTCTTGTAATACAAGACAAGGGTGTTTGAAGACATCTGAGATAAATAATCTCTTTGTTTACATTTTGCAATACAGAATGAATGACAGTTTCCATTACCTGTACGTTTATGATTGCTTTGACAAAATCCCAGAGCAACATGGACCATTTAACACAAATCTGTCATGAACAGCAAGGTGTATTAAGTTAGGCAACATTAAAAAAATAGCTGTCTTTTTCTCTGTTCCACAGTAAAGTTTTCATCCAAGCAATTGCTCCAAATTAAGAGCTAAGGCATCATGAAGAGTCACAGCTGATATTTCACTGCTAGTAGAAGTGCTAGCGTGAAAACAGGATAATGGGACTGGGAGTGAAACCAAAGATATTGCTGTCACCTAGAGTGTCTAGAAACTGGTATCAGGAAGTTTTCCCTGACACTCAGAATAAGTTGTCCTACTGAGAAGGGATCAGTGCATACGCACTAAATTCAGGCAAGTTCAGGAAAGAATTTGGCCTAATGAATAATAAAATAATTTATTATTTTATTATGGAAGGGATCTTTAAAAGTCATCATGTCCAGCCCCTCATGCCATGAACAAGGACATGTTCAACTAGACAAGGCTTGTCAGAATCTGATCAAAGGAAGTCTTTCTGATAACCCTAATATACCTAACCTCAAAGTAGTGTACCCATACCATCTCTGACAACAGTTGCATAGGCCTTGGCTCCTGACCACCTCCACCTACCCCCATATGACAGGACAGGTTTTTTCTAGAGACACCTCCTCAGAAGGTCCCTGCAATCTTCTTAGCATCAGCATGGTCATTATGTCTATTTCAGAGGCAGGAGAATATCTGCATATCTGACTCTCCTGGGACCCTTTCCATAACCTCTTGCTGTACAGCTGAGAACAAACTGATGGGTTAAATAAAATTGTATTTACATTGTGTGATGCCAGCACTTACAGCCAGCTATGCTGACTGGCTTTCATAAAGTGTGTCTTGATTCCTTTCTTCTGCTTTGTAGTAAGAGTAAATTTACCACCAGCTTTCTGATGGCATCTCAGTACAAGGACATACAATATAGCCATTGTGCAACCTATTCTCCGATTCCACTATACATTTACAGATTTTTATATTTACTCAGATTTTTGATAACTTGGAAAGAAATTTGGATAAAGGTATTTGTCTTAAGTACATCCTGCCAAGAGTGATATGATTTTATAACGTTAAGCAGTGCTTAAACAGCACTTAAAATGTACATTTTTTGAGGAGAAATTGAAGGATTCTGGGAAGGCCAATCTCAAGGGAAAGACAGACTAATATATTTTGGGCTATCACCTCAAAACTGCCCTAGAAGTCAGAATATTTTAGAGATAAGGGACTGCAAGAATTCCTTTGAAGAAGTGCAGAGAGTGCTTCCTCTTTCTATGAGCAAAAGTTTCACAAAAGTAGTATCTTTTTCTCTGCCACACAGACGACTCCAGCCTTTGCAGAAGAGTGGAAAAGATGTGCAAGCACTGCGTAGTTTACTATATAAGCAACAGGTAATTGGGGAAGAAGAAATTATATTTTTTTTATTATTTTGTTTAAAGGTTATCTTCCAACACCAATAATTGAGTATCTCATAATAAAACAGAATAGCCTGGGCTTTTGCCAATACCTTGCAAGAACGCATTAGAGAGACTGTCTTCAAGAACTGCTGGTTCTTTCTACCTGTATCCTATTTTTGCTTACATTTTTGTAGAAGTAACAATAAAAGTAAAACAGGCTAGACATTGCTGATTTTAACCCCTGCCCTCTCTTTAAGATTACCTCCCTAAGACACCTAAAAATTTCTAACCACAGAAAAATTACAGGAAGTCTGGTTAAAATTTCAGACTCTCATTGCAGGGATTTGGCTGAATATTGATTTGGGAAGGCAGATGAAAAATACAGAAACAATGAGAGGAGAAACTGCACTAAACATTGGCCCTCCATGCTCCAGGGAAAATCCTAAAGTAGTAAAACACTCCAAGTGCCTACTGAAAAATACTAGCTGTGGAAAGTTACCTGAGAGTCTTCCTGTACTCAGGAATGCAAGTTCTGTCTTCACTCACAGAACTAGGCAATCTTCATATCTAGATCTTCTGCCAGTTTTTCTTCCTCCTACATGACTCTTAACTCTGGTATCTGCCTGGAGATAAAAAGTGAGAATTTCAGGCTTCTTCCTTCTCTGAATGTGATACATGTTCAGAAACTGCAGGTTTTTGGTTTCTCCTGGTCTAGCTATTCCATAAAATTCCATATAATATGTAATAAAGAAAATGGGTACATAATTTTAAAAGGTTTTGTACTGAAAATAAAACATTTGAACTGGTGGACAAAAAACATTTTGTTCTGTAAATAAAACATTTGAACTGGTGACTAATGGATGATGACTATTGTGTGTCTTTCTGATCATGCAGAGCTTGGCACTGTATTTTCAGGAGAGTGAATCAGAAAAGCCGTTGTTACACTCCAAAGGGACCTTTGTATTGCTGATCACTATAATCAGACAGTCACTTCATGGTTTTCTAGAAATCACCTGAGCTGGATCTTCTGTATAAAACTGATGAAAGATTGAGATTATTTGCAGACACAAAAATGTTAGATTTAAAGTTTTCCTGATTAATCTAGGGAATATTGGATACTTTTTGAGAGAAACCAAGAAATTTCTTGTTAACAGAAGGAATGGAAGAATTTCAGGTAAAGTAATCTGTAGTGTCTTGGGAACCACCAGTAACCCATCAGTTAAAAAAGAAGTAGGAAAACAAAATCTATGTCTTTAAAATATGGTACATGTAGTAATTTCACCAATCAAGGCTTTTTACCTAGTCTGGGCCAAAAGAGAGCTACGGAAAAGGAGGGAGTTAAGAGACAGCCACGCTACCAGCACAGGCTTGAGCTCTGCTCTGCACTGGTGCAGCCTCACCTGTGGTCCTGTGTGCAGCTTTGGGTGCCACAATATGAGAAAGACATAAATCTATTAGAGAGTGTCCAAAGGAGGCCATGAGGACGATGAAGGGTGTCAAGGGGAAGCCCTTCGTACAAGAAGTAGCTGAGGTCACTTGGTCTGTTCAGCCTGGAGAAGAGAAAACTGAGGGGAGACCTCACTGCAGTCTGCAACTTTCTTGCAAGGGGATGCAGAGGAGCAGGCATGGATCTCTTCTCTGTGATGAACAGTGACAGGACCAAGGGAATGGCTTGAATTTGTGTCAGGAAGTTTAGACTGGAAATTAGGAACAGGCTTTTCACTCAGAGGGTGGTTGGGTACTGGAACAGGCTCCCCAGGAAAGTGGTCACAGCACAAGCCTGACAGAGTTCAAGAGCATTGTTTGGACAATACACTTGGGCATATGGTATGACTCTTGTTGATGGCTCAGTTCAGGGCCAGGAGCTGGATTCAATGATCCTTGTGGATCCAA
The DNA here is from genome assembly GCF_017590055.1 of Onychostruthus taczanowskii. Classification (NCBI taxonomy): domain Eukaryota; kingdom Metazoa; phylum Chordata; class Aves; order Passeriformes; family Passeridae; genus Onychostruthus; species Onychostruthus taczanowskii. The sequence continues at coordinate 3,771,796 of NW_024496525.1, read as the reverse complement.
CCTGCCATATTCTGTTTTTCTGTGATTTTACCTTCCACAGGCAGAAATGAGAGTATGAGGGAGCTGGGAAATTCAAGCGCCACAAAACAATCATGAGGCAAATGTGTGACCTGCCTGGCATAGAAATGGAGTCACATTACATGCACTACTCACCTGCTTGTATGTTGGTCACAGCACAGCTTTGGATGACTCTGTTCAGGGCTAGGAGCTGGATTCAATGATCTTTGTGGATCCAACCTGCCATATTCTGTGTTTCTGTGATTTTATCTTCCACAGGCAGAACTGAGAGTATGAGGGAGCTGGGAAGTTCAAGGGCCACAAAACAATCATGAGGCAAAGGTGTGACCTGGCTGGCATAGAACAGAGTCACATTACATGCACTACTCACCTGCTTGTATGTTGGTCACAGCACAGCTTTGCACTAGTGACCACAGACTAAAGCCACAACCCTTCCTCATGGCAGCAGTCCTGGAATGAAGACTGAGTGCATGGAGAAGCTCCTGCATCCAAGATGGAGAGGAGGATGGCGGCTGCTCCTGCAGCACTGGGCCCAAGGAAATCCCCAGGATGGAAGGGCCTGTCCTGCTGATAGATACAACAGCTGGGTCCCACTGACAGGACCAGGCTTGTGGTCCTGGGCCAGGGCTGGATAAAAAGCCATCCCACGGGGCTGGGTTCAGCTCCATCATGGCCATGGGGACAGGCCATGCCAGGGCATCGGCCCAAACACAGGCGGAGGCTCAGAGCCAAGATGTTCCACAGGCATGGCTGAGCTGGGGGCCAGCACGCGCCAGGGCAGCAGGGGCTGAGGGCCCTGGGCTGGGCTTACAGCGAGCCCCTGGGCCTGGCTGTGGGCAGGCTCTGGCTGAGGGCCCTGGGCTGGGCTTACAGCGAGCCCCTGGGCCTGGCTGTGGGCAGGCTCCGGTGAGGCAGGTCCGGCCGGGCGGTGCCCCCGGAGCTGGCACTGCTGGTCTGGGGGGCCCTGAAGGTGACATGGGAGCTTACAGTGAGCTGTGGGCCTGGGCCCCCTGATCGCCCAGCAAAACAACAGTGCTAAGGTTCTTCTATTTCTGCTTTTCGTACTCTTATATTTCTTCTTTTGCAATCCTTTTTGGCATTATTTTCACTGGTTTGCTGCACTTTGTGAAAACTACTTTTTAGTAGATTTCCTTAAACTCATTCCTTTGGTTGAGCTGATTGGTCCTTAGGAGGATTTAGCTCACCTGTGGGAGCCACAGCTTCCCTAAATCTATGGCTGAAAAGAATCCTTGAGCTATTTTCTCACTAGTTCCCCACCACTGGTCCCCTCTAAGCACTGGTGAACACCGGCTCCCTGGGGCTGCAGCAGCCTCCACAATGCCCTCCATGGCAGCTCCCTCTGTCCTTGCAATGCTGCAGCCATGACTGCACGGATGAGGCTTACAGGGATTTGTTTCCCATAGAATGCCCACGAGTTCTTGTTCTCTTGTGTGCATGTAGTTAATCATTTTTGAAAAGCAACCTTCCCACAAAATTTCATATCTGCTGTTGGAGCTTTAATCTCATTTGCTGGAGCAAGTAAGATAAATAGTGAATGGAAATAATCAAACTGCTGTGCCATAACTGCATATTTTCTTTACATTCAGCTTCTAACAGACCCTCAGCCCTCTGAAATGTTCATTTCACAATTCAAGTTTAAAATCTTTATTTTTTGTTCCTCATCTTGTTTGCTCAGTGCCTCACTCCCACTGTTCTGCTGAAAAATGGGCAAGTGTGAGTAATTAAGCCAGAAATAACATATGCACCAAGCTGCTACAATTAATCCACCAGTTAGACTAATATAGTCTAATTTTAAACTCTAGTTTTCCTGATTTTTCTGTACAAAACACTGCACTTTTTAATCTATCACACCAGAACTTCTGCTTTGAATCAAAAAACTTTTAAGAAGAGTATATTTTTAACAGAGTTAAAAGACTGTAGGGGGTAAACATGGAGCTTAAGACTGAATGAATAAGTGACAGAAATCTGGTACATCTTGCACTTCCACAGATCAACAGCTGATCTGGGTTGATTGTGCCATTTTCAGAAAGGAACAATTATCTTTACAACCCTCTCTTTCATAAGAAAAAAGATTACACAAGGCATTTTCAAATGTCATTTGATGATTTCCAAAACAGCTCCTACCATTTGCTCTCTGCAGTGATTGGCTCACTCCTGTTCCTCAAAGATGTCAAAATTTAACAGTCTGTTCTGTATTTTAACTTAAAAACTCCTACCTCTCTTTCCCACCCCTTCCCCTTTTTATGCAATAATTCATATTTCATTGTTGCTTTTATATACCTGATATTGTTAAATAATAATTTTGTACCTACCTGTTGAAAATTTAGAAATGCCTCTAGTCTTTCCAACTTGTTTGCCACTGTCTACTGTCTGCTTTTTTCTAGAATATTTACCGTTTTATTTTTTGCTTGTGCAAGTAGCAGATCACAATATTTACATTTTGAATATTGACAATTATATTGTAAGGAAGTTCAGTTCTCAAATTTGTATTGAAAAGTACCTGAATTCAAATATTTTTAGTTATGCCAATTAAGAGTTTCAGCTTAACTCACTAGTTTAAAAATATCTGTACTTTTTCTTCCATGGGAATATTGGGTTGTGGATACCCTACACTCAGTAGAGATTGATACAGTTATATCATTTTGCAAAACATTTGAACTTAGGGTAATCACATTGGGTACTATTTAAAAGCAGTTATCACATTTAGCATGGCATCACATACATGCAGATATTACTTTAAAAATTACATTAAATATTTAGTACTTGAATTGAACTGTTGCTGCGAATTGAGAAAATAATCCAAACTGGAAGAGAATTTCAAGCATGTGCAAGCAAATGGAGACATTTTTCAGCTGCAGATCCAAAGTCTCTGCAGTTATCTTTGCAAATTTTTCTTGGGTATTTCTGGGTTTTTACATTTCCCATTCTTTGATATATTTCTAAATCTTCATTCCTTTGAGTCTAATAATATAAAATTTTAGCCATTTTTAGTTTGTGTTAGTCCCCAGAGTAAACCTAAACAAACTTTTACACCCTTGTTTTCCATAATTACTACAGAATTAAGCAATTTGATAGACTTTTCTTTGCTGTTCTGTTTATCAAATTCATTTCCACATTTCTGCTGAAGCACTAAAGAAATATTTGTAGGTGTTCTGTAGGTTTTTGGCAATACTGCTACACAGCAATTTCCTTCTAACACATTTTAAAACATTTCTACATTGATCATCCTGTCTGTGAATATATGTCTACCTAATGTGCACCTTCTCCTAATAAGCCCTGGCACATTCACAAGCATGGAATAAATATTTTCTTTTCTAAAACAATTGAAAGCTATGCATTTCCAAGATTTTATCTTTACACCTAAATTATTTATGCCTGGGAAATTATTTCTGTGCAATATTTCTGAGTCATGTTTAACAAGAATACATTTTTCTCATTTTTTCCTTAATGTACATTAATACCTCACTGTCTGATAAATATGTATTAGGTTTCAGCCTACAGGTTCCAGTCTCTTGACATAGCTCTTCCTTTAATGTTTTCAAAATAATTATTGTGTTGCACAAAATCCATTTACTAAGATCCTTGGTTAGCATTTCCAGTCCTTGTATTTGGGCTCTGTGAAATGCTTTTGCTATGACAGTTGTACTGACATTTTAGAATTGCTGGGAGTCACTTCAGCCTTTGTTGCTTCCTTGTGCAGTCCTGCATGCTGCTCCCTGTCAGTGTGTGCTGACTGCCTTTTGCAGATTCCTTGGATCTTTTAACCTTCATTCTTCTATGCTTGTTTTCATTGTTGCTGTTTCAGATTTAATATCATCCAGAATAGTATAGGCTTTTTGCCTTCCAACACTTGGAGCCTTATTGGTTTTATTTTGCTTCCTGGTGCATTTGATTGTTGTTTACTAAACATAAATTGGGCATTTCTAGCTATATTTTCCTCAGTTGTGGATATTGACATCTTATTGCAAGATGGCCTTGGACCAGATAGCCTTTCCCCAACATCCTTTTACTCATTTTTACTGTAAGGACTTTCTTTCTTTCTGTAAATTCTGTGTTCTTTGGTACCCAAATGACTTTTCTTAACTTGCATTCTATTTTTGACAGATATCTAGCCTCTGAATCAACAAATGAAGCAACATTTTTTAAAAGCTGCTTGACTTCCCTTCCTCATGGTGCTCAGGGTTAAACACGACTCGTGCACATGCCCCTCCAATTTGCCTGCCACACTTCTGCAGCGTTTCAGGCACCCAGGGGGTTTGGTTCCCTCATCTCATATACACAAGCTCTTATGCAATTTCTTGACACACTTTTTTTCCTACCCTGCTCCTGGCATAACCCCTGTGTATGGCTGCTAGTGAAGATGATGGTCCTGCTTCCAAGGAGCACTCTGCCACAGTAGCTAGAATGAAGTCAGTTGGTGACTTAGACTCCAGAGACCTCAATAAAACACCATCAGTTTCCCCAGCTGGGCACTCCCATGTCTCTTCCTCTTTTCTCAAGGTTTCCTCTTGGCAGGGCAGACAGGAGGGCCTAGCAGCAGTGCAATGGTGGCAGGGTGATGAAGTAACTGTGTGAGCACAGTATGTGCTCCCTGAATAGACAAAGCACTTTCCTCTGCAGGGTTGCAAGATGAGCACCTCTCACCAACACCATGTTTGTGCAGAGTAAACAAAGGCTAAGGTATTGCAGATCAAAACATTAACAAATCAGGTTGTCATAGCATTATAATACTCAGATTTCAGCTCCTCTTGAGTGAAAATTAGATCTTTCCATAGTATCATTTTCCTTCATTCTGCACCAAACACACCAGTTTAATTATATTATCATGAGCTTGGACAATTGGCTTTTTTAATCCAAAAGGATGAGTTTCTGTGGAGGACAGTCACAGTTTTCTTCATTCCTCACTTTACTGTGAAAGCCACATTCTTTGTGTCAGAAATATTCAGTCCTAACCCTAATGCACTTAATGTCTTCATTTAGTCCATGAAGTAAAGTTGAAAGCATGTTCAGGCTTGGAGAGAGAGAGAGAGGGAAAGATACGATGAAACAGCGATTGTGGTATACCCATTGTTTGACCATTTGAGAACTGCATGACCTTTGAGTTTACTGAGAAATATGAATAAACATGCGAACATAGTGAGCAATTTCTCTTCTCTGAAAGCTTATTGTGTGTTCAGGTTTTTGGAAGAGACTTTTATAACATTTGTTTTTGTCAAAGATAAAGGACAATTCCTCCTAGCTAGCTTTACTCAGGTCCAATGCACACATTGTGAAGTTTTTTTCTGTAGAGCATGAAAGAAAGAGAAACTCCAGTGAGCATAAATATTTGAGGACAGATTAGAATTTTCTGTCCTAATCATACATTCTTAAAATAAGCCTGACTTGGTTTTGTTCATGTTTTTCCAGGAGGCATAAGCAATTCTGCAGAACTGATCTAGACAGAACAGAAGGTTATGTCCATTATGGTGGGGAAAGAAGAGAGTTACCAGCAGTCCTGTGAGGACATGACAGACACCATTACAAGCAAAGGCTCTGGGATAATGTGTATGAAGAGGAACACAAAATCAGCAAAATAGGGTTCAGCGAGATCACCTTAAATGCTTACAAGCAACTGGTCTTCCATGCAGAAGCAAGGAGTGCCTACAGGGCACTGTGATGGGAAAACCCAGCAGGACACCAGTGTGCCCCTTGGGAGTGCCTGCACACATGCATGCAGCATTGGGAATAACCATGAGGAGCTAGAGATCTGTCTGCCATCACAGGCCATGACCTTTTTGGGATCACAGAAATGTGGTGGAATGGCTGTCATGGCTGGAGTGCTCCAACAGAGGGATACAAGCTCTTAGGACGGACAGGCTTAGAAGACAAGTTGCCCTTTGTGACAGAACAGCTTGTGTGCATGGAGCTGTGCCTGGGGATGGATGATGAGCCAACTGAGAGCCCAGGATGTACTCCATAGTCCTGGGCAGGGAATCAGGAAAAAAGCATCATGAAATGTTTTACTGAGTGCTGGAAGTTGTTGTTGAAGACAGGCTGTGAAATCTCCATATCAAAAAAGAATATATTAAAAAGCCTCTTGAGCATGGTCTTGAACAACAAGTGACATTGCTTAAGCGTGGGGGTTGGATGTTTCTTCTAGCCTCAACCATTTTATGATTTTGTGATCATACAAAGACTGAAGACAAGTGCTGTCTGGCTAATCCAAAGGGAGTCTTGGCTTTGGCTTAACAAAACAGTCCAAAAAAAGGTAAATTACAAAATCTGTTGGTATGAGTCCTTTCAAACTGCTACTCTATGAAGTCTGGAGATACAATCAGCCATGAACCCATTCTTTATTACAGGAGCAATCTCTGAACTCTAATCTTAACAATTTCATGATGACTTGACTCATAATGAAAAATAACACCTGGAGTTTGAAAGGACTACACTGTCTTCCAAGGCCACAGAATGCAACAGTTACTGCATTGGACAATGTCCTCTGCCCACACAAAGATGCCTATTCAGGATGCTGGAAGTGGGCACAAACACCAAAGAAACAATGTTTTGAGACAGAAGTTTTCATTCAAGTCCTATGATTAATGCAAGGAAGTGCTGGAATTAATACTTTTAGTAAGAGCAAACAACTCATGCATCAGAGTCACATAAAATACATTCACACAAGACATTTGCTGTGTTCATTCAGATGATAAATACCTCAGTAAAAATTCTTGAGTGTTGAACACAGTAAAGGGATCAAGTCCCTGTGAGCTTTCTGTGATAGTGATCTGACACTTTTTACAAGAGTTCCTCTGTGGTTTGGTGGTACTGGTAAAATGTTAGCAACACTGGAAATATTTGTTTGCTTCAAACTGGATTGTCACTAACAGACAAGAGATCAGTATCTTTGAAATTAACCTGTGTGCTCATTACCTATTGGAGTGGTATTTAAAAAATGAAGTCACCTGGTTTACACTACCCATTCTTCATCATAAAATCTAGAGATTATACTTCCTCATATTCCCTTTAAAAACATCCTGCGATTTGGGGAAAAAAAAGAGAACATTCTAATCAGTTCATCTCTGTACTTATTTACTCCTGAGAGGAAAAGAGAATATGTGCTGCACATAATTTTGAAGTGGAAAAATGTGTGATATGGAGAGAGGATAAGATTATTTAAGTTATCTGAGAAAAAAAAATTATTTATACCATTTTTCATCAAAAAATTAAATTTTCAAACATCCTTACAAAAAATCTCAGGTTTGAAGAAAGGAAGGAGAAAATATGTGGAATGTAATACAATTACAATCTTTATGGTAGATGAGAAAATAAATATTCTGAAAACCCAGTGTATGGATATAAACTTTTCATCTGGAACATTTAAGTAGCATTAAGACTTGCAGTTTAGTTTCCTTTTCAAACACTTTAAAGGAATAGTAAAACTAAAAAATAGCACTTGTGAACATTATGGGGAGGCCATGACCTGAATGAGGGGACCATGTGCCCTCTCAGTTACTTTGCAGGCAGTACAAAATTGTGTGGGAATGTTGATGTGCTGGAGGGTAGGAAGGCTGTACAGAGGGACCTGGACAGGCTGGATTGGTGGGCTGAGGCCAGCTGTATGACCTTCAACAAGGCCAAGTGTCAGGTCCTGCACCTGGGTCACAAGAACTCACGCAGCACTACAGGCTGGGGGAAGAGTGGCTGGAAAGCTGCCCAGCAGAAAAGGACCTGGGAGTGCTGGCAGCAGCTGAACATGATCCAGTGCCCAGGTGGCCAAGAAGGCCAATGGCATCCTGGCCTGGATCAGCAACAGTGTGGCCAGCAGGACCAGGACAGTGATTGAGCCCCTGTACTTGGCACTGGCGAGGCCACACCTCGAGTGCTGTATCCAGCTTGGGCCCCTCACTACAAGAAGGACATTGAGGGGTGGAAGTGCATCCAGAGAAGGTCAATGGAGCTGGGGAAAGGTCTAGAGAGCCCTGTGAGGAATGGCTGAGCAAGCTGGGACTGTTTAGCCTAGAGTAAAAGATCAGGAGTGACCTTATCACTCTCTACAACTTCCTGAATGGAGGTAAAAGTGATAGAATAGTGGAAACTTCCTCACGTTGTGCCAAAGGAGACCAGGCTAGTAGCAGAAGTTTCTTCACTGAAAGGGTGGTCAGCGCTGGAACAGCATACCTAGGGAAGTGGTGAAATCACCATCCCCAGAAGCATTCAAAAAACATGTGGTTGTGGCATTTAGAGACATGGTTTCATGGTGAATGTTAGTGCTGGAGTGCTAGGTTAGGAGTTGGACTCTGTCTTAGAGGTCTTTTCCAAGCTAAGTAATTCAGTGATTTTCTTACCCTGCCGCATTCGCGCAGAACTTGCCTAATTCCATACTCTCTCCTTTGAGATGTACCCCTTAAACTCCACAGGGTATGCCTCAGGTCTGTTTGGCATCTTGTCCCAAGGCCCTCTGATGTTGTAGTGAATGTTACAGTGATCACAGTAGGAGAACAGGAGCTTCTGGCAAACAGTTGAACTCTTGAGATGGCAAAACTGCTTTCTTTCAGCTTTCAGCCCTTTATATATAGTTGTGATGGTGGCTCCATAGGTTCCAAAGGATCAGAAAATATTGATAGGTTCGAAAAAATTTCTTCTCTTACTCACCATGATTTGTCATAGAGGATTAAATTTTCTGCTTTTCCTCCCGTATCTGCTGCTTAAAACAGGTCTGTGCTTTATTCGCCCTGTGTTATCTGCTCTTCTGCATTTGGGCAACATTCACCTAACAAATTCACAAAATTCACCTAGCAAAATCTCTTTTTCTGACCTTACATTAAAACAGAAAACTAAAGCAAAGGAAAGCTGCAACAAGTATTAACAAACAGAAGTGGCAGTTCAGCAGCAGTACTTTGCCAACTGGCAGGATGAAAAACCACATGGCAGTGGCCTCAGCCTGGAACATGATTTTCTTTTTAACCTCCTGTTGGAAAATTCTGTCAGTGACTTGCAGCCCAAAATAAGACTGCAGAAGCTGGTGCTACACTGGCACCTGCCACTAAATGTGAGGTTAAAAATGCTGCTTTCTCCTGCTGGATGGCTGTGGTGCACTGCCCAGGCAAGAGCCAGGGCAGAAGGCTGAGCCTGACAGGCTGGGAAGCAAACACAAAAGGAAGGTAGCGTGGCTAGAGGTGCCAGGGTGGGGAACTGGGGCTCTGTAGAGGAAACAGAAGGATGAATTGATATCCTTGAGAATATTCACATAAAGTGCCTCGAAACTGGACAAGCAGCATGGTAAGGAAGCATGGAGGAACTTTTCTGAAAAATATTTAAGTCAGCCATAGAGATCAGAGACAGGAGTCAGTGCCTCATTAACAATGAAAGAGAATTAATAGGGTGGGAATGAATAGCAGAGAGCCTTAAAAATGAAGGCATATAGCCACTGTCTGATATAATTAGAAAAGTATATCCCAGAAATGGGATATAAAGAGAAAGAGAGAGTGGATTATATATTGTCAACCAAATAAGACCTTAGGACAAGTCCCAAGCAAAGTGATCTTGTAATCAAATTAAGAAAGATGGCAAAGTCATGTGGGTAGCAAGTGACAGACACTATAGCAATTTCTCCCAGTCTTTTCCAGGGTAGCGCAGCTCAGACAGCTGAATCCTCACAACAGAGGACATTGTGAACACACATACCTGCCAGAAGAATTATGCTTGTTTCCCCACACCAGCAAAACCCCTGTATTGGTTCTGCTTACACCTCAGCAACGAGCACATGCCAGCAAGCCAGCCAGCTAAAAAGCATGATGGTTGGGCAAGAACTCTGCTCCTCACACTGCTCATGTTGCAGTTGTCTTGATCTAATAAAAAGCAGAGGCTTTGGAGAATGTCACTGACACTTGCTCACCACAATAATGTTTCCTCCAGTACCACACTTCCTTTTAGCTCCTCTTCACCATTGCTTGAAATAAGAAAAAAACTCAAGATCTTTAACAACAAGGCTGTTGTTAAAGACTGACTTTTTAAGTCTACAATCACACCCACAGTACACAACTCCTCTGCAAATTTTGGATCCATCAAAGACCATCATAGTTTCTCCTTGACCCTTATTCCTCCTCCAGAGATCTCTTGACCAGTGAGTCCCAGAGACTCCTCTTCATGTTTCTTAGCTTCTACTGGCTGTAAAAAATGCTGTGTTTTCTGCCAGTTTAGTCTTCTCGTGCTTCCAAAAGAGCTTGTGAACAAACAGAAAGAGGCTAGGTCTGCTGATGGTTACTGAGCAAGTGTAACAGTTTCAAAACCACCTCTGGCTCAGGATGTTCCTGAACTGTGGATGTTAAGAAGTTCTCAAAGAACGGTTTCTTCGTGACCTATTTCTTATGTTCGTGTCCTAATCATCCCACACTGGCTGTTGTCTGAGACAGGACAATGGCTCCAAGGGATATTTGAACAGATTCAGCCTGGCAGCTCTGATGGAAGTCCTTCCCCACCTAGAAGGGGAATGCTGCTTCTCCCTCTAAAGAAGAAATGGAGTATTCCCAGCACAACTTTCTTTCTCCACTGGACAGATTTGCAGTATTTATAAGACCATCCTGTTGGGAACTTGTCAGAAAACCTACTATATTTCTCTCCCATCACACAATTTGATTGTGAATCTTTCAGTCCCCTGACAGAAAAGAGAGAAATCAGTCTTCGACAGCCTGGTCAGATAAGTAAGAAAGTAAAGCTTATTATAGTTATACATCCACAGGATGTCTTTACTTTTTTAGAGAGATCCTTGCAAGGAATGGTCCAGTGCAGGGCCAGGAGTCAGACTCAGTGGTTCTCTTGGGTCCCTTTCAACTCAGCATATTCTGTGATTCTGTTTCTGCTTTCATTTTTTTAAATGAATCCCAAATCAATTTCAAGACCACAAAGAGACTAGCAAAGATTCCACAAAAACCTTGTCTCTCCAACCTGATTACTAGCTTCAGGAGTGTTTGTTTAATTCTTGGAAACTGAATGCAGTGTTCACAACTGATGCAAGTTGCTCTGTAGCCTCATGGTCTGGTATTTTCAGGAACAAGAAACTTCACCTTAAGTATTCTATCATGACAAGCAAGTGCCCCTTCTCTTTTTCGCTTCTAATGCAAGTACCACTTTTTGAGCAAGTCGTATTTTCTCTTAGCTTTGTTCATGTCTGAAGATAAAGTCTGGGATAAAGGAGACAAAAAAGAGCACGTAAACATTTTGACAGGTGTAAGCTGAAGCACCATCTCAACCTGTTCAGCCAGTGAGCCACTAGCTCCTTCCACAACCACGCAAGCAAACCGAACAACTTTATTCACATCCAAAGACTACAGTCTTAGTCCTCCCACACCAAGAGAAACCCTTCAGGAAATTCACCTTTTGCTGTGTTTGTTCAATGCTAGTGCTAAAAAGGCACCTAGAATTGTAACAACAGACTGGCTCTTACCCCATTAAAAGGGTCAAATGTTGTCACTCACTTCACTCGCAAAAAGTATAATTTCTGAATGTGCTTGCCCAATGGATTGTTACGACAGCTCCCTGCCATGGCTGAATGGTGCTTTGTCTCCCTGAACTTGACAAATCAGTTCTTCTTAATACTGAATGACTTTCTACAATACCATGTTGGTTTTTCCACAGGATTAATTTTCAGGCTCGGTAATAAGTTAAGAAAAGGAGTATGCATAAATATGTATGTTGTTTTATGAAGAAAACAAAGGCAATAGTAAACTACAAACACATTTTTTCCCAGAACCTAATCAGATGCAGCTGTGTTATTATAAGCTTGTGGCAAAAAGCCAGTGCAGGCATTTGGAGAAGGGTGCTTAGGAGATGCTGCTGAATTGTGGCAGCTATTCAGCATGCTTGGGAGCAACCTTACCTCCCTGCTCCCCTGAGCTCAGGGAACTGGAAAGACAAGGCAAGAGACTACAAATGGAGCCAGGCCCTGCTTCAGGAGCACAGTTCTCAGGTTTGTCTTTGGGGCACTGCCTTTCATTCGTTTTGCTTCCCAGGCACTGCAGCTCCCACATCACATCTTTGGTGTTTGAGAAAGGCCATGCTGAGAGACGAAGAGTTAGAAATACCTTCATGCAGCCTGGACCACTTGCTCTGTGACAGCCCACTCTGCCAGCCCCTCCTCTCAAGGCTGGGGTTTGGATCACATTTGTTGTATTTTTGTCAAACTCCCACTTCAATGCAGCCCTACTTTAACATCTGAAAAAACATCTGTTGTTCTGCTGTGGCCATCTGCTCCCATCCCCAAGAGCCCAGGGCAAAAATACCCAAGGACTTTGAAGAACAGTGTTAGCTGAGACTTATTTATGTTAAGACAAAATGGGTTATCTTATAACTTAGTTTCTTATGCAAATGGATTATCTTATAACTTAGTTTCTACCTCCAAGGGTAAGTTAGCATCCTTATTCCCTCTGACTGCAGCAAATGGAACTAATGTACCATATAAATACGCAAGGTGTGATAAAATGAAGAATTTACTCAAAGTGGAAGTTCATGAGCAGGAACAGAGAAAAACAGAGGGGCAATAACCCTTCAAAATTTAAATGCTTTCTAATTTTATAGTAATAACTGATGACTATTACTATTAACCAGTCATCAACAAATTTGTCATGAGTGATGAGTCACTTTATGGTATATTACAGTGGATCTCTTTATGCATCACTTTTTGAAGAGAGCAGGAAGAACTACCTGAAGAACTACCCAGGCTGTCTCTGCCCATAAGTCAAAACTTTAGTGTGTGGCAGTCCACAACTAGCTCTGCCTTCACTTTTAGTAAATAACACAAAATAATCACCATAGGAAGAGTCCTGCCCTGTGACTTTGCAATTCAAGTCACTCATGAGTGAAAACATTCCTCATGAGGACTCTATCCAGTTCCCGCTGCCTCCCACAGAGTAACACTGGCTAAATAGACCACAATATAGTATTTGGGACTGTATGTCTTCAGGCTTCTGGACATTTAATCCAAAAGTGTTTCAAGATATAACTTATTTTTCCCCCTCTCTACTCTTATGTGTCTCTGGAAGAGCACTAGCTGCTGTGAACAGATTGTGCTAGCTGAAACAGGCAACACAGTTACAGGAAACCCAAGAGTATAATCTGTAATATTAATGCTCTAAAATAAAAATCTCACTCTTCATTGTTATGCACTAAATGGATGTTAGCCCAAAGCGAAGGTGTTTGTTAAAGACCATATGCCCCACGCTGTTACAGAAGTTCATTCCCACTTCCAGACTTTGGTTGCTAAGCTAAATCACAGAACTCCTCATAGCAAATCCTTTACCAGGAGTAGAGCTAGGAGAGGATTTTATAAAATGCTAAAATGATACTCAGCTTATATTTCACCTCAAGTTTGGCCATCATAGTTTGCTATCTTCAACTTCCTATCTTTGATCATTTGAGAAAATATTGAGGAAGTTTGCAATGGAAATAAAAATCAATAATCAATTTAATAATTAACTAACCCTGATTCAGAATTTGCTTTGTGTTTGAAATTCATCTAGTCTTTCTCAGATGAAGACAGCATTTATTAAAACATTTAAGTTTACGTCAATACTGGGAAACCAATTTTTCTCTATAGTCCATTGTAATATTTCCAGGGGGAGAGCGTTATTACAGTAAAAATAGCTGCTCTCAGTTTTTGACAACTAGGAAGTCTTCAAGAGCAATGCACAAAACAAAAGTGTGTTTTTTTCCTTTTAAGTATATATGCTGTATATGATCTGCTTTTTCTAGTCACAGATGTTTGCTCCCAACCAAGGAAGACTACATTAAACTGACTGTTGAGTGAGTGCTTGTGCTAACTGCAGCCAGAAAAAACATTGCATTAGCACCACTCTTGGGAGAAGCTGTAATTTGTCATAGTAACCTTCTAAAGCACATGTGGGATATGAGCAATAATTTTGCTCTAATTTCCGTGGCATTAATCAGTACAAAAAGTCAGTTGGGCAGCAATGGCTTTGCTAGAGCTGCCCTATCTGAAAGATCCACACAACAGCTGCCAAGTCACTGGTGTTCAAATTGTTTCTGCTTCTGCTACCGCCTCCAGCACACAGCCTAAAAACTGATTGCCACATGACTACTTTCAGTAGTTGAGCTTCTACACAGCAATTTCACTTTGAAAAATAAGGGAAGCAAGTTACCTGTAGGCAGATATACCACCAGGAAGAATTACAAAGACATGAAGTAGACACCACTCACACTGTTGCACTCCAGGCAAATATTCTTGTGTGCCGGGTGGGGTATCTGACAATTGCATGTTTGTCTGTAGTCTTGAAGGAGAGCCAACAAATGAATCAAGAACAGGCTTTCAATAGAGCCCAAATAATCTCGAGTCTCACATAAAATTTTATCTGTTTGATTTTAGGGCACATTTTACAGCTGTTGAAATATCCCCCTCCCTGCCCTAAAGGGAAGATATTTTGAATTTCTTTCCTGAAGCAGGCACATTGAAACAAGGCATCATGATCTTGTTTATGCCATTTACAAAGGCAGATCACTCCCAGCCTATAATGTTCTACTCTACTGCCCCTTCCTTCAACACACTGAATCATAAATTCGATCTCCCCAAAGACTTCATGTCTTTTGGTCATCATACATATATACTCATGCCAGAAAATAACCTGTATTCTTTGCTTCCATTTCAATGCTGACTTAGCATTAAGCTGTATTTATCAATCATGTCTCACATGGTCTTTAACAAGTTGACAAAGTTACTCATCTTTGGGTAATTTATTACCCTATCCACCCTTGTATTTTCTGCAGAACAAGCTGACAGACGTTTAATAACAAAAAAATCTGCCTCAGAAAGACTGAGGAAATATAAAGTTTTTACTTGAATGTTAATGTGAGATTTAGGACATGAACCTGAGATTTCCAGCAAGTTTATTTGCCAATGGCTTTCTTCCCTTTCTCTTTTTTTGTGATCATGAGTTTCTGTACTGACCTATTCTAATTTCTCCAGAATAGTACTCAAAACCCATGGTTCTCATATAGCAAAACTGAATACATTTACTAAAACCAAATAAACTTGTGCAGAATCCACAATAATTTATGCACATTCAATTAAGTCAGGGATGTTGCTTACAAGCATTTGTATGAGTAACCACTAATTACCCAACTGACAAATTTCAAAACTTCATTGTTTCTTAAAAATAATTTTAGAAAATTACTTCCTGCATGATGGTTTTCTGTAACATGGGTGAAAACAATGTGCTCCACTCAAACCTGGTTCCACATTTGGCAGAAGTGGAAAGCTTGCCATCAGAAAGCAACATACTGTGTCTTTAAGTTTGCACAGTATTCCTCCTCACGGACCAGAGGTTCCTAGTGTATCCAGGCTATGACCGCTCTTTGCCCGTCCTCCTTATGGCTCAGGGTTTCTTCTGTTGCCATGGGATTACAAATGTGTTGAAAGACAGGAGCTCAAAATGGCATCTAAAGAGTTTTAGTGGAGCAGAGAGTCTGCAGTTAGCTTTCAGGAATTAGACATCAGTTGTTGTCACAATCAAACACACCAAGAAATTAAACCAAATCTTTTTCTAAAGCTTGATATGAAGAAAAGAAAAAAAAAAACACAAAGAACACCTCTCCATAACTGTCACTCTTAATACACTCCCTTGCTTCATACTGCATAAGGGTACTGAGTCTCTTAAAGTATCCAGCTCGCACTTCGACACTGAGTGCCAGCACTTAAGAAAACAATTTTTTCATTTCAAATAATTACTCTCATGTTCCAGTACTGAAGAGTGCCAAGTTAATGACACAGAGTACATTCTACCCAAAATACGTTCTACACAACTGAATCACACTTAGGTAAATCATTTGCTCTACAGAAAATACACTTAATCCACAGACTACTGGAATGCAGCACACAGAATTTAGGAAGACAGTTGTTAAATTCCAGGATTTTCCCAATGAGAGAACTGCTGCCCACACCAGCAGTGGGCTACAGTAACAGAACTGCACTTTACATTTTGCATTCAATTAAAAGACAAAACTTAAGAAACTTATGTGCACTGTATATTTAGAGAAGCCAGACCTCACAAAAATCATTCATTGGCAAATAGCACGGTCCTGTTTGGCAAGCTGGGTAACTCCTATCGGTTTTCTTAAAGCAGTTTCACTATGGAACAGACAAGCTACAGCAAAGTAAACTCAGGCTTCACTTAGAATCTACTGTAAATAGAGTCATAGTATAATTTAGACTGAAATGGACCTCAGGAGGTCCCCAAGATTAGCCTCCTACACCCAGCTGGATCAGATCCAAGGCCACATTGCTCCAGCTTTATCCAGTTGAAAACCTCCAAAGATAAGCTCTTTGGGCAGCCTGTTCACTGTCCTCATAAAGGAGTTCCACCACCTTTAATGAAAACTGTAGTTTCAAATTATACCATTGTCTCTAATTCTCCCAGAACCCACAACAGTAAAAAGCAGACTTTTCTGACCACCTCTCCACATTCACTGGAAGGCTGCTATTAGCTCCTCCTGAAGTTGCATCTTCTGTTACACTGAAGATCTTGTTTATGGGTAAAGAGGAAGCATAACATATATACAAGTAAAGCTAAGAATTTATTATTAGCACATGGAAATCTTAACCCAATTAGTTTATTAGTGTAGATGTAATTACTATAGGAAAAGAACAACAATACAGGTTGTGTACTTTTACACAGAAGTTGCAGTAATAAACTTGTAAGACACATTTCTCCATTTCCCTCCTTTTTAGGGGTTATTTTCACCCTTCTACTGTTACTCTACATCTCAAAATCAACATCTCCAGATAGCTGGAAAAGATAACTTGAAGCCATCAGCATCTGAAGTCCTTTGTTGGGTGGAATATGCTGCTGCTTTCTTCTTTCTCCCTCTCTATGATCTACTTGGGGTGGTTTTTATGTTTGCCAACATGCTTTTACATCTTTATTTTTCCTTATTTGCCTTCAAATCCAAATATATATGAGCACTTCACATATGTTATTAGTGATTTCTTTTTTCTGTTACTTCCTAAACACAATTTTGTCCAGTTCTTGTTCTGCCTTAAATAACCAAACCAAGCCAAACAAAAAAGCCACCACCAACCAACAACAAAATCAGAAAAACCTACTAAAAAACAAACCTCACCAAAAAAAACCACAGCCCAAACAAAGACCCAAATGCCCCCACCCCCATATTTGACTGCTGGTGAGTAGCCACCCACGAATACAGGACTGTGGGGTTTCCAGTTCCACACATGGGCCCCATCATTAATCTGTATTCTTCTATTCTACATCCTTTGTTTCCAATTCTAAAGGCCTGCTATTACATAACATGCCTGCATTTCTCTCCACATCATCATTTTGGTCATAAATAACTTATTGCACATAAAATACCTGCTTAATACTCTTACATATATAAAACTATGGTTGCACCACCTACAGGTAAACAGAAGTAAAAAAAATTAACCACAGACACCCGGCCAGTTATAGAAATTGTTATAGCAAAGCTATGTAAAGCAAAGATACAGGCAGGCCAAAGAAGGTTCGTAAGGGGAAGCATGATATCCCTCCTCAGGCCTGCAGACTCAGTACTAAGTTTATGGCCTGTTACTAACAGCCATAATACACTATTACAGTGCTCATCATCACCTTCTTGGAAGAAGCTGAACAAGCCCTAATCCATGACCATCTCGGTGGCCTTTCACTAAATTTGTTTCAGGTGGCTGAAATCTTCCTTGAACTGGGGAACCCCAAAATTAGACACAGTCTACATGCAGTCTCATATAAAATACCAGATACATCATCCTAAGTACTATCAATACCCTGCCTTCTGTGACTGATAGGTAATGGCAATATATTGGCTATTTCTGAGAAGTTCCTACTTTAATTTACCTTCTTTAACTGCTCATACTCTTAGCTCAATACTGCATCTTCTCAGCAGAAAGAAGTATACTAAATAAAAAGAGGCAAGTCTCCAAAGCCTGGAGTTATGTGGGTGATGCCTACCTGTTATGGCCTGATAGTTGGGCCACAGGAGCCTTTAACATCTTGATACATGTCAAGGCACAAAAAACCCCAAGTAAGTATTGAATGGCTGGCTTTCCAAAGAGCTGTAGAAGTTTAAGGTATTACCTACAACTCTCCATATTTACTAGCTCCACAGTCCAACTAACCAAGCAGAAACCTAAGTTGAGGGTTGGGTTTTGTTTTTTACCCAGATAATTCCACACACAATAGACTTTAAAAATTGCTCATTTGAGATTCCTTCAGCTACTGAGTGTAAGAGGTGATCTGAAATCTGAAGCAGTTGATGATGGTGGTAAGGTAAAACCAGTGAGTGCAAGATTAAAAAAAAAAAAAAAAGAAAAAAGTTTGGCTACTTAAGCATTTCCCTCTAAAAGACTAAACTACTGTGCTGAAAGTAAGACTGCATATGTATCAGTAACTTAAGTACCTAATTTACAACTCACAAGTATAGCAAGGAACACTTTGTTAAGCAAATCTCAGAGCTCTTAACTCAAACTTCCAGGCCAAGTCTTCCAGCCTGCTCAGCGGTTAATCAGGTGTCCACAACCAGAGTCTCAGAAAGGATGTGTGTTGGGAAATCCTGCACTCTAGGGACAATTTAGTTTCACAGCCCTAGCAGGAACCCTATAGGTGTCCACAACCAGAGTCTCACAAAGGATGTGTGTTGGGAAATCCTGCACTGCTCACCCTAAGCCACCATGTCTGTGAGACAAATTCTGGGTGCTGCATTACTCTGCATGTCAAAATGGACTCATACATTAATTCAGATCAGAAAGGAGCTCAGGGTGATCCCCAATCCATGCTCCTTCTCAAAGCTGGGTAAGCTACAAGACTGGATCGTGTTACTCATGCCTTATAATCTAGCATTCTCTTGAAAACCTCCAAAAGAGACAGAAAAATCTCTCAGGCAACCTAGTTCACTATTTAACTGTCCTAAGGGTAATTTTTTAAATATTACATCTTGGCAGAACTTACCCTGTTTCAAATTACGCCTGTTGTATCTCATCCTCACACTGAGCGCCCCTGAGAAATCTTGTTTCACCTTACTCAGTAGCTTCTTTAAGTTCAGCTATATGCTTTAGCATTTTTGATGACAAAAGTAGACTGGATTTCTACAAGACAAGCAAAGTCTGTGTTTTAAGTGAGATGCAGTAGAGGTGCAAGTGAACCAACCTTCCAAGAGGCTCCATTTGAGTCTAGAGAAAAGGACCAACTCCAGATGTTACAGAGTGATCTGGGAGTCAACAGCTGCTCTTGCAAAGAAAGAGGACTTACTTTTCATTAATTATTTCACAATATTAGTATTAAATATAATAGTCCAAACTGATAAATGAAGTGTCAGTTTCTGAAAAAAAAGACCTAGACAGGAAACCCTTAGCACCTCAGATCAAGGGATAAACAATCAACCTTATTAAACCAACAAACCAAGTTTATTTATATAAGGTCTGTACAATTGTGATGAACTATGCTAGGACACCAATGAAACAAAGTAAACAAATCTCTCCCTCTCTAACAAGTGGGAGGTGTAGTCACTCACCTTTACATGCACTTAAAGGAAAAAAGATTACAGCTTTCATACAATTATGTAACTGTTCAAGAGTACTTTCTTCATGTATTATTCTCAATATAAGAGGTTTGCATAATTTACTGACGGTTGCCTTCTCTGAAAAACAGTATTTTATCAAAACCCAGAGACTTTGAGAAGGTAAGTGGCAGCTTCATAATTGCAGATAACTAGGACATAGTCCATCATTCAGATTGGCATCCTAAACTCACTGCATCTCCCATGTTTCAGTTTTCTCTACTAAAAGTTACTTGCAACACTGTATGGGTCTCATCCACATTTTGGTGTTTTACAGATAGTCTTGTGTTACCAAATGTAGAAGTTAACTAAAATACATCAAGGCCAAGCATATTAAAAATACTATATTTGGGTTAAATTTACCTTTAGACACCACTTGTCACTGCATCTCAGAGCTCTGAGGCATTTCTGTGGAAAAAATCAGTTCCTGAACTGTTTGATTTGGCAATTATTTCTGCAAACCATTAGAGAGTGATTATTTTTAAAACTGTCTATTGCAAAGTAAGTTTAATTTTTTTTTTAATCACAAATCACTTTAGCTGTTAAAAAAACCAAATAATATCAAATGCTTATCTACACAGTGAATCACAACATTTCCTATGAAGTTATGATGGTACATTCCATAAATCCAATCTTAGAAAGTTTTAAGTATGTATATGTGACAGCCTACTGTAACTCCAGAGAAGCTGCTAAAATAGGCCATCAAATAAAGTAGTCTATGATTACATATTTACAGAATAATCCACATGTCCTAGAACTGTGGACTATTCAGTAAATAAGTACTGAAATATTTCTATTTATTTGTTTACATGGTAGGTTTCATACGTTGATTTTCTTTTTATACACAGTTCGTAGAATCAATCTGCACACATTACATGATGTTTCTTTAAAGCTACTGTTAAAAAAAGGAAGAGAAAGTTAAATAAGAACTAGATTAAAGTTTCATTAAGAATCCAACAAGAAAGTATCAAACACAGGTTTTAAGATAACCAGTGTATGGTTTCAGAAAAACAGCAATGCTCTGACACAAGAAGAGCATTGCATTTTCCCTCCTTAGAGTCCCTCAGAAACATTCCTATCCAGTGCAGTGCTGAAGTTGTTATATACGTACTGGCCTGAGTAGGAACACACACGTGCTTGCACGCTTACCTGAACGAGGGCCTCTAACCTTTTAGACTTCTAATTCTCTTTTAATTTAGTTCTTAGTTTCATATATTCAGTTGTATCTTGTTTGGAAAAGTTATTTGTTAAATGTCACTTATATTTACATTTGATTTTTTTTTCTTTTTTACACCTGAGTGATAATTTAGCTGTCAATTTGTGCCTAGTCAAATATTCCATAAAGCCATATAATTCTTGTGCTTGTGTTGCACTCCACTTGTACCAGTTTATATGTGAAAAATGTCCATCACCTACCTCTCATATTACCCACTGATCTTTCTATTATGTCCTTCCCCTTCCATGGAACGTGATTTTTTAAAAAAAATTTGTTTATTGATAGAAGCCCCATTTAAATGCTTCAGAAAGCGAAACAAAGTAAGCTGGAGTCCAGTGAAGACATGATAACTTAACAAATATATATTGAAGGCTTGGAGAAGAAACTAAAGCCCAACCAAATGAGCTCCCCAGGATCACCCCATAAAAAGCTACTTCACCCAGTTACAGCTGTAGAGTCTGGATGTGCTATAGATGACAAGTCCCACATTAAGAGCTGTGTACCTCTTTCTCATGGGTTAAGTGTAATTAAAAAAGAGAACATGAAGTTAAATAGCTATATCAGCCAAGCCATTTTAGTAAGAAGAATCACATTTAATGAGTTTCTTTCTTGCAATTTCAGATGCTCAAGTACAGCTGGTAGAAATTCAAACAGCCGTAAAGAACTGTGACAGACGGATACAAATAGTACTGCAGCTTAAAAATGATAAAAAACACCTGAAAAAAAGTCACACAACCCTCCCAAAAAAATTTACACTTTGAACCTAGGCCAGTTTTTGAAGATTCCCTTCTCCAAAGCTAGGATGAAGGAGGAAGAAGAGGGAGAAAGTGCAGATGACCTTCCAGCCACAAAGGTCTTGGCGCCAATTCACTGTGCCTGTGGTGGTATGCAAGGGGAGATCACCAAGTGCTGATTCTGTGACTGCCAAGAGACTCCTATGGAAATCCAGACCTCAGGCTAATACTGAACACAGAGTGGACCAACGAGCTGCATCAACAAAATAAAAACAAAACTCAAACTAAAAGAAATGGGAAAACCCCAAATAGCACAGATCCACATTTGTGAGGGGAGCAGAGGAAAGGGCAAGAAGGGAGGTCTATACAGTAAATAGTTGAATGGTTTATGTTACAGATGACTGGCAGTTTTAAAGAGTCTCTTCCCAGCTCCATTGCTGCTCCAACCCAGAAGGGAGAACTTAAAAGGGAGGAAGAAAAAGTAGGACATCATCATGGAGCATGCAGGATCAGAAGCAGCAGAGTGGGCATGCTCAAATAAGCCCCCGTCTCTTTTTGTAGTCCTCCAAGTTCAACGATCGCCGAGGGGCACCATCTTTTGCTGGAGGAGCCTTGGAGGTGATGGCCAGTGCCTTAGATTCTGTTGGGGACAAGAAAAGAGTAAGGACAAAACTACAGGCAAACTATAAATTTTTACTTGTTGTTTTTGCTGACAACTTCACCACAAAATCATGTTTGGACTCTCTAGTACACATCAGGTTAGAACTTCAGTTAATAATACAGACAGTATCGGGGAGCTTATATTCATAGATGCAGCACATGCAATTTTGACTCTGTATGTTAATCCAGAGACAGACAGTAAGCAGAAAAAGTCAAACGTTTTATCTATATCTACAACACACATTTTCATCAGTCTCCAGATTTTTCTGCTAAGCAAGGAGACTGCACAAAATAAGATGCCAAAATGGTGTTCTGTCTAAGGAAAACTGTGCTCCTCATCCTTCTCTCCTTCTGCTAAGCAAGCAAGGAGACAAAATAAGATGCCAAAATGGTGTTCTGTCTAAGGAAAACTGTGCTCCTCATCCTTCTCTCTTCAGTGTCTTTCAATGCCCAACCCTCATCTGCTTGCTTACTCTCAAGTTCGTAACTCTAACTGTTACACAAAGTCTCTTGTTCTTGAACTCCAGCCTCATTCTCTAACATCCAGAGTTTCCATATTGACCTAGTTATAACTCTAACTGTTACATGAAGTCTCTTGTTCTTGAACTCCTGCCTCATTCTCTAGTCTAACATCCAGAGTTTCCATATTGACCTAGTTTGGAAAAACTTCTCCTGCTCTTGCTTCTTGACACGATTTGTCTTTGTGCATTCTTACTCAATTATTGTCCTCCAAGAAACTGCAGATCTAATCCTTCAATTAATGAAAGAAATACTAAACCTTATGTGCCAAATTGCACTGGTATACTCCTCCCATGCTTTCCTACCACTGGAAAACAACTTTATAGGACAAAAGAAAATAGCCTCAAATTGTACTAGGGAGGTTTAGACTGGATATTAGGAGAAATTTCTGTACCAAGAGGGTTGTCAAGCATTGGAACAAGCTGCTCAGGGAAGTGGTTAAGTCACCATCCTTGGAGGTATTTAAAAGATGTGTAGCTGTGGCACATGGGAACCTGGTTTAGTGGTGGATTTGTGAATGCTGAGTTAATGGTTGGACTTAATAATCTTGAGGGTCTTTTTCAATCAAAATGATCCTATGATACACAATTGTTCTTGTCACACATCTCCTGCTGTCAAAGTAAAGATAACAAGGAGGAAGAGCCAGCAAGTTTGTGTCTATTATCTTCACTCACTGGTCAATGTTTTCGTTCCCCTAAAATTTAGCTTTAATACCATCTGCAATGTCTACGTTAAGAGAACAGCAACTTGGTAAAGCAGCACATTCAAAATCGAGTAAAAACACCTTATCCCCACAGCGTGTGCACAGAGGACAGAACAGAACACACAGAACAGACACACAGCTTATCTGTCATTGAAAGTTATTAGACAAATTAACAAAGTAAGCATCAAGGTAGCTGCCAACACTTAAATACAACACCCGTCTTTTCCCCAAAGATTATGCACGATTATTATAGATAATATAGACTGGAAGAGCATATTAAAGCCCACTCATTTTCTTCTTCTCTCCCTAGGCTTCAAAACAATGATATGGGGACATACAGGCTTTTAGTCTAACACAGTCTGGTTGTTCTTGTTTTCTCAATGAATGGCACTATCACATATCCCCTCCTCCTCAGTTCAAGATACTTGCCCAGATGGTAAACAGAGTCCTGACTCCCATTTTCAAAAGCCCACAAAAAAATTTTGAAAAAATTATTCTGGAAGAAGTAAGTTCTATCAAACTGGGCTGGACAATCACATCTCGAAACTCAGATGGAACACCTACCTGAACTGGGAACCTGAAGATCAATCTTTACATCAAAGTCATGCACTTTGAAAAGATCTTCTGAGAGGTCACTAGCTGATTTAGAGTTCACATCTTTATCTTTTCCTTGACCCTGAAATGAAAACTACAGGTAAGTCTCCAAACCTTATCTGGCCATACAAACAGAGAAAAATGTTTTTTCCCCTCTTCTGTCATAAACATACCTAGTGTAGCTTGCATACTGCTAGAGCAACTTAAATTTCCTTTTCCAATAACCAAGAAACTATTGCTTTTTTATGATAAAGGTCTACAGGATACCCTGTTCTAGAATTGAAGCACGGACACCTGCTATTACTCACAAGCTTCACAGAGCAAAAGGGCAAGGAACATAACAGAGACCAATAGAAACTTACCTTATTTATGTCCTTTGGAGCATCTGGTAACACACCAGATCCGTATTTTGCATTTAGCTGGGCAAGGATGGCAGCTTGGACAGCAGGATCTCTGGACTGCAAGGGTGAAATATTAGGCAAAAATAAAAAAAAAATACTGCATTTAAATTTGTAAAAGGTAGAACTACATTTTGTTAAAACAGTGTTCATATCCATGAATCTAAAATCGTAAGAGACTGTATATGCATTCACCCAACTTTCAGAATCTCAGAAGGCTACTGAAATCATCCTGACATTATCTGACAATAACAAACTAAAAATCATGTTCAGAAAAAAAACCAGAAATACATTTCCTGATTATATGGTTTGTTTCTGTGACTACTCTTAATGCTACTGTAATATGTATTTGCTTTCAGCTTACAGTTCTGCCTGAAACACAGACAAGAAGACTATAGAAGACTATTTTCTTTACCTAATAGTTCTCTAGCATAATAAAGCTACTCAGTTACAATTCTTTTCTAATAAAGAAGTTTTTCAGAAATATTTCATTCAAACCCTGCAATAGAATTTCTCTTTTATTTCCTTGCTGGTTTGTGGAGATTGATGAAAGCCAACCTGAGCACTTGGTTTTTTAGGTACCTACTTATCAGAACCACATACTCTTCCAAAACAGACCTCAACAAGGCCAGATTACTGAGAAGGAGGAGATCACCTTGTCACTCATCACGGAGTAACATCATTACTCATTATATACAGAGGGACTGCAGGAGAAGGTTTTGCCACAGTATCACGAGGGAGGCTTTTGTTTAACTACTTCAGCCATCACAGGCCCAAAATGTTTGTTCTGCTCTCACCTTAAACTGATCTTTTAGGAAACTTTCAGCTAATTAAAAGTGAAACTCACACCTAAAGCAAACTGTCTTCCCAGAGTTAACTGAATCTGAATAATTTGACATAGATGAACTCATGACAGAAGTCTCGATGATCATGGTTGCTTTTGCAGTACATACCCACATCACTTATGTCCTTCACACTTTGCATTAAAAAAGAAGAGGGACCAGGATGTCACTCAGCTGTATCTCACACTGGCATTCAGGGCGTTAATAGCATATGGCACAGTTGGGAATTTTTGTTCCTACATTCTGCATTACATTGGTTTCTGCTTCTCAACAAATTTTCTCAACTGAACTTAAGTCTTACACTCACATTAGACACTATTGTGGGCTTGCACTGCCGCCTAGTAAAGGGGTCCATTTGTTGGTTTTTCATGCTGTGACTTTCAGCCTGGAGAAGAAATAGCACACAGTTTTGCAGAGTTTGCTACTTGTACTCTTTTAAATCCTCCCACAGCCCCCCATCCATGCAATTACTCATCTGCTATATACAATACCAAGATCAGAGAAAAACCAGCAACAACATTACAAATTAGAAAGATGTTAATGCACCCATCGTCCTGTGCTTCACAAGACAAAACTGTCCTTATTGCATGCAAGAACAGAAAATAGGCACACAACTCTCAGGACGGTTAATGCTTAAGCATTTGTTAACAAGCTTAACTCTTCCTTAATAAAAATGTAACCACAAAGCACTGAATATCTCCTTCACTGTTTATTATCTGAAGTCTTCTTTATGAAGAGACTTCTTTTCTTTCCCATATAACAAGCATTAAGTGACTCTTATAGTGACTAATCTGCCAATAACTGAATTGAGCAAAAGGATAAAGCAATGTGCTTTCAAATCATGTCATTTGCCTATATGAAAGATTTTGCAGATCATTTAAAAAAATTAGTGACTTTGCCATGCAATTATCCCTCTTTGCATCATTTCATCTCTACTTGTAGAAAAGTATTAATTCAGCACTATTTACCACAAGAGCCTTCTCAGACTCAACGATATTCCACTCTCTATTTCTCTGGTTGATGTAACTGCAGAATGGAAAAAAAAGGAGGGTGGGGGAAAGAAAAAAAAGTGACTGTCATTTATTAGTCCCTACACAGCAAAACAGCTGAAAGCATTCTTGCAGCTTCATCCTGACCACAAATTACTCTTATTGCAATGCAACTGCCCCCTGGGGTATATAGAAAAGAGTTTACATTTTTGACAGTTTTAACTGCATGAAGATACAAGAAAGTGAAGATAGACAAGCACTAATAGAGCCATTACAATACACATTAACACACTGTACAGGAAAAAAGAAACAAAATCCTGCAGTTAATTTGTTAATGCATTAGTTTCTCTTTTTTAGATATTGTTTGATACTATTTAAGAAAGAAAATTCCCAATATCTGCTTCTTACCTGATTGCAGAAATGTTTTTTGTTCGTTGACGATCCAGGGCCTCTGCTCTCTCTTCAAGTTCATTAAGCTGATCTTGAATCTGCTTGGCCTTATCTTGGTCCCCCAAATCCTCAGCCATAGCCTTTAACCAAACAGGAACTCATTAGGCACTACTCTCTACCCAGAATTACTCAGAGAGACAACGGATATATCCACGAATCAGTCAGCCAACCCTACTCCAGTCATGAATGTTCTTCCCTGCATGGTAAGAGTACAGCAAAGAGCTACACTTTCCTTACAGCTCAA
Source organism: Onychostruthus taczanowskii (assembly GCF_017590055.1). Classification (NCBI taxonomy): domain Eukaryota; kingdom Metazoa; phylum Chordata; class Aves; order Passeriformes; family Passeridae; genus Onychostruthus; species Onychostruthus taczanowskii. The sequence goes on along the minus strand of NW_024496525.1, from coordinate 3,744,839 downwards.
GGCAAAACTGGATTTCTTATTCTGAGGAACTCTGAAAACCCTTGCAGTAAGGAGGATGTAGGAACACCAGTACAGCACGGGGAGGACAGGTCAGTTAGATGACTTAAGTTACAAGTTTTATTAAAATTTAACATGCCCATTTAGCACGTCAGGAAAAGAATTATTGCCACAACTGCCAGCTGCCATTTACTTCAGGGAGCGGAGAGTCCCCTGAGGCACGACAACAGCTTATTGTGCCACCTGGTGACAACGAAAGCAACTGCACTCGCTGTGACGGGAACATAATAACTTACATGTTCATGTGTAGTAAAATAGTGACCAGAAAAATACAGTTACACTAAGGAACCAAGAAATGTATATTAATACAAACTCTTGGGTTTTACTGTATATGAAGCCTTAATGTCTCGAGAAAGACAGACAAATTTTCGTTCTATTCGTGCAGTCCTATCTTCAGAAATACTTAAGACTGCTCCTTTTCTTCACTTCTTGGCTTTGGCTTTTATGCAGTTAGGTCTACTTGTTCCAGGAAGACTACAGGTAAAACCAGTTTGTGGCAAGTAAACCTTTCAGCCACTTCTTTTTTTTCAATAGAAATTACCAGGAATAAAGTGACAATTCAGTTACCCCTGAGTAAAAAATGTAACCCAACTTCTGGTTTTACTACCTTAAAATAAGAAGAGAAAATCAACTTTCAAACATTATTACGAGGTACCCTAAAAACAAAACCAAACAAAACCAAACAAAAAAAAAAACAACAACAAAATGGACCCAAAAAATACCCAAAAAGAAAAAACAAGAACTAAGAAAAAAGGAAAAGTTTCTGAGGCAGACCAGGTTAAGACCTTGTTTAACGACACAAGAAGAGACAGCTAAAATTGTTGGCAATTGCCCCTAAAAAAAAAAAAAAAAGGGGTGTAATAGCTGACTGGATTCTGAGTATTCTGATCCCAGCAATGAACTTTGAGAACCACCTTCCCACTGCACAGTTGAAGTTGAGCCTACTGATGACTACTGCCAACCCAGATGAGCTCCTGTTCTTTGAAATCAAAGACTGCATTAAGCTTGCAGACATCATCTCATCTCTCACCTTCTCCTTTAATAGCTGAGTTTTCTTCATGGCATAATTTGGAGGTGCTTTTCTGAACCTTTCCTTCTCTTTCACAATCTGTAAGATGCAGAGGAAAAAACATGAATATGCAAATATGAAATCTCTATTTCAGAACTTGGACATTAGAAGCAACAGATGAGTATCACCTAAGAAATTTATTTATTGCCACTGAATTTGACATATGGTTCCATTTTTCAGTTAGTGCCTTTGGTAATGAGTTACAGCTCCATTCTCCTCACCACCTATAAAAGCCTGATGCTAATCACCTTTGGTCAGTACTAAGGAAGTACAGAACTGCAAAATCTATGATAAATGCAACTACCATGATGCTGTCCAGTTTTTCAGAACTTGAGAACTAAGTTGCCATACTCAGGAGTTCAGAGATATGCAACCAAGAGGAGATAACAGGGCACCAAGTTACTCTATCCAGTTAAGAAACTTCCTTTTGAGCCCTTTATTTCCTTCTTGGAAAACAAATACCACGATCATTTTGCTTTGTAACTGCTACTGCATGAATTACTGCCGCTTTTAAGCACTGACACAGCTTCACTATAATGCACCATTTACCTCTTCAATGTCCTGATCATTGAACTTGTAGTTGAGGGCTTCTTTGATGGACACTTCCTTCTTGTTTATCTCGTCTAGTGTGGGTAGCTGCATCCCAGCAGAGAACATCTAAACACAAGACAGAGTTACTTTCCACTTAAAGCATGCTTGGTAGAAGGCTGCTAAGAAGAAACTGAAGTCTAACAAACTTACTGCTTCCTTCCACTTCATAAATTCACTTTCAGTAAATTCCTGATTTGAGACAAACTCCAAGCGAAACACACGTGAATCATTGCCATGCCTGCAACAATAAAATGCAAAACATCCTCTTGTGATGGTGTAAAGTGGTGACATTGGATCTGTATGTGTAATCTGATTAAAGAAGTCCAAAAATAAACCACATGTCAACATAAACACAACACCCTGCATGAAATTTTTGGGGTATTTTATAATTTCCACTATGCACAAGGAGGAAAAAAAACCCAAATAAACCCAACCCAAACATTCCAGCATTAAGTAGCGTGACAAGGCTTGGTCTACTTTTCAGTTCTCACCTCCAAATCCCACACAGACCATTATTTGCTATGAAAAGGACACTGATTTATGAACTAAAGAGGATTCCTTTAGTATCTCACCGCAACTGTAGGCCTTTGTTTGTCCGTGTGCCACCGAGCTGGTAAACCTTTGCAGTCTCTACTACACCAGTTATTTCAGCAACCTGTATCACAGAGTAAAATATATAAGAAGGATGCAAGAGTGGTTTAGGGGTTTTTTTCATGTTCCTGGATTGTATCTGGCATATTCAAGCCTTTTCATTAGAAATAAAAAACCTTAACCTAGTTAACAATTCTAAAATCAGATCAAGGAAAGCAAGATTCTTCAGTACATATTATCAGGTACTGAATGAGTTGCTTCATACATAATTTTTGAGTTAATAAATGATTCCATCTGAATACCTGATGCAGTTTTTCCATCTTCTCCGCTCTGCCTTCCTGCCCAAATAATGTACACTTTCCAGCCTTTCCTGTTTCCTTCTCAAATAATGCTGGTTTGGGTTAACATATGTTTCAAATGAAATACACTACTGCTGCTCAGATACTAAACACAACCCTTCTGGGGACCATTTTAAGGCAATTTTAGAGACTATTATTGTATCCTATGATTACAGCAATGAAACACAAAAACAAACTGTGTTCTCCATACAGTCTCTTCTGAAGGCACAGGGGTTTACTAGAAACTTTGTAAAAGAAGAGTCAAGACCACACAATATCTTGAGAACAGTCCTAGAAATAAGGAATGAATCTTATTCAGCCTTACTTGGTCTAAGCAGAGTCTGGAACTCTAGTTTGCAATACAAATGGTAAGACAGCATGAACCAAAAGTGGAAGATCAGGCTTTTTTAGTGCTCTCTCTCACTAAATTTATGTCCTCCCCTAGGTGGTCACACAGATTTATTTATTCTTAAACTGGTCTCCTCCACCTCTTTGGCAGCAATTACATATTCTGGTTATAAGCAATCTTTTTTTATCAGTCAAACAGTCACCGGTACCTGAGACCTGATAAGCTGCACATATTTTGCTCCAGCACACAGAAAGAACCAAATCCCTCGGAGCTGAACTCACCCGGTAAACAGGTTTACTGTTGTGATTGCCGATGCCAATACGCACGAAGCAGCCAGTGACTGTCTTGGCAAAGAAGGGCATGTGACACCAGCGCTCCAGCTTGTGCCGCGACAACCGTACCCGGTTCAGTTCTTCAGGCAAGGACACCGGCTGGGACTTGGGAGGAATTTCTTCTTTCCTGATTTGGGAAAGGTGAGAGGGAATAAAGAAAAAAGTAGAGATGTAATCAAAACCCAGAAAGAGGGTCCTGAGTAAGGTGCAGCATGAGCAGCTCACTTAATTTAAATTACCAGTAAAAGGAATGATTCATCATGCACTAGTTGACTGTAGATGTGTGAATTTAGCATTGATAAGAAAGGCTTAATGTGAAATCCTAGACTTATTAAACACTGCCCCTCCTACCAGAAAGCAGAAAGACACACACCAAGGCAGTTACAGACTAAAGCTTTAAGATAAGCCAGCACATGTATCTGCCCAGATATATGCCAGTTCTGCAGCGGCTGAACTGCAGGACTAAACAAATCAGTACACAACAGTGTAATTTGGGCTAAACCTGACAGCAGGGAACTGAAGTTGCAAACTCACCCAAGGTAAACAACAACCGTGATATAGTGCCAAGGACTCAAATCTGAGCAATGCAATTTTGCCAAGAGGCAAAAACACTTTAGAGACACTGAACTGCCCCAAAGAATCCTCTAAAATTGCATGTGTCTACCAAAAGTAGATCTCTATTTTTGAACATACTTACAAGTAATCATAGCCCAGTGTTTACTACTTACTCTTCCTCTTCATCAGAGGATGACGATCTGGATGAGCGATCACTTTTCTCACTAGACTTATCATCCTCCTCCTCCTCTTCATCATCAGAGTATACTTCACTAGTTTTTAATGGCTGTTTTTTTGCAAGCAATTCAGCTGGGTGAAGGACAAAGAACAAGGAAAAGCTATAAATATTTTATAAAATGCTTCCCTATAAGAGCTGAACCTTAATTGCTTTAAAAAAATCCAAGAGGCAGACAGGTATTAATTTTACACTAGATACAGGTGGCACATGTTCAAATCCACTAGTAAGCAGTACACTTCATTGACTTCTCTCTTTGCATGTACATGATGTATTTAAAATCATCCTAAACCTCAGTTGTACTTAATTTCTGTCTCCCAACTTGACTGCACATAATAATTCAAGATGGGTGTAACAACTGGATATACAAGAAAAAAACTATTATGATCAGAAAACTCATTGTTATTTTATAAGGAAAAATAAAAAACCCTCCAGTTTGGAGAAGATCACAATAAAATCCAGTAGAGAAAAAAATATGTGTCAAAAGTCAGTGGCAAGATGGACAAGATGATGTGCCAGTGACGAAACAAGCAAATGTAGACAGGGTATCACAAGTACAATAGGTAGGAATTTGAATGATTCAGAGATTAAAAACCTGAATCCAAGTGACCAATTCAGACACATAAATTAAACCTAAGAGGCATTCAGTGGACTGCAATGAAAGTTCTGTTTTTAGGCCACTCCAGGGAGGGGTAGGGGTTAGGAATACTCTGTCAGTGGTAAATTGCCAAGTATCACCCTAGGTGGTCACGTTGGGCAAGGACCAAGGAAAGCACAGACATGGAATTCATTCACTCCAAGGTGTAGGACTGTCACATTAATTTGAAACAGGAAGTAGTACTTTCAGAAAGCTGCAATAATGCCTCAAAAACTGTAGCAATATCCTTTCATACCTGTTCTGTTCTTCCTTTTCTCTCTTTCTGCTTTTAGCTCCTCCATTGCCTGAGATTTCTTGTCTAGCTTTTCATCCCGCTTTGATCTCCGCTCTTTGTTATGTGACATGACCTAAAAACACGTACAGAAAATCTCTCAACACCATAAACCCGTAAGTTGAAAAGCATCAAAACAAAAATTTGTTTGCATACTTTGAAATTTTTTCAAATAGAAATTACTAACTTACTCCTTTTTTTAATCAGTTTTTTTCAGTTCATTTTTTATGGAAGCTAGAAAGGGAAATCAATCTGGAGCATATTTCTTTATTCTGCTTCATATCAAAAATAATGAACATATTTATAGTTCAACACTTCTGCCACCAAGTCTTAGTCTCAAAATTCCTCCTTTAAGTTAAAAAAGGACTAGAGAAATAACACAGAAGTAATTCAGCAAATAACATGTAATGAGGAAAAACTGGATGAATAGTCTTCTCATTTGCTGCTTCTGCAAGGCCAAATCAAAGCACTAGTTTCCATTTAGTAGCAAAGAAAAAAGTTATGTTAAAAAATACTTAAAGCAGAAAAAGTTGACTGTAAAATCTGCAAGATAGATCCAAATCTTAAATGTTTAAAGTCCTCCTGTGTTTTCCATTTCTAACAGGTCTATCTCTATAGAGAAAGCAGTCTCTAAAATAAGCATAAAAGACAGTCATTTCAGCTAAGTTGAAGTAATTTCTGAAGGCACTGTAAAAAGAACTCTAAATAAGATCCTTTTACACATGCATATATGTATTTGCATGTACACTTTGTGAAATAAATGGACTATTAAAGTATACACACATGTACATATATGGAGTTGAGGGAGTAGGGAAATGTGATTCATTCCATTCAACATGTGCCTAAGGGAAAACTCTCACCCAATTTGATTTTAGGTGTTAAACATCTGTTTCACTAGAAAATAACACAATGAATTGTCAGCTGAAGATGCTCTCTTCCATTGAACAAAACAATGGGCAACAAAAAGTGTAAACAACCAACTAGTTCTTAGATGGCTGAAGTTCAGCAAGATCAATCTCATCCCACTCCGGGAGCCTACCTGCCCTGACTCTATATAATGGCAGGATCTTCACTATTTGAAACCACAGTTCAGTTACAGAGGCCTGGCCTCAAAAACCAGTGTTGTCCTCTTTTTACTGGAGGTAGAAAAACTACAAAACTATTTCTGCTCCTCCTGGCATTCAAGGTTTTCGTTGACATCCCTGCCAGAGGAAACTAAGCATCTTTGCCACTGCATGTATGTGCAGGCAAAATAATTAGTATGACAGCTGAGCAGTTTTTGGTCTGCTCTCTCAAACTTTTCAAGATGAGCATGTACGGAATGTTTCCGACTGAACTACAGAAGTTTAGCTAAAGAAGTTTGATAAAAGGTTGCTCTCCTTTTCTCATGTGGGAGGGCTATCATAGCAACTGCAGACACAGCTGCAACTTTGTATTTTTCATTAAAGTAGTATCAGTGCACCCTTCAATAGGCCAAAGATGTTAATGAAATTAAATTAACTGGAAAAACTGAAGATAGCTTGAGCATATACATTAACTAAATTCTGATCTGCTTCCTACACTGTTTGACATTAAGGGAAAACATCAGGGGTAGAGAGGCCATATCCTATTTCCTTTCTCCAAGGGAAAAGGGCTTATTACCAAGAACAGTTTCATTTCCTACCTGGGATTCCTGGATCTGTGTGAGTTTTTTCTTCTCCTGCTCTTCCTCTTGCTTTTTCTTTTTCTCTTTCTTTTCTTTCTTTTTTGCTGTTTTTAGTTTTTTCTTGATTTCAAATCTAGTAGAAGTTATTGGAACAAAAAGAATGTATGAAAGAATGCTCTTCCTGAGAGAGCAAAAGAATTGCTCAGATGCTATCACAATTGCTATTAGGCTGAAAGTAACACTTCAACTGCTTGTTGCTTGTCCCTTTTATGTTTCCTGTCCCCTATTCCCATCCTCTCCCTTCCCCAAGAAAATATAGTGAAGAAAAGCTGATCACACCAAGTGCAGTCCTACAGAGAACTAACCTAAAGGGTTGATGAGACCATGTAGAAATTACTATTCCACAGAAATATGTCCTTACTCCATCTTCCTCTTTGCCAGTGCAGTGATCATTGCATGCTGCCTCCAACTCTAAAATCATATGGCTATTTCACATAATTTGAACCTAAATAGTTAAAGATTTTTTTTCTTTAAAGCCACTATCATGCTAATTTTTTCATGCTTAAACTTCACCTTTCTACTGGCACTGGTCTGTATGACTGCAACGTTTCAAGCCCTCCTTCAGCAGCTGAATTCTCATTAGACAGTTTCTGCAGAATAATTTAGGCACTTTCATGTCTACCTTCATGAAATATATCACCCTGATGTCTTATTTTTAGCCACTGAAGTCAGAAGAGTAGTAATTTCAAGGGAACAGACCCGATACCGAGATTCCACTGCACCCTGGACTGGTCATTGCTTTAGTAAAGTGTGCATATGGACATACACAAGAAAAAAAAATATCTTCCAAAAACTGAAATTCAAAATGTGTTAGCCAAATGCACAGTCCATTCCTCTTCAGTCCTTTACACCTGGATTTTGTAAACAACAAACTGAAGTCAAATGAGCTTTATGCCTTTAACATGAAGCATGACACACAAGGCACAGGCATTATATCAGATGCAATGTCTGCTGTAATCCAAATGAACTCACAGCATGATGTGCATACAAAGAGCTTTTGAAAGATTCAACTTATCATAAATGACTACCCCACTACCCCCTTAGTTCTAACTGCCAAGACTTTACACAGACAGCACAAATTCATTTAAGATTAAATCAGTAACTCAAGCTTTGACTATTTAGCTTGTTTGTATCAGGCATTCTCCAGCATTCATTCTAAAACAGAGACATTCAGTTACCATGAAATAGAGAGTAAAATTTGAAAGATATGATGTCCTACATGATCTAAATCCAAATTTACAATCATTCTGATCCCTTTGAGGAGAGCAGCAGACCACATCAGATTTTGAATGTGGTGTTAAAATCAAGGCAGGCAGGCAGTGCTCTAGCTATGGTTTGGACAAACACAGTTTGGCAGTCGCTTGTATTGACATGATTTACTCAACAGATGTCAGTTCTCTAGGGAAATTTCTCAGCAAGTGAGAAAAGAGAAGGCACTAAAGAAGAAAGAAACTCGAGAAACCTTGTCCCATACATGCCAAATCCTTTCAATTAAGACACATGGGAAGTAAAATACCTTTACTACAAAGAAGCTGCCTGGACAGTGTAACAGCTACAGACAAACAACAAAACAACAGTACATAAGGTAGAAATCCACAAAAGATTCCATGAAAAGGACATATCCAACACCACTCCTCATTATTTCAGTATCTCTACCTTCTATTAGGGCCCAAAGCAGTTTTACACCCACATACAGGCAACCCTTACACTGATCTGTGTTTCACCATGGTTTTCTGAAAAATTGCAGAAACTCATGTACACCTTATGCTTTGTTTGCCTTTTTCCAAAGCATCAGCACATGACAGTTAATACAAAAAATATGAAGAAAAAGCAGGCCTTCTGACTGTCTGGCATCTAACCTATGGGGCAGTAACATAACTACAAGGGTAGCTGATAGAACCATGCATATTCAACAGCTGAGAAACTTTTAGATACTGTCTCCTACAAGAAAATGCAGAACTCCCACTGTGTGCTTCTTAACTACTACAGGGACAGTTTAGTTACAAAAAATATACAATCAAGCTTAACTCACTTAACAGTGCTGAATGCTTGGACCTTAAACAAGAGAGCACAGTCAGAATACTCCCCATGCAGCCTTTAAGAATTTGCTACCAAATATCAACAGATATAAAATTCACCTTCTCTTCAGCACTTCTCTCTTCTCTATCCGGTTAAACAGTTCCTGCTCTCTCTCCTTTTCCGTCATTTGTTCCAGTCGAGCTCGGTCTTCTTCATCACCCATCAGGTCTTCTCCATAGCCATCATGGAACTCCTCATCTTCAGATGAAGAATCTGAATCTGAGCTAGATGAGGAGCTGTTGCTTTCTGAGTCAGAGACTTCTCCTAAATCAAAAATATAAGGTCGTGAGATTCAGGTGGGACAAAGCCCAGTCACTTCATTATAGTGTATTAGCAAGGGATAACATGAATTAATTTTATACTTATCTTCCACTATACCAAAAACATACATATAATGAAATTAAAGGCCAGCTTGAAATTACCATAATATATGTATGCTAAAAAAAGTTATAAAATGAGTGGTACCATATTTGAATACAAACTGGGTTATAATTAAAAATTCTCAGTATAACAAACAAATTTAAAAGGCCTTTTAACAATGTGTTGCAGTCTTTAAGTTAGACTTCTATGCCTATATGCTTATGTCCCTGACAAGCTGCTTATACAGCCGTGAACTTGTGTGCACACATCTCAAACACCATGGTCAACCACCACGGAACTGCACATTAACCACCTCATTACAGCAACATGAAGGACCAAAATTAGTCATGTGAAGACCGCAACACTCTGAATTGCTACACCAGGAGATGAAGTTGAAAACAATATCCTCAGGGCTGGCAATGCCCTGACACTATCCCAGCTAGACAGGGGTTTAGGGAACAGCTGACTCCCCTAAAGTATTGGGTAATACCATTTTTAAACTTGATCCAAGTCCAGGCCCTTTGATTATCTCACCTAATTGACTAAATTATACTGAATTACGAAAGCAGGCCACTAGGATTCCTTCTTTCACTTCCATTCTGGTATTAGTATTTCTGGAAATTTCCAGTTTTGCAAGCTCACTGTGAAAACCCTTGATTTGTAACACTGGTATATACAGGTGCACTCACTCCATGCCTTTGTCTGTATCTGCTGTGCTTGATACACTTAAAACTGTAAGCTCCTTCATATACTTTTTTAAACTTCCTTTTTTAGTATCAATGGAAATTGCAAGTAAGCACCTGCAAACCTTCATGGACATGATGAAAACAGAAGACAGGAAGTCTGCCCAGCATTGAAATGTACTCAATATTCATGTAAAAAAATTCTGGCAAAGTTATAGAATGATTTTTCTTTCTTCTTTTCTTCTTCTGTGCAAGAATTCCAATTCAGAGCAAATGCATAAAAGATAAGCTCCTATTTGCATCACAAATACTATGTACCTTTCCCTTTGTTATCACAAGAAGTTTGGGATGGGAAAATACGTCAATGAGAATCAAAAATGCTACCCACATGGGTAGGTAGGACATGCTAGAAGGAAGCAAAGAATTTTCCAGGAGAAAGTCAAGCAATGAAATGTCATTCATTCTTCAGCTGAAATAGCATTTAGTTTGCAGTTGTAATGGAGTGCTCACAGCAATGCTACACTGTATTACTTTAAGCCACAGTAAATGTAAAAGTTACCCTGACCGTAAGTTACACAACTAAAAATCTTTGAAGACAGTCTTCAACATCACCATGCAACATTTCTCTTCGGGGTACACAACAGGTAAGTTCACTTGGAATCACTCTAACTAAGTGCACATCTATTATCTTACCCTCTTCAGGCGCCGAGCTCTCAGCCGAGCTGTCTTTATCCGAGCTGCCAGAAGAGGCAGCTTTGTTCATCTGTCTCTTCATGGCTCCTTTCTTCTCTGCCTTACCCGCTTTTCCCTTTTTTTTGTTTTTAGAACCTCCAACAGTCCACTGCAAGGAAGGAACGAAGAAAGAGATCATGAGACACAAACACCACTCTCTTCTACCTTCTCTAGAACACTGGAGTAAAACCAGCTGGGAAATAGCCCAATATCTGACAACAACAAAAAAAATCATACAAGTGTAAAGAAGAGAAAAAAAAGGGAAGGCAATAGGAAACTTATCACATAAATGAGAGCCTTTTACAAGGTTTTTGGGAGTAGAGTGTTGTGTGGTTGATTGAAATTTTTCCTTTGAAAAAAACCCAAGTTTTAACAGTTGGTAGGTAACTGCTTTTAAAAGATAAAGAATACTTCAAAGTTGGCAATATCTGCCAAGCAAGGAGGTATTGAAAATATTTCCCTAAGAAAACAATTTTTTAAAAATGTGTCCAATATGTTTGTAAAGATTAGCTTCAGTTTACTATTAAACAGAAGCAACTGATGTTTTTCCAGAACTAGTTTAACCAGGAGCAGATTCTACATTTCATAAAGGACACCAGTTATACACGACAGCCTTTTCAAGATCTCGGTTTTACCAAAAATACAGTGTCTGTATTTCTATGCAACAAGCTAACAGTGATAGCATAGATGCAGGTGGTGGCACTACCCACTACGTACACGAAGTAGAATCAAATCAGATCACAGAAGTTAGGCAAAAAAAAAGAAGAAATACAGTATCAAGTCCTAATTTTAATTTTCTTTTAATGTCATATTTTCAGTTAACTCAGACCACAGTTTCCAAGTTCAGGACTTACACCCCCAGACATACACCAGACATACAGCCGTTTTAAATCCCAAAGTCCCAGAAGAAATAGTATTTACCTTACAGTGTGATTTCTTAATAGAATTTTTACATTGCTGCAACTACCTGGGTAAAGCCAGAAGGGAATAGAAGCAATAAAGATTGCCCATGTGTTACTTAAAGACATTACAGTATTTTGTACTTCACCACCTCCTTCTAGAAATTCTTACCCTCAGGCTTTATACACACACACACACAAATCTTCTTAATACCTGTATATTATTCTCATCTTTCATGCACATCACCATCTGGTTGAACATGCAGTCTTAAAAAACCAGTCATAATGCAAGTGAGCAAATACAACTATGCATAACTGAGGTCTTGCACTGAAAACTACTCTAAGTGAGAAAAAAAACCACCTTAGATTTGACCTCAAACCCATACAAACTTCAGGCTTCTTATCCAATCACTATCCTGGGGGATAAATCAAGTCTATCTCTGCAGACAGTCATCATTCCATCAAATTTGATAAATTGTTCTGCCTGATAACACACCATCCTCAGAGAACCCCTCAGAGAAGGTGTTGAATTACTCTAGATGAAACTCAAGCTACTACCTAATCTAACAATACCTGAACAAATACCTTTGGAATTTCCCAGGTTTTGATTACTGTCACACCCAACCTTGTACTTTCCATATTACCAAATGCTTCAGCACGTACTTCAGGCACCATTCAAGTCTCTGTCAGAGAGAGTATTCAAGTCTCTGTCAAGGCAAAAGCTGGTTTTGTTTTGTTCCTGAGGTAAAAGTACAGTGGTGAGCCTTGCAATTCATACGCTATGCAGGTACCCCAGTCTGTTATGGTCTGTAGGGCAGGTGAGAAGCTGCACAGAAAGCTTCTGACTTTATACCAGCCTGAGCTTGTACTGAAGTTTTTACTGGCTTCAGCATTAAAGTTTTACTTGTTCAGTGTTACAATATTGCTGTCTAGTATTATTTCTGGGTACTATGCTCATATAAATCAGTAAAGAACAAGCTTGCACTTTGTCTAAATTTACTCAAATCTCAGCATTAGGGAATCATCTCCCAGGTGAACAGAAAAGTGTGTTTTTGCTATTTGCCCAAACACTCACCTACCACCAGCATACCAGAGAAGACACAACAGCAAGAAAAGTGAAACTCAGTGTTTAGCAGTGATGCAGAGGTGCCTCCCTCCCAGAGCTCTGCCACTTCTTTTCAGTGTTCTAATGCTGAATTATACCTCATGTCAGCATGCTGCACAGCAAGGAAGCAGCACACAGAAAGCCACAGTAGACAGCACAGTTATATCAAGACCTTGAGAGGTCATGCTGAGATGAAAGAAGCTATGATCAGATAAAAACCAGCAGGACTTCAGTGAATAAAATGTTTAATAGCTGTACATACGCGTGTTACATATCACTGTTTTCAGCTTTTAACTCACTAGTAGAATTGTGGAGAAAACCTGTGACCAGGAAGATAGGACTGAAAAGAAACCTATGTGACAAACACTTGGAAAAAAAACCCAAAACAAACCAACAACCAAAAAAAGGAAAAACCTCACAAAGAAACACCAAACAAAAACATCCCCACCCAAACAACAAAAATCGCAAACTCACACAAACAAACAAGGACAACAACAACAAAAAAAAAGACCAAAAAACCTCAAAGCAAAAACAGAAGAAAACCCCACAAACAAAAAGCCACACCACCAAAACCAAAAACCACCCAAACAAACCAACAGAGGACAAGGTAATTAAAAAATCTGCTCTCTCATCTAGGAAAGTGTGCTTTGGTTTCTATTTCACCCTGGAGATAACACTTCATCTCACTGCTGTTCATTCAAGTGACCTCTATGTCCACCTTCCAATTTCAGTACTGTCACAAAGCCAAATTCTTACCCAACTCAGTTGCTTCTAGGCTTATTCAGTTACCTCAATCTCTCATGAATGCCTGGTTATTCCCAGAACAACTACACAACAAAACAAGACACGATAAGACAAGACAAGAGTTAGGACAAATGTTGGACCACTCAAAACAAGGACACAGCACAAGACTCCAAGGTTCACAAATTGCTCTGCATCTGGATGCTGCTGCAGTTGTCAGCTGGACACTCAATGACCTATCTGCACTGCTCAGAAAGAGTGACCATATGAATTTCTTCTTGCAACAGAGGAGGACACTAGTTGTGTCTAGGAGGGAGAGGGAAGGAAATACTGGAAAACCAAAGTCTTGAGTCCCTTCCTCATGCTCCAGCACACCAGTAGAAATCAAAAATGTTCACATGCAACATCGAGTAAAAATGTACTTAGTTATAGTCAGAAACATTTCTTTGCTCTTTTTCCCTTATTCCAAACAACAATCACTTTCCAAAATCTGTCCTCTACTGCTGCTTCTCCAGGTCCCCTCTTCCACGCTGCAGTCAGGCAGCCCCAGGCAATGCCTCTCACATGCCTCCCATGGCTGTATGGCCTCCTGGGAACAGCCCCTCTATTCACCACTGCCGCCTCGGCCACCATCTGGAACCTTCCATGGTTCCAGACACAGCAAGTTCATAAACCCGTGCACAAGTGTACTGCAACATGGCTTTCTGCTCATTGTTTAGCACTACCAAACAACAGAGCTTTATGGCTCTCTCACAAGAAGTAGCCAGAAGAGCCTTTTGAAATTTCCTCTTGCTGCCAAGGTTCACAGCGCTAATAGCTTGCATGTTTCCTTCAAGAAACAGTTGGACATGATGATTCTAAAGGTCCTTGTCAATTTAAATAATTCTTTGACTCTAAGAAGTCCAAATTAAGCCACAGTAACCAGAATGGACTTAGGGAAAAAAAAGCCCAACTCATCACATTAGAAATTACCTAGATTTATAAGTCAGCTTCTAAAAAAACAATTACACAAAGTGATTTAAGAAAATAATTTATAGCTCAGCAAACGTGGAACATATTTCCAGTAGGGAGATTAAATGAGATTGTGGAGAAGAAAAAAGGAAAAAACCTATACCTGAAGTGAGCTTAGAGTGCAGAACTGTTTTACTGCTCAGGTAGTTGCTGTTTCCTTCTATTCAATAGTTCTGTTTCCTTCTACACAGTTTCTAAATGCATTACACACTGAGATTTTGATTTGCAAATAGGTGTTCTCCCAGCTTTTTTTTGACCCCCTATCAAGCCAGAGATGCACAAGTAAGGTTGCCAGCCTGTCTTCCATATCCTTCCCTTCTGCCACATCCAATGGCTTCATAAGCAAAATGCAAACTACAAGCCACAAGATCAAAGCAAAATAGGTCCCTTACCAATGTGTTCTTTTCCAAGGCCAGATGAACTTCAGTTGTCCTGTTGTCATTGCATTTCAGCGCACCAAGCTAGGTAACATCAGCTCAGCTTACAAATTTTCATGAATTCATACAGGAAAAAAATAAGGCAGTCCACCAGGCAAGCCATGAAACTACAGTTTCAGCCTATCTGAACTCAACAGCAGGAAGCACAGACATGAAAATAAGGCAGCAATTACTGTCTTCAGGCTTTCTCAAAGCTTGGAAAACTCTACAGACAGCACTCCAAGAGCTTCAAGGAGGAAAATGCTCTCTACCACTACTTTTAAAACGAAATAGTAAATAAAAAGCCCCTGTTATTCATCCTGTCTTTCAGGATCTACACCTGTCATGTGAACACCTCAAACACTTTCATCATGACAACAGCCTAGCAATCAGAAAACTTCAAGAACTATTTTAGACACAGAGAGGAAACTCTAGGTACGAACACCAAAATGGAAATAAGCAAATAAAGAAAACACCTTTGGAAGCCACAGAAGAGGCTTTCCCAGGAACTAGGTGAAGAAGGCTTCATGGGCTAGAGTACCACCAGACACCTGATATACTTTTTTCATTCAAGTACAGCTCCAAGAAGCTCCCAGAAATCAAATCCCAAGAAGTTATCTCCATGCTATTTAGCTTGCAATTTAAAGAAGTTAGTTACAGACTAAATTTTATACCAATTTTGTCCACAGCTTACTGACATTACTCCTTTGGATATGCCAGCCTTCATACAATTTGCTTGTGCTATTCAGATTTGCACTTGCCCTGTATTTGGAGAGGAGGAAGCAACACCACCTCTCTTACTTGAGAAAAGCTTTACTGTTGCACCCATTAATGGCTGAAGGAAACTGTCTCCAGGAAAAGTCTCAGTTACAAAGCACACAGTCTATAAGCTGTGTATAAGAAGATTAAACCATGGCCTGCTTCAAATTTCCTAAGCTTGAAAAATATGTGTGGCAAAGGCCTCATAGTACTGGAGAACCCACTCATTTTTGAAGGTTTAATTAAGCAGTATTATAAAATAAAAGAGCACAGGAAAAGTCAACATTCAGTACTGTAATTTCTACAAACCCATAAAAAGACATCGCCAAAACAGAAAGAACACATGCAGTGTTCTGTTCATCTGTGCTTTGCTGGAGTGCCCTAACTGAAGTGCAGTAAGGAGATACAAAGAGGCATAAAACCCTCTAGGCTGTCACTTGAAACCAATCTCCTCACTAGCTACATGACTACAGCTCACCTCCTCCTCTGTCCCATAGCTCTTGACAAGATCCTCAGTTATACAGCTCCCTAACAACTTAGCACATTTGTAGAAAAAGGTATAAAGAGATAATCCTCACTAAACTCCAGAACAGTACTCAGCACTCATTATATAAGTTTTCTAGTTCTGGAAGGATATTCTGTCCTTATCCTGTAGGTGTTGAAAGGCAGAACTGAGCCCTTCCTGACATTAGAATGAGTGCAATTGTCAAGAGAAACAAACAGGAGCTCCTGTAGCATTGTGGATTTCTGTCTAATCAACACTAATGTCAGTGAAGTTGTTGCAGAAGTCATCCACTCTTCTCACACAATAGAATGAATTATCTTACTGTAAGCAAAGATGCTTAAAAGGAAAAGCAAGAGCCCAGAATTAACCTGCTGCAACTGAGGAACATCATCCACCTAATGTCCTCAATCAGTAACAAGAACACTTTGTGAACTCACAAACCTCTGGCATGGTAGCCCCAGCAGTAACCTGGCTAGCACCAAACTGGTTACATGCAGAAAGCTACCAGTTTAACATGGTGAGCTCTTGAGCAGACATGGTCACACACCACATAAAGGAGCCATCTGTGTCCAGATTAGTACATCTCTTTGCAAAGGTAGCTCTCCTCATTACAAAGCCCTGCAGTCACTGAACTCGCAGTCATCTCTCTCTGAACAAAAGACTATAGTAATTCAGTCAAGAATGTCCCACCAGAAGACATTTCAGAGCATCCCTCCTATTTCATTGCTTGCAACTCACTTTCGGTCTGGTGGCTAGGAAATTTGATTCAGACCACAGAGGTGGTTACAGAAGTGTTACAGAACTCAGCATCCGCGTGAGAAGCACATTCTCACTGAACACATAAATGTAACATTAAAGATGTAGTGACATCCTTTGGGCACTATTGTATAGATGCAGCATGATTTGTACCTGCTGTTATTCAGTAATTCCAAAATGTTTTTCTCTCCCCTATGCCCCACAAATTTTTCTCCCTCTAAAAGAAAGCAGCATGCTGCATTATGCTCTGCAATAGAGTTAGGCTTCTTTCCTGTACATGCAACACAGTGCCAATCTTGGAACATTTAGTGCTTTCCAGGAATCACAAAGGACATGCACACTGAAAAGCCTCTGTGGAAACACATGGGTATGATTAGGCACGTTTGTCCAGGGCAACAATTTCTATGCTTTTGCCTCAAGGTCTCCACCTTGCAGGAAGTCCAATAATATAAATTCAACGTTTAGACCCCCCCCATTCTAATTCCCAAGCCTGAACAAACTTCAAACCAACCACAAGAATACTTATTAAAACCTGAGTTATTCAGCAGAACTAGTGTAGTCAAGCCCAGGGACACACAGAACAGAATGACTGGCAGAAGCAGAACTGTTGTAAGCCAGCCACTCATCCTGCTGTGACAAGCAGCAGTTCAGAATGCATATTTCAGGCACAGGAATAGAAGCAAGTGTCCTAATTACCTCTTCTCTAAATCTTTCTCCTCTTGCTGCATGGAGGTCAGAAAGAACATAGTATCAATTTGAAAGGAGATGCAGATTAGAAAGAGTATCAAACACGCTAGGTGCAACAGTAGCACTGCTGATCACAAAGGTCTGTGCAAATTTGTGAAGAGGTATTGTCACATTCTACGCATAATAAAAAGGCAGACCTTACTTATTAGACAAGTTAAAATTCTGACAGCTTTCAGAGATAAACACAGAATGGAAAGCTTTATCATCCACATGCTCTCCACACCCAAGTCTACTTTTTCCAGACAAGCTTGTCTCCACATAACTTAGAATAAATAAACTGTGAGCCAGCAGATCTGAACACACACCGTGACAGACTGAGTAGTTCCCCAATATGAAACCTAATATATCTAGGTTGTTCACAATTTTGTCTGTCTCTATTCCTCTAATGTATATTAGACATACAAGAAGCAGGCTTTTTAAGAAAATGATTGATTTGGAACAGAGTTCCAAGCATATTTATTTTAAAAATGCCTCAGAAAGAAAATTAAACTGTATATTCTTCACACTTATTGGAAGAACTCTGCTACACTAACAAATGCTTTATAGTTTATCACTGGCCTACCCTGTTAGTCTGCAAGTTGCCACAATGGATAATCTGTTACTGTTACTTTAGAAGAAAAAAAAATACAAAAACCCACACCAAACACCTCCCTGTCAAATGTTTAAGAATAGGTGGAATAAATGACCTCACCGTAATTTGCAGAAAGTGTGCAAAAATACTTGTAAGCTTTCCAGAAATTGCTTTTACTCAAATACCTGTGTAACATTTGTCAGTGCCTGTTTTAATAGGGTTTTTTTTTCATTTTCTTTTCTAGATGCACAGGCTTTTAACCAGCTCTAGACTGTAGTACCAAGAACAAATACTAAAAAACAGAACCAGCAGATAAGCACTGTTATACAAGAAATTGAGAAACCTTAGAACAAAGTCATGCTGAACTCTTTCTTGTCTCTTTCTTCAAAGATGTAAATCAAAGCACACCCTGTTGCATATCCAAATGGCCAGACAGCTAATTCACAGCACAGTTCTTGGAGAATAAAAGTAGCTAAGTAGAACAGTTTTACTACCTGTAAAATATACTATCTGCCTTGACCCTTCTCTTAGGAAGGAAGCTCCATTCAAAAGGTGAAAATCTCACTCCCTGAATTCACAGTCCAGCTTTAGTAGCTTCACTCCTACTTCAGCAGTAAGCACAACACAGGACAAACACTGGTTTAAAGCAGGCAGCTCTCCACACCATATGAACATGGGATTAAACTGGCAATCATCTTTTCTGTATACAGACTATTTTGTATACAATTAGAATTCAAATATATTCATTTAAAAAAAAATTCTCTGGCCTTAATGGGTGTCCATCAGTCTCCATCACTGACAGCCAGTCCCATCTTACGAAGTCAGCAGGTTAAATACACTGTATGATAAATACACTTTCACTGCTTAGGAATGCTCAGACAACCCACAGCAATGTCACTGATAACATGATAAAGTCACCTCATCATCGCTGTCTGATGTCTCAGAGTCCGAAGATGCTGTAGGTTTGCTCACAGGTGGCTCCTTTTCTTCAGAGTCACTGCGTTTCCGTTTGGCCAATGACAGGAGCTCCTGGTGTAAAAACACACACAATTATTTCAAAGTGGCAAAATTAGTTGTAACAATCCAGGTCAGTGCACACACAGGCTCTCTGCAATATCTGAGCACATTTCAGCAGCACGGTTATTGCCACCTACTAAGGAACAAGTCTACTTATGTTTGATAAATACACAGTTTTAATACAGGATGCTACAAAAGGATTTTAAAGATAACAAGTTATAAAAGGTAACTATTAGTACCATTACTTTCTTGGCATAAACAACGTAAGACAAATTACTTTCAGAGTCATGTCCAGATCTGTCTTATTTGGATTGGGTAATAATTCAAAACCACCCTAACTACACCATGAAGCATCAGCCTGAAAAAGCCAAATACCAGCAGATAGCAGCTTCTTTTCCTAAACAACAGAAATGTTTGCAATTATACTCTTTAAAGGGGAAATGCTTTAGGCATCACTTTTACATCGTGGTTGGTAATATTTAGTTAAATTCCTTTTCACTGCTGGTACATGCCCCAGAATGCACTTAAAGCTTAGGACAGACACAGAGCAGGTATCGAGCTCAAAGTCTGTGAAACTCACTAGAGCTGTTCTGCTCAAAAGGAAACACTTTCACAGGCAACACACACCCACATAAAGAACTACATGGCTCTCAAATACTCTCATCATCTGCTGTTCATCACTTGTTCAGGTGACACAAGCAGTAGCACAAAACAAACATTTTTGAAGCTGTGCTACTGTCTTTGTGTTCCAGGACACAGAATCTATGCTCAGAAACATTACTCAGGGGATAATGAGTCTTAGCTGTGTGTAGAAATACAGCCACACCAACTTCTGCAGTCTTGGGAAGTTGATGCTGGATTGGTTTCCATTAGTTTCATAACTGGAAGATTATCTCAACAAATTGATTACAATTTACTACCTCAAATGAGAACATAAACACTGCAGAAGCTGATCGTCTGCCTACTAACCAAGAAACTTTTCATTAGTTCATTAGTATTGGCATTTTACCAACCGTTCTCTAAAGAAGCCCGGCAACATCAACACAGCACATTTGTACAGTCAAAAGATCTCTGGAAGCTCCTGAAGAAGCTTCAGCAGTGCTTCTCTTTGGGAAACTCTTGAAGAGAAGCACCACTTTAAAGCCATATTCTTTTTTTTTTCTTTCTACATTTGTTCTCTATTTTCCACGATACTATATTTAAAAGGCTGGTAGCCATTTGATTCGACAAGCCTAGATTGCCACAGGAAGCTGTCAAACATTTAATCAGTATTTAACATTTAAGTCAGTATTCTCTCATTTCAAAAACATGGCTTCCCTGCTACCTGATCTTCATCTTTGCACACACCTCCCTGCTGTCACAGTTACTACAAACAGCTCAGTGGAGGGGGAAGCACCTACTCCTCAGGTACAGCTGCAGATGCCTGCTGCCACTGAGGGATGGAACAGATGCAGATCCACGTGGTTACTCCTACCACCATCACTCCGATTGTCTGACTATGCTAGAGCTACTCCAGCTCCCATTTTCAAGTTCTAAAACTCTCAAACTGATACACTAGCAGCGAGATGTTGGCAGTGCTAAGGACTCTGGAGCTATGCAAGACCAACCACAGCAGCTCCAGTGTATTTGTTTTAACAGAGGATCTGATCTGATCTTTCTGAAGCCCCAATCTGCAAAAGTATTTCTGTGTGTTTGGGAAGGCTTTTTATTGCAACATAGCAACAGCTTCTATATTAAAAACTCTGAAGGTCCAGCAAATAAATTACATCAGACATGTCGGCTTCAGCATATTCAACCCGCCAAACTTCTCCCCGGACCAAGTACTGCCATACATGCTCCAACACACTTCACCTACAATGTCTTTATTTACCATTGGAATCACACCATCAATACCTGCTACACCAAAAGAGGAATCTTTGAAAGCAGCCTGCTCCACAGGGGGAGACATCCCTTTTGCAACCCCGACACGTTTGAACTCACACCACAGCCCCGGGAGATGCTCCGATGACAAAAAAATAAACACTACCCCTTCTTACATCTACAGGCTGGTTTCCCACCAACAGAGCTCCCCAGCACAGTCACCAAGATTGAGAGGGTCGCATTAAACACGCATTAACACTTCGGGAGCCTGCCTGCCCCGAGGAGAGGCAGGGACCTGACACGCTCTTCTCCCGGCGTACCAAAGTAGCATGGAAAAGTTGCCCAGCCCTTTGGGCCTCTTTCCCCACTACTCGAGGCGAGGAGACCGCTGGCAGCCGGGCCTCGCTAACCCCTCCTCAGGGCCAGACCGCCCGGAGCATCGCCCCGGAGCATCCACCGCCCCTCCGTCCCGCCGGCGCCGAGCACCGGGCCCGCTGCAAAGAGCCCCCGCCAACGCGGGCCTCCTGCCAGGGGCGGGCCGGGACCCGCCGGAGGGACGCGGGCTCTCCGCACGGCGGCCGCGGGGCCCCATCGGGCTGAGGAGGGCGAGAGCGGCGCGGGACCACCGGCGGGAGCGAGGGAGGGATGGCGGCGCCGAGCCTCGCGCGGGCCGGCGATCCCAGGCCCCGCGTTCGGGCCGGGCCTGCCCGCGCACCTGGTCCAGGTTCTCCTCGCTGCCGCTGTCCTCGGTGTCGGAGTCGATAAGGACACGGCCTTTCCGTTTCTTCACCATGGCGGAGCCGGCGGTGCCCCCTCCCCGCCCCGGCGGCGGCGGCGGCGGTGGCGGCCTGGGCGGCGGGCCGGGTCCCGGCGGCGGCCCCGAGCAGGAGGAGGATTCCCCGCGGCCGCTCCTCCGGCGCCCGGAGACCCGCGGGGATCGCGGGTCGCGCCTCGGCCGCCGCTGTAAGCGGGACGTCGGTGCCGCCGTCGCTCGCGGCGGAACCGGAGCGGCGCGGTGCTCGTTCCTTGGCCGGCCCGGGCGCGGCGGACCCGGCGGCGGGAAGGTGAGGCGGTGTGCGTGCCGGGGTCCGTCGCTCGCGGAGCAGGAGCGGCGAGGCGGCCGCTCTGCGGGGACGGGGTTCGGCCGCCGCCCCCCCGTCCTGGCCTCGCCTCTGCCCGCCGGGCTCAGTCGTGCGGGCGGGCTCCGGGCCGGCGCCCAGGCCGCGGCCGGTGCGGCGCAAGCGGGGCCGTGGCGGAAGCCGAGGCGTCGCAGCCGCTAAAGCCTTGCCGAGGGACAAAAACCGGGCTGAAGTAGAACGTATGCAAATTCTCCGTTCTCTTCCTGCACTTGGGTGAGGCGGTGAGGAGACAGGGTTACTTGATCGCGAACTTGCCTCCGGTCGTGTGAAGTGCACGACACAGAATAATGTGAATCCTAAGCTACTGAAATGTGAATTCTAAAAGCTGCTTCAGTGTAGCTTTAGGCATAACTTAATTAGAGTGTGAGAATAACAATAGTAAATTTTACAGTGAGTAAAGGAAGGTGAGTGACATATAGAGGGTGTGAGTGGGGTGCCTGACTCTGTTCCTAAAAGCTCACAGAAATTGCATGCATATGACATCAATTTTGGTTTTGTTCTGTGGCATGAAAAAAACACAACAACAGCAACAAAAAAAAAACCCATGTATAAATTTACAAGTAAGAGAAAATAGCCTTGTACAGAGCATTGAGAAGAGTTTTCCTAAAGCCTTATTTTTAAAAAAAAACACATTGAATTGTAGTCTTTCATGTTAAACTTTTCAGTCTTTGCAAATGTCTCTGTAATCCTAGCATAGGTATATTGAGGATGACTTGGAAGAAGATTATGGTATGGCTGCTGCAGGACAGTATTTGAAAAGTCTTGTCACCTGTGTCAGATGAGGTTGTCATGTTTGTCATTGTGGCAGCAGCATCTACCTGTTGTGAATTTGTGATTTTCATGCAGGAATAAAACTTTTTAGTTATATAGGTGTCATCTTTTAGAAACCTTCATGGGTTGTTTTTGCTGGTGTTGTCCATAACACTAAATGTATTGGTAGAAGGGATGAAGATAAATTGTATTTTCTTTTATATTTTCACTTTTAAGTAGTTTACTTGGGTTTTCTTATTTGCATTGGGGATTTTACACCATGGGCAGAAGGGAAAGCATAGGGTGGAAGTCAATAAGTAAACTCAGGCTCTGAGGAAGTGTCATTCCTGATGGTTTTTTCATTCTGTTTTCCAATGACTTGGATTTCTAGCTAGTATTGATTATAAAAGTTAAATAATTTCACAAGCATCCTGTATGCAATTTTTTAAATAAGCTTTTCTCTTTTTCATTAAAGGTGAAGATCAACTGGGATAGCTCTGAATACTAGTTTTGTTGTTAAATTAGCTTTCAATCCATTAAGTGCCTTACTGGATGTGAATCCTTCAAGTGCCCAGTATGGCTCTGGCTGTGATGCTGAACGGTGCCTCCTTCCATGGTGGGTGCTGCAGGCACAAAGTTTTACTCTCCTCACTGGGACCTCTCCTCAACAATTCAAAATTGTACAGCACCTACAGGAGGCCCGGGGCAGAGCCTGAGAAAAAATTGTCTTGGCAGAACGTTGATTTCAGCTTTAAGAAGAGCATTGATCACCTGAAGACTCAACTAAGCTTGCTGAAGAAGGAAACGCTAGATTACTTAAAGGGACCTGGAGGCCATCCATTAAGTCAGCACTTGTTGGAACAAACAAGGGTGTTGTGGCAGTTTAGGAGCCAAGAAGATTTAAATAAATGGGTTATTTCCTCTGATATGGAGATTGGAGGGAAAAGTAAAGTTTACATCAAATTGGGTAGGAATAACCAGGCTGCTCTGCTGTATGGAACCCTCAATACAGAAGTGCCTCGTGATGGGGAGACAAAGTACAGTGGATATTGCAGCATGAGATCCAGACCACTAGTGGTAAGTACAGCTCCGTGTTTGCACAGCTTCTGATACGAATCTGAGGGTGTTTGTGGAATCCCAGTGACAGCAAGTGGCCTGCTCTTTACTGCTGGTCACTTCCAGGTTTCTCTCAGACACGTAATTGCTGCTGTGCCTGCTTTGACTTGGAAGGAACTTAAATTTTTTCTTGGATTTCGTTTTCCTTTCTTAGAAAAGGAATAATACATATTTGATCATTTACTTATGTACAATAGACAGACCTGTTTGCAGCAGAAGGATGTGGAATGAATCTTTATATCCAAAATTGGTGTGATTATCTTTCTAAATTTGAAATTGACTGAATGTCTCATAAGTAAGAATTTTCTGGGCTTTAACTTGGTCTATTCATCAGACTTGGTTAGGGTGAATGAATCATTTTTTCACAGGAGCAGAAAACAAGGCTTTGAAATGTACTTTTTAAAGGTCTGCCTCCTACTGTACATCAGAAAAAAATCAAGACACAAATCTTTGATAGCTCAGAATTGAGCAAAATAGAACCAGGAATGGGTGTGCTTATTATGGATACTGCTTGTTTCATCCCTTATTTCTAAGCACCTTTAAAAGCAGAGGAACATTTTCACAGACTGGATAAAGTCCTTAAATATTTAATGTGTTCTGTTGTTTGTGTGTTGGCACAAGTGCTTAGGTAGAATAATTTCTGGGCCAGAATCTTGGGGAGCAGAAAATATGAGTAAGCAAAATCAATGGGTAAGTGAGAGACATATGAAGACTGATTAAAATGGTGACATTAGATCAGATGACTGGAACAAGTGGAGTCTTGTCTGAATTAAACTCTCAGCACTGCTGCTGACTTATGAAAATGTGACCCAAACTTATCTCCTAATTCTTAAGTAGTGCAGTGTATCAGTCAATCTTTATTTAAGTAGAAAAGGCTTAAAACTGTTGAAACCATAAAATGAAGTAGCTATAGGCCTTATATTTATATATTCATAATCTACTTATTCTGTTACCTACAAGATGAGTTTGTAGAACAATAGCTGATAGGTAATCATAGTAGTGCTGTAAAATAAAGGGGAAGAATCTGAATTTTTGGTGCTAATTTTGACTTCTTGTCAAGTCTAGCCAAGAATAACCTAATAACCTTGCCCTCTGTCCCTCATTGCTCCAAGTGACTTCAGTGTAGAAGGACTGAAGGACTCTTGGATATATGTCATCAGGCAAATGGCAACATCTCAGGATTTTTCAGATCTTTGGAAAAAATGCAATAAAGAATTAGACATGCTTGCAATCTTATTATTTCACACAGTTAATGAAAAAAAAGTTAGAAAACATTAAATGCTCCCAGTGTTCATTAGTCTTCCATTGGAAAGCTTTCAAAGGGGATAAATTATTTCACTGCTTCAATTTCCTGCCGTCGCTTCTGAATGATCTAGAACTGACCACAGAATATTAAACTTAGTGAACTACATAAGTGCTGATCTGTCACTGCCTGGTAGGGAATTCAGTCCTAGGAAAGAGGTCTGATTTCTGATAGTTACAAGATTGTGGCTTATAATGAAAGTGTGAGTCCTAAGGCAGCAACATTGCAATTTGTGTCTCCAGTGTAGTGCTGAAGGAAATTCGGTGAGCTCATCGGCCAGGGTGATAACAGAGTAGCTG
The DNA here is from genome assembly GCF_017590055.1 of Onychostruthus taczanowskii. Taxonomy (NCBI): domain Eukaryota; kingdom Metazoa; phylum Chordata; class Aves; order Passeriformes; family Passeridae; genus Onychostruthus; species Onychostruthus taczanowskii. Next base: position 3,719,240 of record NW_024496525.1, on the reverse strand, counting down.
TGTTCACTGTGTTACAGTAAATACTATCTGACATAATAACAAGGGCATGATCAAAGCAACAATGCTCTGTTCCTCATAATGAAGGTGTCCCTCTATTAAAGAGGAGTAATTCTATTTATCAATAATTTGTAGGGATCTTTTAACAGGAAGAAGTATTATGACTGGTCAAACTTCAACAGTCTGTATTTACGTGTCCGTGGTGATGGCAGACCTTGGATGGTGAACATTTATACAGACCCCTACTTCTCTCATCAAAAGGATGATCTCTACAGCTACTTCATGTTTACCCGAGGAGGCCCATACTGGGAGGAAATAAAGGTGAGCTAATGAATCCTTCAAACTAACGAGACCATCTTGAGGTCCTGGTCAAAACACAGGAAGGGGATTCTTTCCACATTCACAGTTTCTATTGCTGTCCACTCAGCGTTTTCGTTATACAATAGACATGTGCCTTTGGCTTGAGAGTAACCAAAACTGGAGTAGGGGAGGGCACACTGTGTCAGTTGTGTTAAAGAATTGATCCACCATGTGTCTCTGAATGCCTACTGTTGGCTCTTACTGGAGTAATAGGATAGATACAGCAATTGAAACTCAGCAGGCATTGCCTGGAATATTCTCTGTTATCATTTATCTGTAATACAAATGGGTGTGGGCTGTTGTAGGATTTGTTCCATGCAACAGGATTTGCTTAACTTGGAGCCTCTCTGGAGTCAGTCAGACTCAAGAGTTGGGGTTTGTAATTTGTGACCCTTGACTGTGACACAGAATATTTTTAAGAATTGTGAGTTGTGGCTCTTTTCTGGTGCAACTTGAGGACCTTTTGTAATTCTCTGATGACAGCTGTAGGGAGGTTTGCACATCCTTATGAATTGGTGTTGAGTGCTCCACAATACCATTGTCCAGTCATGTGGGAACAGCCTGCTGCTCCACAGACGAGGAGCCAGGAGGATGAAGGAGTGTCACTGCTGGCTTGGATGTTTTCCTCTCACCCTCACCAGCCACCAGCCAGCCCTGCTTTCTTGCTCCCACTACTTTCAAAGAAATTTTTACATTACCCTGAAGTGCTTTGCTAGAGATACTGGTGCCAGAGTACGAAGTTTGCGCTGTGAAATCCACAGCCTGGGTACAGATGAGCTGTCAGTATGTACCCATGCTAGACCTGGCAGTAATTTCTGGTTTATATTTCCCTGGTACTGGAAGGAGATGTTCTCAATGTAACCAGCCACCTCCCGTGCCGCAGCCGTCCGTTGTGTCCTGGCGGGGTCACGCTCCCGTGCGATGGCTGCGGCCGCCGCAGGGCGGGGTGGGCCTGGAGCTGGCTGCGAGTGGCCAGCTGAAAGGGTTAATGTGGCCCATTTCTTTGTGCCAGTTGTATGTACCCAGCTAATTCTAGTACCAGGTACAGCAGAGCGTTACTTTACTAACACGCTATTTTCTTTTCCCTAAGTTTCTATTTTATACACTGGTGACACTAAAGTCTGATTTTGTTTTGTTTATGTCAGATTCCATTCTCCAAATTCTTTCTCTCCAGTCGGGGAAGAGTCCAGGATAACCAGCATCCTGTCTGGTTAGACAAGGCAAGTTTTCAGTTGGCTTTATTTGAAATTTCATTTTAAAAGGCAGTATAAGGAACACACAACTGCTCTGTAGGAAATTTCCTTCAAGATGGCCTGATATAGATAACTTACAAATTCTCTAATGTTTGTGAATTTGAAATTGAAGGGCCTCTTCATGTTATAAGGTACTTATTCTCACATGTGGTAAATGAGAAAATGAAGTTGTGTATGGGCTATTTAAAAATATTTACTTGGAGTTAAAGGGACAAATCAGTACTTGATCTAAGTATCCTTCATTTAACTTTTGTTGATGGTTATTTTATGTGCAGCATTTGACAGTAAAAATTATGCACTTGTAGTGTAATTTTAAAAACATATTTTAAAGAAACCCAGAAATCAGGGAAGCAGTGGGAAGGTAGTTTAAGAAATCTTCATAAAATGTCTTGGTCACATACAGAATATTTGGAGTTGGAAGGGACCCACAGGACCATCAAGTCCAACTCTTAAATGAATGGCCCTCATCACACTAACGTATGTTTTCCTAGGAACCTGGAAAAGCAGAAAGTAATTGTTAAATAGGAATAAAAAAGGCAGGAAACAGTCAATGTATCTAGAGCTTGCAAAGGAATAGATTCTTCAGAGCAGAGTTTAGGTGACTCCTGTAGATTATCTGTAACAATGTGATTTGCTAAAAAAGAGCTTTAAAACTCTCTGGACTCTAAAAGCCAAGGGGCTGCTTGTAGAGCTTGCTGCTGGGGCAGGAATAGCATTGAAAGCATTAGAATGATCCAGAGGAGTGTCAGTGCATTTACCTAGCTTTGTTCTGTTATTTATTTAGCATATATTTGCAATATAGATTTACATTCAGTCTACATTTAAACATCTGACACAGCCTAGGCATTATTTTCCCAAACTTACAGCAGTCCTTAAAATCATGGGCACTGCTCAGACCTGCACTTTCAGCAGGGCTTTGGGGCAGCTGATTTTATGAGGTGGCCTGCACTGGTGACTGTACTGAGCTGTTAATGATGGAGGTGTTTTGTAACCTGTGAGAGCTGAGGGAGCATTTGGGCAAGCCACAGGCTAATAGAAAGCATGCACGAGCCACACAGACTTGTTCTTATATTTAAAAACATTATTCTAATTGGAAAACAGTGGCTAAGAGCCTTGTTTTACTATTAAACTCAGTAATTAAGTTTCATGCCAGCTTAAAGTTAAGTTCTAAAATGTCTGGTTTGTTGTTTTCACAGAGTAGATGGTGTATCACTATGTAGAATGATCCCTTCCATCCTTAATTACATCTTTGTTTCTCCTATTAGCGAAAGAATTGGGATTTCTAAACACATTTTCATAAAATCAAATTGTGATGAAAGTGGCTGTATAGAAAGCATGAAGGATAAAAGTAACTCGCTTTAGGCTTGGGCCATTTTAAATCAAGGGTTTACTAACACAGTGGTAGACAGGCACATGTGGAGTCATTTCCCACTGGGGTCTCTATTGAAAATGGGACAGTGAAGTGTTCAAGCCTTAAAAAATGCCGCTGCATTTTGAACAAATACCATTTTAAAGAAGATGGCTGTGATCGGTGTGTTAAATATGACTTGGGAGATACAACTGAGTTTGATTGTGATATTATAAATACTGTTCTACCCTCTGTGTCTTTTAATCAGGTTAGAACCCTTGGATTCACCATTGGAGATAAAGTAGATGGTCCATTCCAGCTGGAGATTGATTTTATTGGTCTGCTAAACGACAGAGCTCATAAAGAAAAGTTTGCCTATGAAGCATATGACAAGAACACTCCAGTCTAAGTTGGGCTGGTGTCCTTTGAAACATTCTTCAGATATTTGGTTTATTTTTATAAAATACTTCTTAACATGTGGTTTGTAACATCTTGAAGAGCCTATGTAAGCATTAAAGAGATAAGTGCATGAAGTGTGGCACCACTGGTATCTTTAAACTCCCAAATACAGAGTCATGGAGAGACTGTACACAGATGGATGGATTGCAACGTAGCCTGAGAGCAGTTGTGATGTTCTTACAAAGTAGTAACTCTTCTTGGCTTCTGTCCTGACCTTTACTGAAAAAAGTATTTCGCAAGTTTGTTGTTCTTTTCTTGTCCAACACTTTTATTTTCTACATTGTGGTTTGTTGACAGTTGTAAAACGCTTGCATCTGCTAGTTTTAAACTGAAAAAGGCATGAGAATTAATACTCTGGGGACTGCTGCTTAAGTGTGACTCAGCTACTGAAATTTGCAAAGAGCAGCACCAGAAGTGGAAAAGGCAGAAGTATTTCAACCTTTAGCTTTGGCTCCTCTAGATAGCTAAAAAAAGCAAAAGCTGCCATAGCTCTTGTTGCCAAGATGGAAACAAGATGGAAACAAGAGCTTTCCTAGGGGCTTGACTTTTCCTTCAGAGCTGTTGACAGTAATCCTAGAGTGATACAGAGCCAAGGTGGAAAGAAGCAATGCTCCAAAGGAGTGGGGGGAGGAAAGCTGCAGCTCTGTCTGCTCCCTGAGAAAGCAGAGCTTGGCATACGTAGCACCATTACAGGGCAGAGCAGATCCCACTTCTGCTGTGTGCAGTTGGCCTAACTCAGCTGTGTTGTAAGAGTTCACAGCCTCAACTGGTGGCACAGAACCTTAACACTTCCCTTTTGCAGAGAAATCCAGTTTTCAGTAATTCAGGATAACTACTCACCACTTGCTTTATCAAGAGTATGTTTCAGCTATCAAATTTAAATAATCAAAGCAGTGACCTCCTCCACAGTGACCTTGTTCAAGTATACTTCAGAAATATTGAATGTACCTGTATTTTCTATGGAAGAGACCACAGTGAAGCAAGCTGAAACAGGATCTTGTACTGTCATCTTCCTTTTGCACTGAATTCAGCAGCTTAATTGTAGAAGAAGGATGATACCAGGAAGATATCAGAGCAAACATCTTTCATGGAGTGGGAGGCAGGTGAGTTGGTAAGGAAAACTTGGCACAGGAAAACACAGCAGTAAATACAAATGTGAACAAAAATAGTACCAGAGTAAGGAAGCAGTTGTAGTTAGTATACTAAATGATAAAGCCAGTGATGAACAGGACATATGCAAAATATTTATTTCCCCCATTAAATTTATTTAGAAATTTGGTTTTTCTTGACGTCACAACATATATTTTATGGGACATAAATACAGTGAAACATTTATTTGTTCAACAGCTGCTAAATTTCTACTTCTATCCCTAAAAAATTCAGACAACTTTTCTATGTATTCTTTAATGTAAAAATAACAGGTTCTTTTAAAACCACGGTATTGAGCGTACCTCAACACAATTATAACCTCTTTTAAGCATCTTAGAGGTGAAAAGCAAGAGAATTTTAACATCTGCTATTTACCATAGAAAGGAACAAAACCTTAACTGTTCAAAGCATTCAGTTGGTAGTTTGTAAATTCAGTTGTGACTTTTTGAAAAAGGTAGTTTACAATTATGCATTAGTTTGCCAGAGAGCTTGCATATTTTTTCTTCTCTTTGAAATTCCCTACTGTTTCATAGGCATTCAATTAGAAATGCTGAGTAATTGCTGTAACTTAGAGAACTTAAGAATTGATCTGGAGAACAGGGCAAGCAGGTACTTCCAAATCTGGTCATTTTGAACGTGATGGAACATTTTGAAGCTGCTGCTGTCTAAAGCCTGATTGCCTGCATTCCAGCACACAACACATTCTGATGCACAAGTGTATCCTAAGTTGCAAGGAGGCTTCTTGAGCATTTTTTTTCCACTTACATTTTCTTATTTTGTAGCCATGATATTTTATTAAAAATCCTTTCCTAGGATTTTTCCGCTCCTGAGAAGCTGAGGAGCCTCAGGAGAGAAATGTAAACAATAACTGTCTGCTGCTGTGGAATGCAACAGGTGCATCTTCCATTGGTCCATGTGGATTGTTTTCAATTGATGGCCAATCACAGCCACCTGTGCCAAGGCTGTGAGCAGTCACAGGATTTTGTTATGCATTCTATTCTATTCTTGTTCTTTGTAGCCTTCTGATCTTTCAGTTTTCTCTGTTCTTTTAGTATAGTTTTTATGTAGCATTTTAGTATAATGTATAACATAATAAATCAGCCTTCTGAAATGGAGTCAAGCCTTGTGTCTCCACACACAGAGAGTACACCGCAACATGAACATTTTTTAGTCAAGTAAATTAGTTACATGAAAACATTATGAAGGAACAAGGGTTTTAAGCCCCTGAAAGTTAGAACTCTCATCTTAGTGGAGAAGTTGATAATGGAAACATTATGCTCAGAGCACATTACAAGGTCTCATTAATTGCTTTCTGGATTCCACTAGCTAACCAAAGCAACCTGAACCATACACAGAGCACAAGCCTTTACATGAGAGTGTGAAAAATGTGTATTTTATGATTGGCTTTTCACAAGTATTAAAATGAATATTGTATGTGTTATGTTAGAAAGTTATGCTGTATTCATTTTCTTAAGTATTAAATTAACTATTAAATACAGTTTTAGGTTATAACAATGTTAAAATAGAAACTATGCTATGTAAGATATTTGGTTAAGAAAGGACTCTCACCAGATAGAAGCCAAAGGACACCTAAATCTTCCAGAGAAAGGGAATTTATTGCTCCCTTATCAGCAGAAACTGACTAACTTCTTCCCACCTGACTCAGACAGGAGATGGCATGAAGATTAAGAGGAAGAAGTTGACAGTGAGCAGACAGAATCCTGTGTTTGAATGGAATTTATGCATCACGTATGAGATGTATGAATGTGCAACAGGCGATTGTTTTTAAGGGTTAATCCTCTGTTAACTGAGGTCCTTTTTCGGGCTTGTGTTGCCCAGAAAAATGTACCTGGACGTCCGTATCTCTTTGTTTTTGTGTCATATTGTTCTAATCTCAATTATTCAAATTTTATTACTCTAATTATATTACTTTTTTATTACCATTTTATTACTATTAAACTTTTTAAATTTGTAAAAACAAATGACTGGCATTTTTCACAAGAGGAACAGTATTTACAATGAAGTCTTAGATCCTTGTTTGTTCTAACACCCAGATAGGCCTCTACGTTTGCCAAGAGCATGAGCCTTTTTCTTTTTTCTCTCTTGCTCAAGTGTCTCACGCCTTTCGTCCCTGGAGGAAAAAAAAAGAGACTATGTCAAGTTTTAAAGGTAGAGACACTAGCAACCAAAGGAATCTGAAGCTGACCACAGCCCAACACAAGTTTAATCAGTGTGCTGCCTTTGCCATAGGCAGAGATAAGAGTACCATTATGGACTGAACCCAAACATTCAGGCAAATACATCTGCTGAGACATGCAGGTTTAACACCTGAGGTAACAGCATGTCAATACTGACAGCTTCTTCCAAGATGAAGGTAAGTCTCTAAACTCTGGAACTGATATTGTTCATGGAAAAAAAGTCTTAACAAATTCAGAGCAGCCTTTTGTTGGCCTTCTTGAAATTAAGTAGTCATTGGAAGGAAAAATGGCGTTAATACAAAAGTATTCTTTCCTAAACTACATTTAAATCCTAAGAAGAAGAATGAATCATCATACTATTTTAAGTAACACTATCTATAAAAAGATGAGTAGTGTACTAACCTTGTCTGGAGATGTGGCTGTTTGTAATCTTTCCTATGTGAACAGACACCACCAGACCTACTGGGAACAGCATTTTCTTTAAATTCTCCCCACGGCTTCAGTCGTCCTACAGTTTAGGAGCAAAAAGAGAGACTAGTTTAATAGTTCAGTAACTAATTGTGTGCTTAACTTCTTATCATGAATTCATCCTAGCTAGCCTGTTTCTTACTGATTGTTTTGAAGATGTAATGCCTCTTTAACCTGTATTGTCAGTTTCACCAGCCCATTCCCTACAAGTAGTTCTTCTGTAAGTAGAAACAGATGACTATACTTAGAAGTAACACACACCATGGAAAGTTCAGCTCCTCACACGAGATTAAAAAAACCCACCTCATTGTGTAAGGAATGTATTTCCTGTACATGCACCTATTCAGCGGAATGCAAGGATATTGATTTTGGTATTTATGGGCTTTTGGTCATGAAATCTTAATCTTCATTAGGGAGGCTCTTGAAGCATATATTATGAAGAAACTTATCGTCAGACTATGTGGGAACCCAGGGAAAAAGGAAAAGGGACAGGAAAAGAGACTGTAACTTTGTCCTCACTGTTTGTATCAAAGTGCCCCTTACAAGCAGCTGAGTGTGAGGGCTGTGACCAACGCAGGCCGCACGGGGTCACAGTGAGGGCTGTGACCAACGCAGGCCGCACGGGGTCACAGTGAGGGCTGTGACCAACGCAGGCCGCACAGGGTCACAGTGAGGGCTGTGACCAACGCAGGCCGCACGGGGTCACAGTGACGGCTCTGACCAACGCAGGCCGCACGGGGTCACAGTGAGGGCTCTGACCAACGCAGGCCGCACGGGGTCACAGTGAGGGCTCTGACCAACGCAGGCCGCACACAGTGAGGGCTGTGACCAACGCAGGCCGTATGGGGTCACAGTGAGGGCTGTGACCAACGCAGGCCGCACGGGGTCACAGTACCTTTGTGTGGCTGATACCGAAGTGGCCGCGAGAGGCTTGCTTTGAGATCAAATGTCTTCTTTCCACTTGTGGGTTCTGCAGGTTGAACTCCAAACTTGAAGGGGGTAAGGACTACAAAAGGCATCGAGATACCATAGTTAGAATAGCGAGAGCATCGATGTACACAGAAAGACCACACCACGATTGTCAAGACCAAAGGGCCATTAAATGCTCCTGCTGCTACTTCTAAAGACAGAATTGCACAAACAATGTAATTCTCACTTGAAATAGGGAGGGACAAAAGTTGCAGAGTACTTGCCCTTTAGCTATGATTACACTATGGAAGAACACATACAGCTCCATGTGTTTTTCTAGTCCTTCAAGGGAAATTGTGTTTTTTCTGTGCCTATTTGGAACCAAGTGGTTTTTCATGTTAAAGAAGAATTATTTTGGAACAGGTCAGCTTCAAATCATTGTGGAACTTTTCTTGCCCCTTGAAAACATCAGTACTATTATACAGCAAACCAGGAAGCTCTGGGTTTTTGACCTGTGCAAACATCCCTGTGATGCTAAGGGTGTCAATGGCTGGATAGCAGCACTGTGCTGCTGCAGAGATTGTTACTAATCAGAAGACTTCTGATTTTTCTTAATTTTAGTTCCTGAGTTATCAGGGTGCTGAGGCTGATAACAGCTTGTCCATCAGCTAGAAGCCTGATGCATGCTAACCCTACAAGGATAAAAAGGTGTCAGGAATTCCTTTCTGTGCAGATGAGGTGTCCCTGTGTCTGCTATATGAATCTTTCACTATGTAGTCCCTGAAGGTCTAGAAGACTTTCTATCCTCTTTTCTGTAGGTAACTACATACCATATTTTTAAGTTGTGGCACCTAAACATTTTATTCAAAGCACTGGAAATCACAAGCAGCAAAGAAACTAGTGCCATTTCTGAAGAACCAGTCATAAATTAGAGAATTAAATTAAAACCGGGGTCTACATGACATTTGGTAGTTAAAAACTTGTATAGTAATTCAGTAAGACGAAAGTCTTGATTTGAAAGAGCCAAATATTCACCATCCACCTTACCCTTTGATGCAGTCAGATCATTATTTTTTGCATTTCCCTTACTGTTCTTCTGACTTATTAGTTTGCAGCTCTTTTGAGTGTCAGGTGTGCAGATCTCCTCCATGTATGGAGACATTCTAGATGGAGTCTTGAGAAGAGAGCGTTTGTGCTCATTATCTTTTGTGGCTTCTGAGAATCTGAAAGATTTTAGAAATATGAAGACAAATTTAGTCACCTACAAGGAATGTAAGCAATGTACCAGAATATAGAAGGTTCTGCCTTCTATATTATTTATTATTAATTTATTACAGATTTACTGTGTGAAAGATGTTCACAGCTCATACAAAAACCGTACTAAAATACCTTGCTGGCATAACACTAAGTTTGGAGCCAGTGTCAATAGCAGTAAGTACTATCAGAAAATACAAAGAACTGACTTTCTTGTTATTTTGAAAAGCAAATATACTTAGGTGCAATAAGCTAGTAGATTTATTCACCAACAGATATGATTTACTTTAGACCTGGATTCTGTAGTAAAGCATTGCATATTTCTTTAGTTTTAAAATTCATATTAAGCAAAACTGAAGGACAACTAACAGAATGCTGGACCTCAAAGACCTACAAGAGGAAGAAGCTGAAGGTTTTGAAACACACAAGTTACCTGCATACCAAGACACACACATTCCATACCTATTCCAAATGTGTATATGCACATTCTTAATGAACACCTATGATTACCCATATACGTGTACATGCATAAAGTTCAAAGTCTTGCAAAAACGCATGAGAATAAGCCATGAGCTTGCAAGACTTAGAAAGACAAGGAGTAAATGTTGAAGAAAGCTGTTTTTGTGGGCGAGCAAGTTTATGATGAAGTACAGCGTGCAAGGTCCACCACAGTGCAACTTTGAATGAATGGAATTTTGGAAGCAAATTCTGCATGTAACGTTTTGGTTCACATATTGCTAGGAATCAGTTAGGGCCGCAGTGAAGACAACCAAGCTCATCCAAGAGGACACTAGAGGCAGAGTATCTTTTACATTTGCTATCTATTGAAGTCAAAAAGACATTTAAACTAAAAACAAAGCCATTAAGTTTGTAATCTTGATTTTGACCTGTGAACAGCAGAAGACCTGCATTCCAAAGTCACATAATTATATACTATCAGACACCAATATGAGAAGTTGCATTACCTAATTTAAAAACAACAATCCCACATACACTTTAGTCAGGGACAAAAAAAAAGCCCCAGCAGCCATGATCTTGGAATGCAGAAATGGAAAAATGAAGGTCGCCAGCGACAGTAACACAGCCGAAGCCTGTGAACAACCATGTATTGTTAGCAAAGGGAGAAGGTCTAATCAGAACTTCAGCCACTGTGGAAGGCTTAGGAAACTGATTAGAGTCAAGATTAGTATAATAGTTAGAAATCAACAAAGAAATAGTGGAAATAAAGGCTTTCATTAGAAATCCAAGCAAAAAGAACATTTATCAATAGGACACTGTAAGGACCATCCTTTCAATTCCTTCTTTTAAAATGTTTCTTGATCAAGACTTTAGAAAAATTATTAAGAAGCAAATAAAACATACTGATAGATAACAGAAGTTCGTGAAGTATTAACACTAAGAGAGAATTAGATTACTGTGGAGGAATGATGACATACACATGATGGTCTAAAAGGAAATGAGACGAGGTATAATAGCATTGAGTAAGAGTTCATCCATTAGCAATTCCTCACGACTTCTGGTGTCAGCTCCCATCTGCTAGAAATGGTCTGCCTATAGTAGTCAATCACAAGAGTACCCCTGCTGTGACACTGTGCCACTGAAGGAGAGGGGAAGTAGAGGACAAAAGGAAGAAAGCACCTAAAAACCATTGCAAGACTCACCTGGAATACTGAAAAGAGTTTTGATTTTAAAATTTACAGAAAAATTAATTAGGATAAACAGAAACTATTAGGCTGCCTGGCAAAATAGAAAACCGAACACAGTAGTAGAAGAAAAATAATTTGCTTGATTTTGCATCACTTGGCTTTAGAAAAATAAAGCCAGGATCTGAGATTCTTCTAACAGACATAAAAATGAAGAATGAAGACAGTAACAGCACAGTGAGGCTTAAACCACCCACAAAGCCAGGCTGAAAGTTAGTAATCAGAATTAGTCTTGCATAGTTCAGGTTTGGAAGAGAAATAATGTAGTAAAATCATAGTCAGTGTTGATTATTTCATGTGTATCACACCAAATGGCTTGCTGGTAGTTTTGGTTTGTACTTTTTACCTGACATTCATTTTGGATGTTGAAAGTACAGAAGGATGAAATGAAGACTTCTGGGATAAAATGCTCCGATGAGCAGCGTTCAGAGAATTGTGTGGTGAGCGCCACAGGTTACAAGGAGTGCTGGTGGTGGAGAACCTGCCTCTTTCTGGATTTGGGCTCAATGAAAATCTTTTGCCACTGGCTTGTTTCTAGGGAAAAGCAAATTCTGAGTTACCAGACTGTTGAAAATTTATCTACAAAGCGGCCAAGAAGTAGGGAAAACACACAGTGAATCTAAAGCATATGGCCTCTTCAGTTTTCTCCCTTTTTTTCCTCTTTAAAAGCATATTTTAAACGTAATTATTTTTATTATTAAATTGACCTGACAACACATATCTTCAAATACAGAGTGTCTTTTTCTGATGCTCTTAAGGGATTTGATTTTCTGGTCAGCACCTGGAAACAGTAATTTGTCTGAAGTATACATTGATACAATATATGCCATTAAAAAAATAAATGTAGTGTTCAGGAGTTTTATTCATTATTGCTGTTTGTTAGGGACAGTATTAGAGTAACCAGCCTGTTGTGATAAGACACAAAATGATGACACAGACACTGCTGCTCTCGAGGGGAACAAAAACGAAGGACTTTATTTTCTGACTCCAACATTTATAGTTTTCTAAAGGTGACAGTGGATTGGAGGGTGACAGTGCCACCTCTCCAATGCCACTGGACAGACCAAGGGTCCATCAATTCTCTCCACCTCCATGAAAGAATACAAAACATAGGTTATTTACAGAACTGTGTGTGAGAAAGTTTGTTGAAAGAATGTAAACATCAGAAGGCTTAACAAAGTCTTACAAAATCAGGGCGACATCCAACGTGAACAATTCCATGGCCATATTCACTCACACATTCATTGATAAGTTACTGTCGCTTTTTTAGGCTCTACTGCACTTTGTGAGAGGCCCTGTTAGCAGCTTTCACCCATGTGAGGATGAAATACAAGAACTGAGAACAACACATATTGAATGTATTTTTAAGGAGAATCATATGCAGCCACGGGATGATAGTTCAGGTACAAAAGAGAAAATATTTAATTCCTGCTCCTTGAAAAATAACCTATCCCCTTGGTTAAATTTTGCAGCAAGGTTAGTAATCTTGATTTTTTCAGACAGTTGTAAACAAAAGATCCAGGAGATCTTTCACAAAAGTAATTGTGACGATTATTTTTACTCAAAAACAAGTTAGTTGTTGGTTTCTACAGCTGTACACTGTTAACACATAAAACTTTGTATTGTTTCATAAGTAATATACAAATAACTATATATATTGGTTATAATATTCCACTGCATGTTCACATGACCAGTTACTTACTGATCTAAAGAGACCTGGTAGGACTTTTACAGAAAGGCCCTGGAAATAACTGAATATGCCAACAATGGGTATCTTTGTGTGTTATCTCTTACCTTGACTGTACTGAAACTTTCGTTCAGTTTTTTTTTTCTCTCAACGTAGTCAGCAATAGATTCCATTTTCTTGAACTGAGCCTCATGCAACTTTTTAAAGTCTAAGAAGTTCAAAAATAAGAACATTCACAGATACATTATGGTTCTAAGGGAGTTTAGTATACAATAGGAGAATTTTGTGACACCCATGGTCATGACCTCAAAGGGGGCAACGCGTCCCTCTAATTAAAGGTTGTAGACACAGCTGACCAAACAGGACCAAAAGAATCTATTCACATGGCCCACTACCTGGTAATCTGAAGGATTATAGAATCATGGTTTGGGTTGGAAGAGACCTTTAAAGATCATCCAACCCAACCCCCAAATTCTGCAGTTAAAGAAAACAACAAATAGTTCTACATTTGAGATGATTTAACACATTTTAAGAAGTAATGAACATGAACTAATGTATAGTAGTACAGCACAACCATAGTATTTATAAAGTGAAAACTAAACAAGCAGGAATAGTAGCATGTATGTGTTCCTGTTCTTTGAAAATTATTAATAAAAGTATTGTATGGAGAAGTCACCAAAATGTTCAATAAACCAGTTTTTTTAACATACATGCCAGTCATTTACTACTATGAATTTACAAGCTGGAATATGTACCTTGAAATGTAACGTTTGGGAAAATTTTTGGCTTGCTTTTTAAAGAAAGGAAATTCTTTTATTTGAGCAGGAATAGAAACCTGAGTTGTAAAAACCTAAGTCAAGTCTCCCTTTATACAGAGAACACACATCTCTTCCTAAAGATGGCAGGTTGTCTTACTTGGTGTCGTAGCTGTCACTCTTGCAGACCTCAGTGCACGGCCCACACGTACAGGGATCTTCCCTCCTGCAGGACGGGCATTACCTGGTACAGCAAGATTAGACAAAATCATTACGACTCCTGGAGGATTTAAAGTAATCACAGTAGTGTCAAATATTGTTCCAGTGTGTGTTTCAAGACATACTTTCTCTTCAAAGTGGATTTAGGCTTTGAGAAATAAAACCAGCTGGCATAGGTATGTTCTAAGACTCTCAAAAGTGCTTTAATTGGTTTGTCATTAATAATACATCTTGACAAAGCACAAGCCCAGCACGAATCCTAAAGTCATATTAGGTTAGTATATGATGATAGTAGAATATTTTTCAGGGAAAGTTTACAAGAGAACTGTGCTTGTGGTGAACAAAAACTTTAAATTCACAGGCTTTGATCTGTGTTTTTTAAATGTTGACACTAAAGAAAAAATACTTTTTGACCAAGTTTTCTGCCACTGCCTTAGTTACATACAGAGTCCAAGTTATTTTTATCGTCTCTGTTCTCAGGTGTAGTAACACACTCACATTCACATTTTAATGATTCATTTTCTTAAGAAAAAAAAAAATCAGGTAACAACCTTACATCAAGTTCAGCATTTGCATATCAACAGCAAATATTTGCATTTCTGGTCATTCACATCCCCTCAAAAGTAAACTTAGATAACCACAATATATTGAAAGAAATCCTTACTGGCAACAAATAACGGTGTGCAGTTAAAAAAAAAAACTTGTTGATATTAACTGCAGAGTTGTTACTACAGCTACAGGAAGAGAGGAGCACTGTACCAACTGTCAGGATGAGTGATGCCCCCAAGCATCCCCCACATATCCTATTGCTTTTGTTTTTGAAAACAACAACCTTCACAGAAAACCCCACATTTTTGAGTTAGTTCAAAATTATTAGTGGTCTCCCACAAGATTGTCCTTGTAAATTCTATGGAACAACAAAAATATCCATAATAAACTTACAGACTACATACACTGAGCCTAATAGAGCAAATGCAGAAGTGCATCTTGACAGACCCTTCAATATCAAGAAATTATCAGATTAGGTAGACAAACTCATTGCTTCTTCTCAGCTGCATACACAAAGCAGTGGGGGATAAATTAATTCATATTTTCAGTGGCATTGTGTTTGAAGGACTAAAAACCAGATGAAAAAGTGATCCAGTGGAACACATTCAGATACTCTTGGGTAGTTCAAACAAATGCTAAAGGATTCTATATTTTCTGCTAATTTTACTCCTGGAAAGCAAAAGATACAACTGTTCACCTTTGGAAAAAGATAAATGAACCATAACGAAGCAAGTCCTCCCTTTCTTGCCACCTCCTGGAGGCCAAACAACACCTCAAGGGTATTCCTTTTGGAAGCATAAAACTCAAATACACTCAGCCCTCTGAAAACTCCTTCACTAAAAGCAAGAGACTGAAGACAAAGCCAGTAAAATTCCTATGCTGCAGAATTTGTGGATTTGTGTTACAACCTTAAACAAGTAACACAAACCAGACCAATTTTCTTCAAGTATCCACAAAACAAGGTACTGATCAACAGGTGTGCCACAAAAATGGTACGAAGACAGAATAACCAAAAGATAATTTTATTGTAAGTAGCACAAATTAAAGTTACTTTGATCCTGTGGGAACTCAACATACCACTCCGGATGTCCAGAGTCACCGAGAGAACCCTTGAGGGGCTCGGTGGCCTTGGAATGTTGCCAAAAGTGTCTGGTGCCTTGACTTTGATCCTTTTAGAGATGAGTCATCTATGCATGAGGAAATGAGAAACCTTAGGGTTTGAATGGTGTATTTACAGGGTGAAATAGAGATTTTAGAATTTTGGTACAGGGGGGTCATGGAGACAAGATGGAGGATTCAGGGTGTGGTCCCAGGTTCTTATTTCTTCATCATGTCTTCCATTTTCTATGATGATGTTGGCACTTGTGGATTGGTTCATGGTAAAAAATGCATTTGTTAATAAGGGTGAAAAGTATTGGGAATTAAAGGTAAATATGTTAGACGTATAAAAGACACAGCTGCCCGTGGGCGGGGGAGAGTGCACTGGGCTGCCTTGCTGAACAGCCCTCGGCTGGGCAGACAGAAAATATTGTAGATAAGAAATAATAAACAAGATCGAAGACCAAAAATTCAAGAGTCCAGACTCGTCCTTCGAGCACGGCCTGCCCAGAACCACCTTCCTGTATCGGGGCAGAGACAAATAACAGCGCACCCCGACAGATCCAGTTTTGTACTTACGTTGTTCTCCCCTGCCTTTAGTAGAAGTCTTCTCTGCTTGTTTCTTCTGGCCAGCACCCATCCTTGGATTCTCAACAGCTCTCTCTTCAGTTATCTCCATTTTTTTTCGTGGTATCTTCTCTCGCTTTTTGTGCTCACCCTGAGGCACTTCATTTTCTTTCATTTCAGAACGCACCTACAGTTTAAACATCTTTTGTTTAACCAGTTTGTTCCAACTGGATATAAAGCAAAGCTGTTCTGAGAACAGTGGGCCGTGGATCAGATTGCCCAGAGAGGTGCACAGCCTTCATCCTCAAGGGTTTTCAGCATCAGGTTGGATAAAGTCCAAAGCACTGGGCTCTAACCTCCTAGCTGAGTCCGCTTTGATTGAGAGATTGAGCCAGAGATTTTTTCAAGTCCAAACTGAATTAACCTGCGCAATACTTACCCTATTACTTCAAAAACTTAAGATATAAAGCTTTGACCTACATAGCTCTCACATTTAAGTATAAAATACACTAAAAGACTAGCACTCCTCATTTTCCTTATTTCCTTCCTCTGCCGCAGTAAAAGTCTTTCAGACAGTTCCTAATTTATCTACTTCCTTGTAACTCAAAAAAAAGTCAACCTCCATCTTACCTTATAACTTTCACTCCCTAAGTCACACAACCCTCACAATAAAAAAAGTTATGAGGTTTAGGCAATTGTGCAACTTCTGATAATTTTTCTGTATCAAAATAGTGATAACAGCCTTATTTTAGGTAAATTCTGAAACTAGTCTAAGATTCAAAATACTACAATGAACTAGTGAAAGCAGCCTTACACTCAGATAAAGTGTTTGGAATTGTATATTTCTGAGAGGAATTTATTTTCTTGAATCAGTGACTAGAAGTAATGTCTGTCTATCATGGGAAAGTGTAGCCATGATATTATGAAAATCCTTTGCTGGGATTTTTCCTCTCCTGAGAAGCTGAGGAGCCTCAGGAGAGAAATGTAAACAATTACTATCTGCTGCTGTGGAATGCAACAGGTGCATCTGTGATTGGTCCATGTGGATTGTTTTCCATTGATGACCAATCACAGCCACCTGTGCCAAGGCTGTGAGCAGTCACAGGATTTTTGTTATTCTATTCTATTCTTGTTGTAACCTTCTAATCTCTGTTCTTTTAGTATAGTCTTAATGTAGCATTTTAATATAATATTTAACATAATAAATCAGCTTTCTAAAATGGAGTCAAGCCTCGTGTCTCAACACGCGGAGAGTCCACAACAGGAAAGTGCATAAATGGCCAAAAGTCAGTGCTACAAAATACAAAAGACCAGTACCAGAATGCTTGAATATCAATTTCTGTACATGTCTATATACACACAAACACAGCCCGTCTATAAATGGTGATTGAAAAGAAATCAAGTGTGCTTAAATTATGCTCAGAGGGAGGACAGAACACAAAAGCATGCAAAGCAAATCACCTGTTTCTCATCAGAAAGCACTGGGTTTTCTTCACTGCTATTAGTTTCCTCACGGGAGTTCCTCTTTTTTCTGGTTATCTTCTTATCCTTACCATTTCTTTTTGTAATGAAACACACTGAATCAGACAAAATTTCCTCCTGATTGCTCAGTTCATCTGATTTAATAGAAGCAGATGCACTCTTTACAGGACCCTGCAGCAGAAAAATACTATAACTGGAAGATATCTGACACAAATAGGAATTAAATACTCCAGACCAGTTTCAATTTTATTATTTAAAAAAGTATTTAACACTGAGGATAAACAGTAGCATGCCATGTAGCAGCACAGTAATCAAGAAACCGGCACTATCTAGATTCCCCTAAGCAGCAAAGCTCATTGTTTGGAGACTTTAAATACAATTCCTATTATTGCTTTATCATATTTCATTTTAATAAGATTATAAAAGCCTAGTATTTGATATTTGAAATCCAACTTGCATGATGCCATGACCCTCCCATATTTGTATATTTGTGGAATACTTTTCACCAGTAAAGGGCTCCTTTCCTGCTCGTAAAAATTTTTTAAAAGACTCCAAGGTTTACCAGTTCCTCAAGACTTCAAAGAAGATTGTTAAGGGATACACTTAAAGGGAGGATGTATTTTAGAAAAAGGAGATAACAAATTACTTTAATCAAAAACATTGCCACACTCAACAAAATATTCTGCTTACAGAAAACTTTTTAAAAAGGTAAGAAAACAAAACACTAAGAGGCAAATAAAGGAAGTAGCAAAACTGTATTGCTTTCATTATAAGTGGAAGTAAATTGCAGTAGATGCAAAATACTTTCCAACTAGTACCTAGTCCCCTTCATTTATGCATGCAAAATGAATAAAATATTTTTATATTTGGTACCGAATAGTGTCTGGAGCCAAACAAGGAAGAATTAAGGTTTGTTCAGTGGAAATTAAATGTTATTGTTCACAGAGAATAGGTTTGTAGTGATGCTAAAAAATACATTGTTAATTTTGGCAGCTGAAAGGAAATCAGCTTTCAGTCATAGAGGCTGCCTCAAAACTAACATTAGCATATCTATTTCTATCAGTATATAAGTACTTTAAATGAAGGGCACAAAGAAGAAAAAGGTATTTCTATTACAGTTCCCACTGTGGTCAAAATCACCCTTCAGCACATGCCCTGCTCTATGGGTTACAAGTTAAGGTTCGCATTTCTTTAAAACAACGTCTTATTATTATTTGTATATGTTACCATATTTTCACTTTCTCCATTTGTCCTTTCAAAGTGTTGCTTCAATGATTCCAATAACTTGTCTGCCTGAAGAGAAATCAAAACAACACGTGAACCAAACAGTCCATTAAGGCACGGAAGAGCTGCCCAGCCCACCCCGCATGCTGCGAACAGATCCAGCAAACGAGCAGGACGTTTCCCGAATCCAGCAGCGTGAGGCACAGCGGGGACTCGCTCGATTCAGTCAGAGACAGTGCCTAAGGCCACAGATGAATCTGCAGCATATTCTCCAAGGAGGCACAAAGGCAAATTTCCTTGACTAGGTTTCTTCTGCTCTATTTTCCAGGAGTTTAATTGGTCGAGAAAGGAGACAAACTGTTTTAAGCCCCACAGTTGAACCTGAATTAAAATCGTGTCAAATTTCTGCAATTGCTCCTGTCTTGCCCACGCTACACACAAAGCATTATTTTCATCCCTCGCATACATTCAGCAGTAATAGTAATAAAATAACAATGAAAACAAGTAACACAAACTCAACACCATTGATAATTCAGGCTACGAAGGACACTTAAACACGTAAGTTTACACAATCAATGTTAAAAACAATCAATGTACCCCAAAACTAACATTGTCAGAAAAACTCGCAGTCCTGCGAGGCCAGGGAGCTGCCTTGCCCACCCAAGAAGTTTCTTTCAAGGCTTGATGGCTCCTGCCCCTGCAGCCGGAGGAGCCCGGCCGCGCCTCACACGCACCCGCAGCTCCAGCGGGACCCGGGGCCGCCGAACGCGCCCTCCCTCTCCCCCCTCAAGGCACTCCCTTGTCACTGCTCCTCCCGCTCCGAGCCATAAGAAAAGAACAAGCCAAGCCAAGCCAAACAAACACACACGGCTACGCGCGCCGCCGCCGAACGGCGCGGGGACACCGGCGTGGGGGAACAGCCGGGCCAGCGGAGGAGGGGGCAGCCGCCCCTTCTCGATGCCCGCGGGACACCGGAGCCCCGCTCTCCCCCTCCCCGAGTGCTTGCCCGCGCCCCGGACGGCAGCACAGCCCCCGGGGCGCCCCAGCGCGAAGCCACCGCCGCACCCGCGGGCGGTGCCGCTGCCGGCGCCGCTCCAGGCCCGGGAGGGTGAGCCCCGGGAGGCTGGGAATGCGTTCTCGCCACGGGGCACGGGGGCACCCCAGAACCCGGAGCACCGTGGGCATTGTCCCCTCGCAGCCGCCCCCGCCTCACCCGCAGGTTTGCCCTCAGCCCGGCGGCCTTGGCGATGCGCTGGAGCTCAGCGTATTTCAGCGCCTCCAGGGGCTTCAGCGAAGCGAACGCCATGACAGCAGCTCCGAGCGGCCGGCCCTGCCCGCCGCGCGCCAACCGACACCGCTCGCGCGCAACCGACACAGCTCGCACCGCCCCCGCCGTTCGAACTGGCCCGCTGCGCCAGGCCATTGGCTGGGCTACAGAAGGGGCGTGGCCTAGGGGGGCGGAGCGCGGGAGTCGCCAATGGCGGAGCGGCCCGCCGTGCGTGCTTATTTTCAAGCGCGATGAGGCGTTCCCGGCAGAGAAAGGCGCGCGCGGTGCGGCCCGCTACCCAATAGCCGCGGGCGGCGACGATTGACGCGCCCGCTGACCAATGGTAACGCAGAGATGCGAGCCACGCTCCAATCGCGATACTCGGGGGGCGGGCCCCGCGCCCGAACGCTTGGCGCGAGGAGATGGCGGTGCGGCAGCGGCTGCAAAAGCTGTTCCAGGAGCCGCAGCTCGCCGGGGCCATTGTGCTGGAGCGGGCGCCTGCCCCCGCCGCTACCGCCTGGGCCTCGCTGTCCGCGCCGCCGCCGCCATCGCCGCCATCGTCTTCCTTGCCGCCGGCCGCGGAGCCGGCATCGCCGCCGCGGCGGCAGGGCCCGCTGCCGGAGGAGTGCGCCGTGTTCCACTGCCGTAGCTGCTGGACGGTGCTGGGGGACTCGCTGCAGCTGTGCGGGCAGGAGCCGCCGGAGCTCAGCGTCCTCGTCTGCTTCAGTCAGTGCCTCGCCGGGCCGGCGGGCGCGGGGCTCGGGGCGGGCAGCGCGACCGGGCGGGGGGCGGGCCGGGAGCTCTCGGCTGCAGCGCGGCTCTTTCTCCTCAGAAGTCACCAGCGATGTGACCTGGGAGGACTCGCTGCTGATCGGCCTCGAGGGAGCTCTCCTGGGATGGTGCGTAGGTCCCGTAGCTCTGGCACCGGGCCTGCCGTGAGTGGCCGCCGCGGTAAATCGTGCGGGCAAAGCCGGGCGCGGGGGTTCTGACAGGCTTGGCAAATTCCCAAATGACTTCTGTACCTGTTTCACGCTTCGGGTGGAGGAACCTTTTATAGGGATGTAGTTTTCACTTGAAATCAAAGAGTTTTGCTGCTATAACCTCTGTAGGTGAAGAGAAGCATTCGAGCAATGCAGTAGATAGAAAACAGCTTAACTTGTAGGTCCCTTTCTTCCCTTCCCTAAAAGGTCTCTTACTTAAAACATCTCAGGGTTTGGTTGGTTTGGTTTCGGGGGAGGGGTGGCTGTTGGTTGGTTGTTTTTTTTTAATACTGAAAATAAAAAACTTATGCTGCCCTATTGAGGAACTTACCGTTTGCAAGGTTAGCTAACTCAGTCTAACAGGAAAATGTAAAATGTCATCTAAGGGCTTACAGAACCAGTGGCTTGTTTAAATAGTTTTTAAAGGCTGTTTTACAAACTGTCAGGACTGGGAACTTTTTCAATATAAGATTGCTCTTTTTTTGACTTTTTTCCTTGCCCCTCTCTCTGCATGGGGTAATCATATATCTTATTAGAAAGAATTTACAACTGGCACATGCATTGTTTTATTACTTAAATCATGTTTGAGTAGAATACTCTAAACCACTCTGTGATAATAAGATGTGCATTTTCTTCCTTAACAGCTACTTCACTTATTAGAGAGATTACTTCTTTCACAACATGCCCGATTTCTTACGGTCACGTTGTTTTTGTACATATTACTTTTTGGAGGAGGAGGCGTTATTATGCCTTGGATTTTGCCCAATGGAACTGAAGATTTGATGCCCTCTGACAAAGATACAGCATCTGTGGTTTTGAAAGCTTCTGTTTAAAAACACTTCCCTTTCTCCTTTTAGTGCTTATTATTTATTATTGTGTCGGTCTTGTGGCTTGGCCGTGGGCTTCATTCTGTATTCTTCTGGCAGTGACCTGGCGCATCTCAGGGACTTGTTCTGTTTCTTCAAGGACAGCATCATGTGGTGAGTGCACTGCATTCTTATGGCCACTGACTTCACAGGTGGTACAACTAGCCTACAGCTAACAAAAGTGGTTTGACTTTTCTCTGAGCACATTGGTGTGGGATTTTAATATTCTTAATGTCTAAATTGTGTTGATGTGAATCCCTTTGATTTGCCTTGCACCTCTTGAGTGTCCTTGTGTAATGCAAGACTTCATATTTAGTTGTGTGCAATGCTGAAATCTCTTCAGTTCCAGATTCATCTGGCTAATGTAAGGTTAGCAAAGTCATTCCATGAGGGCTTGGCTACAGCAGCTGTAGATTACTTACAGCAGGTGATGAGAGGATCTTGATTCCAAAGTAAAACCATTGTTATGTTTAGAATATTTTCATAGTTATTACTTTTGGCAACAACCGTGTATCTGCTTTAAAATCATCTTAAATCGTCTGTCTAAACAGTGCAACTATAGGTTTTTAAACTGTTTTTCTTGTGGTTTTTTTTCCTTTCCCCTTTTGTTTTCCAGTTACCTCTTAAAAAATCAAATGATTATAGAAGCTTCTAAGGTGAATTTTCCAGCTGTGACCTTAAAGGAAAACATGCAGAAAGTAAGGTTTCCACAATAATGAAAAATACTTTTAAAATGCTGATAATTTTGGACATTAATTAAAAAACATTGACACAAATGTGGGGTTTTTTAGTGCCTAAGATTGAAAAAAATGCTGCCTTATTTGACAATAACTGACTCAATTCATGAGACGTGAAACATTTTCTAAGACCTCTAAGCTGCGGAACATACCCAGTTCTAGCTAAATTTTGGCAAGTTTGTTATCCTTTTTCTCTATACCTTGCAGAATAAAAAAAACACCCTGAAATCATTTATACAGACTTGGCCTAAGTATTACGACTTGTGATGTCATTGTTGAAGAATTTTAAAATATACTTTTTTTTTATTTGAAAGGTATTTTTAAAGCTATATTTTTATGTCTGCATAAGCTCAAAACAGCACGATAGTAATTGTAGTTTCAGAGAGAACTCTAGGACCTCCCTCCTGTTTTGGTGTTCCAGTTGGATGTTCTATCTTTAACCTGACTAGTTATGTCAGTTAATTGCCTGTGCCTTAGCTCAAATAAATTATCGTGTGTAGGAGACAGTCAGCATATCCAGTATTTATGTGATAATTTTTTCATTACTTTTTTTTGGGTTTGAATTTAGGTTTTAGTTTCTCTTGTAATGGGCCTTCTATATTTCTTAAGTTCAGTCTTCTTCCAAGTCATCTTCCAGTTTCTATAAGATCAGAGTGTTTTAACAGGTCCAGTGAGGCTAAAATACAAAAATCTTATCTAGATAACACTTCTGAAGTCGAGACATGATTTAGTAATAATACATGATTGAAGTAAAAATATGACAGCACTTCATTGCAAACACAAATTATGTGACTGTAGAGAGTTTGCTTGTTGACCAGAACAAGCTCCAGCATCTGGCCTTTGCTTTTTGAGACAAAATGTCCACATGTATTCCTAAGCTAATGAGGAAACAGGGTGTCCACATATTGTCAAAGAAGGTCTCTGACTGTGTGAAAACTTGAGTTAACTAGGAAAGTTCAGGTTCATCACAGTAAAACTGCAGCAACTCCATCTCCATCTTGCATTATGTCCCTGGAAGGGCTGATACAGGTAAACATTGATCCATCTCCAGTTTTTAGTGAGCCCTCTGATCTGGGTGCTGGTTTTGTCAGTACTAAACATGCAGTATAGAGATCAAGCCCCTCTATATATATATTTTCCCATCTTGAAAGTGAGCTGCTCTTTAGCCACTTAAAGTGGGGTGCAGGTCATTCAAAGATCCAGTGTTAGAAGTTTTTTTGCTAATTTTAATACTCTTCTCTTTTTTCCTAGATGAAAGAAAAGCTTGTGGAGTTAAGTGGTCGTGTAGAGGTACTGACTAGGAAGCTGGATAAAATAATTATGTAACAGAAGAATGGCAAAACTCTTCAACAGATCCTTACTGATGACTTACTATCAGGATATGCAAGAGTTAATGCCAACTAATACCCATTTTCAAGAACTGCTGGAGCTGTTTCTGCATCTCTGCTGAGTTTGATCATTACAAAGAAATAATGCACCAGACCAGGTGTGAGTATTGATCTGTCACTTTACTGTGTGTGGAAAGATCTGACGATGAAGTGCCTCCCTTCAGGAGGAGAATCTGACATACTGAAGTTAAGCTTGGAAGACTGAATAGCTCACCCATGCAGCATGTTACTCTCTGAGGCTCTGTAAATATAACTTTGGTTTTTCTAATGACTTCAAGGGGAAAACCAGCCTTTGAAATACTGAAGTCAGGTTTCTGGAGCTATGCAAAATATACTTAACAAGGTGATGCTATTCAAGAGCCACCATTACAAACTGAACGTTCTTAAAAACCTGAAGCTCTTGTCCTGCCTTTTAATACAGACACATTGTTAATGGCAGCCTTGGTTTTAATGGCAGCTACATTTTGGTCAAGTGGCTCATTAGCTACATCTGATATGTGAGCCACTGCTAAGTGGACTCCTGAATAGTTCTGAGATTTGCTTGTATGCCTTGCCTGCAAAAGCAGCAGACAAGCACGTCACAGATGCTGCAATGTTCTTAGAGCATGAGTCTGGATGGCACCATGGAGGCAGAGCACAAGGTTTTGAATTTCAGGTAAAGGGCAACCCACGTGCCTTCCAGATCTGCTGAAGTGCAGCCCCAGGAACATGACTGAGTCAAATTTTGCCAGCTATGGCTGTGAGCAACTGAACACTTCTTTCTGGAATGTTAACTATGAAACCAAGGAACAGTCTTCTGCACAATCGTGGAAGCACTGCTTTCCTGAAGTTATGATTGCCTGGCCAGTTAGGATGTTTCATTAAAAATACCTACTCATGGCTCATTGGCATCGCTCTCTGGTGAAAATTGGTTCTACTTATTTCCAAATATTTAGAAAATAATTTTACAGAAAAGAAAGCACTACTTACCCTTTTTTACTGGGACAGAATATCCCTAATTCTTGTTTTTGGAAGATTAAGGTCCCTTTTCCTCTCCCCTTTGCTGCCTAAAGGACTAATGTTTTTTCCAAAAGGGATAATAAATTTATGGAAAGTTAGTAGTTTTCTGTAGTAGTCTAGAGAGGATTCTATTTACTTGATCAGCTTAATTCCAGTGATGCAAATTGCATTCTCCTTCCATGTATATGACCAGCAGGTTGCAGACCTCATTGCTGCTGCTGCCAGTTCTGTGTTTTGTCTTATTTGTAAAGTAACTCTGCTTGGAGCAGAGGGACAAAACTCACTGAGATAAGGCACCTCAGAGGTTTTAGGTGG
The DNA here is from genome assembly GCF_017590055.1 of Onychostruthus taczanowskii. Lineage (NCBI taxonomy): Eukaryota > Metazoa > Chordata > Aves > Passeriformes > Passeridae > Onychostruthus > Onychostruthus taczanowskii. Next base: position 3,694,009 of record NW_024496525.1, on the reverse strand, counting down.
GCAGCTGGTACTTAGGCTACTACTAATGCTCACTGTGCTGCTTTCTGTTTGGGAGTTCTTATGGTCTCAGTTCATTGTCATAAGCAAAACCATAGAGTATCACCAGTTGTTCTGCAAGGAGAGGAGGGACTCTCACAAATTCTAATACCACCTATGTAGTACTTCCTTAGTGCTTATGTTATTGCACGAGTCTAAGAAATGTGATTGATAATGGGACTGTTTGCTTTTGCTCTTTCATTCTAGTTTCTGCATTGAGACTGTTTCTTGCTATTTTATGTCTGTATTATGAATAATGCTAAATTGTTTTGCTTCATTAGTACTGATCCCTAAAAGAAAAAGAAAGCTGTCAGTTACATTTTTGTATTATATTTAAAGTTGTGAAGAAAGAACTTTGTTAATAAAAGCTGAAACTCAGAAATTCGTATGGTCTAAATCACTGCCACTATTATGTGAGTCCTAGGCCTCCTCCTTTTCCTTTGATTATTTTGCAGAAAAAAACCATCACTTTATCTTGCCTGGATCCTCATTTGTTATGAAGCATTAAAGTATTGGTTCCACAAATTATATTACAGAGCATGGATTTAAATAAATAATGAGTATGTGCTGAAGAATAGCAGGTAAATTTTTAAACTGCATTTCTGTAATCTTTGAAACTGGGAAGACCTCCACCAACCACAGAAGAAATTTTTTGGAAGTGCAGTCACCGAAACAATAAACAATACATCCATAAAACAGTTTTCTGAGGGGCCTTGTTACTTTTAGACAACGAATACAAGAAGCAGAGAATTTCTGCTACTCTCTAAAACAACCCTTTAAGTTATGCATCTTAGAATGAGTGGAATAACAATTTTGTTTAGCTGCTGTTTAAGTCAAGCTCTTGTGCATGCTGGGACAGCTGGCCCCAAAGCAGATATCCAGCATATATGAATTCAGCTTGAGTTGTTAAGTTTTGACAAAGCTACAGCAAGTCGACCTCAGAAGTGGAGTGGAATGTACAGTAATTTGGTTAACTTGTCTTCTGAACAGATGACACATCCAGTTTAAGTGCATTCTCAGCCTGTGCTGCTTTATTGCTAAAAAAGTTTGTATACAGGTGCAGAGTTTCCAGGTTCATTTTTAAACAGTTCCTCTTTACAGTGTCAAAAGAATAAAATCTTATCTTGAAATCCTCAAAGATGCATAGATATAAAAGCAAGCTGCCTTTTGGAGAAAATCAGAATTTGCAGGGAGACATTCTTTCACTGTTACCATGTAAAACGTGTGCAATGGGAGTACATAGTCTGTAGTCACACCAATAATTTCCTCCACTAATCCATGCAAGAATGCTATCAGAAGTTCAGTATAAGTATTCTTTAGCCTATTAAGTACTAAGGTATTTTTTAGGAATTTATACCTAATATTTTTCCTTTGCTGTTATATTTTTCAAAAGGAAAATAACTTCACTGATATTCTGAAGTAGCTTTTCCCCAAGTTATACTGAAGGGAAATACAAAGGATACAATGGCTTACTCATTACAATACTTAACAGACTTTAAAACCATGCATAGTGTTCTAAAGAATTAAAAATTACCATGGTTAACCACTGGGCTAACTTTGCCTTAGAAATTTTCTTGTTTCTTGAAGAAGTTGGCTCAAAGACTTTCATTCAATCCAACTTTTGATACCATGGAATAGTTATCTTCTAATATTCATATCTTCATTTGGCAATCCTTACATATTTAAAAAGAGCATTCATAGGTAAAACCACAATTCCCATTCTAAACCCAAAACACAGTGCTTTATGAATGGTTGGCTACGAAGTACGAACAGGAGTTAACTTGACACACCTTTTCTTCCTCCAAGACATTTCTTTCTACTTAAGAGAGAGGACTGAGCCTCTGTACATGGAGAAGTGTTCTGCACAAGTTAAGCCCACTTACAAAATTAAGCTAAGCTACAAGTATGGAATTCTGCAATTACAAGGCAGTATTCAGTATGTTTAATTACAAGTTTAAACTTGGAAAAGTATTAGAGATGTAGGCTATGCCACATATTCTCTTATTTTCAAACTGTCAGCAGAAATTGACTGTATTATCCACTAAGAGACTTGAATTACAGAGAACACACTAAGAGTTTACAGAAAGATGGCACCCAAATTCCCTTTTATCTAGTAAGTGAAATAAAGAAAAAAAGACAATTGCAACCTCTGTTGCAGAAGATAAAGACCTTCAGTGATCAAATCTCATTTTCTGTTTTTAAAAATCTCTTTAAAGAACTTAAAAAATATACAAGATTACCAGTATTTTCAGGTTCATTCCTGCAGATGCCATTATTGCTGGCTGGTACCAGTATGCTTCAGTACAGCTGCCTATGTGGCTAGAGTTACCTGAAAATACTGTCTCTTAAAAAGCTATTCAACACCTGAAAAATATGTACTGTGCTTATTAATTTCAGTATTCTCCAAATAATTTCTCTCACCACACTCAAGCTTATTACCTACTGTCTGGCAAATACTACACTCAATTTGAGTCTGTGGTTTCTGTTACTCATTTGTCAGCTTGGGTTTTGGGGTGATTTTTTTGTGGGTTTGGTTTTTTTCCTTCCCACCAGTCGCTCCCCTGCACCATGTAAGAAACTCTGCACCCTTTTCCTTGCTACAGCTGCAGCAGGTGAGAAACCTCATCTCGCCTCTAAACATGCTTAGTTCATGCCCTGCTTTTCACATGCTCAGGACAGTGATATGAACCAGACTAGAGGTTATAAAGGCGAGCTCTGCTGATCCCGGGTCCCAATTTACAGTTTTGGTGCCATGCTTCTGTCCCTATCTATACATTCTGCCCCCTTCTCTACAGAGGCAGCACATTCTCTAAAAAAACCCAAAATTTGAGAATCAAAGCAGGAAGTTCAAGCTATTGGTATATTAATTCCTATTGCTTCATTATGTATAAATGCATATCTCAATTTACTGGTAATAACTACATTACACTAGACATTTTGAATCATGCATAATTAGAATACTAGCTCTAAGATTTGGTTTGTGGGCCTGTGCCGCTTTCCTTCAGTTTCTCCATGCAGTTCTTCATGCCTAAGGCATTACAAACTACCTGCCTTTTATTTGACCTGCAAACACACTCATTTGGAGGGGAAGTGGAGAGAAGCAGACAGGATTTACATAGGACACACTGAACAGAAAGTTACCTTCTATCTTTAACTTTAGCTGGGGTAAAAGTCTTGCGAGTTTGTCTATTTATAACCCGGTACATAGGCTCAGAGACAGAAACGTGCTCTGCTGACATCATGAACACTGACACTTTCTCTAAAATGCAGGAGGAAGTGTAGAGATTGAAAGGGAACAGACATCAGAATCCATGGTTAGTGTTCTGCACTGTTGAACAAGACACCCTGATTCAACTGTTGGCTTTTGTGCGCCAGTCAAAGTGCTACAGGGGCAAAATGCCGGATCGTTCCACGAAAGAAATCCAATGGAATGTAACTTGAACTGTCATTTTGAAGCTCTGTACCTGATCAGCAAGCAGGAATATTAGTTTTGGAGGAAGACCAGCCAGTTTCCTAAGGATGCAAGAAGCACTAATTTCTAAGACTTGTTATAGTTCTACCTTCAATATTTTTTCCTTTTCTGCCCCCCAAAAAGCCAGACTGCCAGTTCCTGACAATGTAATCCTCATGTAAAGTGTCAGTATCCTCAAGCTCAGTACAATTTCTTCTGACTTACTATCAAGAAGTCTTTGCAAGACTTTATTTTTTCTCATCAATTTGACAAATACCCTCAGTTTCAGAAGGTACAATTCCCAACACAAGTACTGGCTAGACCTTCTGCAGCAGCACTACTGGATATACAAACAGAACATATTTGTATCATCTGGGTTTAGTACTGCTAAAGGAGGCATGTCCATACTGGTCATTATACCTTTTGATATACCACACTCAAGAGTGGCAGCACCTGACACTTCCACTTCAGTTTAGAAGCTGTTAAAGCAAGGAGGCTGAAGCAAAAGTCATGCCATAGTACAAGAGCTGAAAGGCAAAGGGATTCCTTTTGTTGCTGTGAATAGTAATTCCTAGTCAGCAACCCACAGAATTCAGATCCTTACTAAAAGCCTGAACTGGGAAGTATATGTAGATAGCTTGCCTGGCTACATCAGTCTTTATTTCCTCCCCTCTGTTCTGAGTGGATATACCCTAGAATAATTCTGTTCAGCCACAAAGTTCATACTTCTGAAGCATGAATATGACTTTGTTTTCATTATAATTTCATTATTATGTAAATGTACTTGCTGATCACAGATTTCATAATTTCTCTGATGTAATCAGAGAGCAATCAAATAAAGGTCCCCTATGGCCAGCTTCCAATTTTATCAAAAAATCAACAGTTGGAATTTAAGCTGATTATAATCTTTCAGATCAATTAGTTTTCATAAGCATATTACATATTAGCCAACACTTAATTTAGACAGTCTCATGCTTATCCTGTTCCTTTATACTGCAAAAATGCTCACAGCCCTCACAGTTCCACTATCCATTTATGAAGAACCAAAGTGCTTCACCCCCATGCTTTAAAAACACAAGAAGCTTCCATTAAGCTGGAAGCTTAACAGACTAAATTACTTCAGCTTTGCAGAAGAAATGCAGCCAGACTGATCTAAACCTCTGATTCTGTTCAGAATACACTACTATATGTTGGGGCTCACTGTGTCCATTGATGAGGTATCTACACTGAAAAGTGTCAACTAGGAACAGTTTAGAACTCCTGTGGCTCTTTTATGCAACCCTTTGATGGCAAATAATTTTTTGGATGTAGATCTACAGGTAAAGATCAATAACCCTTTGTGTTACCAGAGGCTTCACAGTACTTTCCTCTGCAAAACTTCAGGCATCAACTGAAATCAATTGTGGTCTGAAACAGTGTTTAGCAAAGCCGAAATCATTTTCTGTTGTAGCATCTTTAGAATTCTACAGTTGTGCTTGGCATGCACAAATGTTTTGAGGGTCAAGTGCTCTCTAATGTTTTCAGTTTTTTTTTATTTAAAGACTACCTCAGATTGGTCTTGATAAAGAAAGAAAACAAAAATCACTTCCCACCACAAAAACTTCTCACTTTAGAATCAGGTTCTCTTCACAGTACAGTATTTGGAAAAGTTTAGTTTCTCAGAGAAATAGAGCAAGTACTAGGCTACAGAGAAAGAAAAACTTCAGCTATCCTTTCAAAGAGAACTGTCTGCCCTTCCCCCAGCACTCACTGACAGTGCTTCAGACATGTGGCAAAGCTAATTTTTCTTTTCTTTTTTTAATATATATATCAAGTTCATTAACTTAGTATTCAAGTGCCAAATTCCCTCCAATGAGAGGAACATAAGAAGAATTCACCCTTCTTCTCAGGAAGACTCTTCACACAACTCCCTGCAGCACAGAGCGCCACAAACTTATTTGGTTATTACCCACTTACTCTACTGTACAGTCTTGCTAATGCAAGTTATTTACTATCACATGCAAAACAGTTATTGCTACTAAAGTTCTATTTTCTTAATAAATCATCTTATGGCTTTGTTTGCATCAGGGATTCTTCCCCCTACATACTGTGCTATTTTGCATTCCAGTTTCAGAGGTATTTTTCAATTGATTCTCCCAAGCACTAAACTACTTTATTCAATGGTACAGCTATGTCCATTTAGAATTGAACCTGACTCTTAGCACAGGTCCCCCAGAGCTCTGCTGTAAATGGCCCACCTGTCCAATTTTCTCAGAAATTTATTAGATGCAGAGGGTTGTTTGGTTGGTTTTGTTGGGTTTTTTTTTTCCCTGTTACATACATTAACTCTGCCTGGATTACTGTCATTGCACTGAAGTACATGCTTCTTGATTAATTACTTTAAAGATATATCGTACCAAAATTACAAAACCAAGCTACCCATTCCCTCCCTCCCCCTAATGGCCATTTACAGGCAGGTCTCAGGAAAAAAAGATGCAGTATCCTCTCTAAGCTGAAAGAGAGAAATGGGTGAAGAGCAGCACTGGCATCAAATAAAAGACTTATTCCTAGGAAATCAGAGGATGCCATCCACAGAGCAATGCACATCTCAAGAATCATACCAGTCTCCTATTCGACCAGTCCAAGCTGTCCATTGAGTGCTAAATCAATTTTACTTCCCTGGTCTAAACTTTCCTTCTGAAAAAAACAGAGGGAGAGACAGAAATCATTAAAATTGAGCTTAGAGCTGGAAAGCAAAACTGGAAGTTACCTAAAACAGAAGATACTGAATTCTCAATAATACAGGGGTGGGGAATCTCTGATCCATTGGCTAGAGACAGCCTGCTGCACAGATACAGCTTGCAACATCATTTTCCAACAGCCTTTGACTTTCATGTATTCTCTCTTACTAAGATGTATGTAAATGCAGGATCCACCAAAGTTATTTTAAGATTCAATAGAATTTCAGCCAAAAAAGGTTCCCCATTCCTGCAGTAATGGAGGAAAGTCTTCTATGCATAATTAGCACATCACATTTTGCAACTATTAACTTATCACACAATGAGGATAATGTTTTGCTAGCTATAACAATCATAGAGTCAGATGTGAAAAAGAGACAAGATTACTTAACAGACTTTGTAAATTATCTGAAGGTAAGAGATGTGTACACAATGCACACAAACTCCTTAGCATATTCATACTTTTGTGAGTATATGACAGGATGGGTAATAGATGGTTCAATAAAGTTGAAAATGGAAGAAAACAACAAAGATTTAAAAGAAAAGAATCACACTGATAGGGATGAGAATTATGGATACTTGCATACTCTAGCTTACTACTGCAGTTGGACAGACAGACAAATATCAAAAAGTCAACTATGATTCTATGAAGCCCATTAAGTGAATGAGTTCCATTTCTAAGGATAGCATTGCCATTGTCAAAGGGAGGATACTGCATGTTTAGACCACGTTTGTGACATTCCTATTGTATCCTTTCTAGTGTTAATTACATTATCATCACTGTTTACTAATAAATTTGTCACTCAGAAATTGTAAAAATACTACTAGGCTCATGCACTGGTCCTAACATGGCACTACAGTTTGCTACAAAGCACTAATGCTTATGGAACTATACACATCTCAAAATGGAAGACATTGGTGATTTTGTTGTTTTCAAACAACTTGTAACATCATTTTGTCCACAAGTATTAAAATATATATATGTATATATATATATATGAGCTATTGCACATGCCCCTTGTTTTTGTAATCTTTCACATGGGAAGATTTCCAACCAACACAAAGAAAAAGCGGAGCAAGGAAGAGTGAGTCAGATGAAGCAGCATTTCCAAACACAGCAGCTCTTTAAAGGTGCTGGCCAGGAAGGTACACCAAGGGGGTCTTGTGGGCATGCACTGTTGGAGTATTACTTCTGTCAAAGCCGCAGATCCTTTATCTAGGAAAATCCTGATGTTCTAAAATTAAACTCAAAAACTAACGCTGCTACACTGTCATGAATAGGAGTTAGGAAAAAAATCAGTAATTCTACTTTTTTGTTACAATGCCAGGTAACAAAATAATGAGTTTAAGGAGCTTAGATTATCAGCTCTCTAGTCAGGCAAATTTGCAATTTTTGTACATGTCCACAGAAAACAAAAATACCTTCCTGTCTTGTCATCAAGCTGTGCAAGAAACAACTGCTATCTCTAACATCAGAGGGGTAAGTATGGGCAGAAGGAAGAAAATTCCCAGATCTAAAATCAGACATTTCTTATACCACATACTTCCCAACCACTGTAATCCTATGATATTGACAGTATTTTCCATCACTTAGAGATGGATCCTGCTTCTACAGACATCTCCATTAAATCCTATTGACTTCAACATAAGGAGGCCCTAAAACAAAGTGTGCTTTTTTAGCTGCCTCCAATGCCAGAAAGTTCAGACCATATTCAGCAAAGTCAGGCCAAGCAGGTGGTTGCCTCATCAAGCTCAATGTTAACTCTTGTCACACAGCTCACCACAATGTTACACACAATTTTAGAGCACCTCTCTGCTCATTAAAGTTGGCATTACTTGATATGCAGCGCCCTGCCCACCACTCTTAAAGCTTACATGTCTGCTCTTTGCTTCATGGAAACACAAAACGGGTAAAGCTGTCATTAAATCCTATTGTTACAAAACAAGTCTAAACACAGACATTACTTGGACAATTAGGATCAACATCAACACTTGTCCTCACTCTGCTATGGAACTTGGTCCCATAAAATGTCACATTTTTGATACTAGAATGCTGCCCTGGCAATCAATCACCAAGATTTAAGAAGGATTTCAATTGTTTGCTTTTTCAGCTATTTTCAGGCTGTCTGGCTCTCTCCAGCAGTTTTCTAAAAGGAAAAATAGAACAAGAAATCTAGAACACTTCCCCAACCATTTTAGTATCTCCCATACTTTAAGCTAGCAAGCCACATTTCTAAATCACAAGCTTGGAATAAGGTGCACTAAAAAGAGTTTCAGATTTGAGATGGAATATAATACATATCCCAGTTCTGGTAGTTTTTTGCCAAAAACCTTACTTATTATAGATAATCCCATAGTAGGGAGCACGTAAACAATATATGCTCCCATCCCAGAATGACAGAAAAAATCCTATATAATCACAAATTACATAGACAAAGAATCTTGTGTAAACATGAGAACAACCAGATTGTGCCTTAGTTTGGGAAGGAATAAGAAGAGCCAGAAAAAGGACTGAACTAGGTATTTCTGCTCTCAACTCACCCCTCTTACGTGGCTAACATTCCATTTTCTTGGGCCTATTTCTACCTAGATGGAGGAAACATACAGGTCCTCTCAGGCATGAAAGAATCAAAAAATGAGATTTCATCAGCAGTAGGAAAAGCTGAAATTGTGTTGAGGAAGCCAGGTAGAGAAACTGCGACTTTACAGCTCTGGTCTCTTCAATCCCATAAGAAGTTAATTTCTAGAATAAAGAAAGATGTTCTGCCCATCTCTTCTACTGTAGAATGGTCTTGTTCCTTTTGATGCTAAGGATTCATTAAAAGCCTGAGGAAGGTAATGATATAATGCAAACCTAGTCATTATCCTGTTACCCCAGAGGCCTTCAAAGGTTCATTTTTCTTTGCTAAAAATGAAATGGTGCAGAGTAATTTCTTCTTCAGGTGAAAGCTCTTCATATCCTGCACTTACAGAGGTCCACACATGCAAATACACATTTTGATCATAGCCTGGGACACACAGCATGGACAAGGTGATTCTGTATTTGTTCTTGTGCATTAGCTGTGTCATGTGAGTTCACACCTATCTACAAAGTCAGGCCTGGGACCTGGACTGGAAAATACCTGTATGAGATGCCCCTAGTTGTTTGGTAAGCTTCTTCCTCATGTCAGAGCAGAAAACATTCTGGTTTTCCTGCTGCAACTTTTCATATATATCAGGTCAGTCTGACACAGCAATGCATGTAGACGCTTTGTCTGCTAGGAATTCCAATTTGACACAGCAAAGTACTTAACCTTCCTAAAGTTAAGAAGGAAATACCAGTGAAAAACACCAGCTTCTGCTTATATCTGATTACAAAGTATTTTTCGTTTTAAAACGGAATGCAGAAAGCTGAATGAAAAGCTGGCACAGAAGACATTTTTTCAGGAAAACAAATGTTGATTTCTGTTACTCTGCTTCTGAGTTTTGATAAAACAGTGGGCTTCTTCCGTGGGGGAAGTCATCTGGTGAATCAAATGTTTGGTGAGATGATTCAAACAGAAGTGAACAGACCTTTGTTCATTCAGCTCCATGGAAATGAAGGACGGGTTTTGCTTGCTAGAAGAGAAATATCCACATTTCATAGCCTTTGAGCAAGTAAGAGGACCACCTTCTTAGGAGGGGATCTGGAATTCCAAATTAAAAAAACAAGGAAGGTAGTTTAGGAATCAGAATAAAATACAATCAACGTTAAAATGCCCACCAGTTCACTACTTTAAAAGCCTGACTCTAATGGATAGAATTATCTGGTTTCACAAACTGCAATAATCCCTTGGTCTGTAAGATTCTGTATCTAACTTTAGATGTCCACAAGCTGGCTAAGGAAACATTTCAGAAATGCTGAACTGTACGCTTACTCAGAAGTGATGCAGCTAAAAATACAGCACTGTTAATTAGCTGTGGGGCTTCAGCCGTGTCTCCAGCACAGAGATGACAATGACGAGGCAGCAGCAGAGTGCACATGGCACAGAGTGTACGTGCTCTGCTCTAGCAGGTCACAGCTCAAAGAGACATCATAAACTACCACTCAGCTAATTATGAAACTGTCAGTGCTGGAGAGGAAAAGAGCACTTACAACAGGTTTAGGATCACATGCATTAGCTTCGTACTTTTACTCATTTCTCCCCACTTATCCACAGCATAGACAAATTTCAGTAACTCATCTTTTCAGATCTCCTGGCCTTCCATCAGTGATACTCACCTGGTACTACCTAGTTACAGCAGCTGTTAAGACTGATATTTTTGCATTAAGCTGGAAGCTAGCATGGGTGCACTCCTGCATCGCTATTGCCAGAATGTTTATTACCATTCTCTTGTGCTAAAGTAAGAGATCCAAAATAGAGGAAAAAAAGGAAAAAAAAAATCGTTCTCATATACAAGAACGTGAGAACAACTAACCTCTTCCTCTCTTTTCCCTGTCTGTATTTCTTATTTTAATTACCTCTTAGCCATTCCGTTGATCAAGTCCAGAAATAGTCTTCCAGTGACAATTTTCAGCTCCTACATTAGAAGCAGTGAGTAGACCGTGAAAATGGAAATCTAGTACATGTCACTATCGATATCTCTCTTGAGTCACTCAAATATTTCAGCTGATCATTGTTGACCATCGACACTCAGACTGTTGGGAAAGTCTTATTCTTATGAAGATGTGGAAAAACAGACCTGGAGAGCTGCAATTAAACATGCCAAAAGTTTGTGACAGAGCTGAGAACAGAATACAGCCCTTTGCTGCACACCTTAACTACCATAGTATCTTTATTTCATTCACTGGGAAAAAATAAATCAAAACTACAGAAGATTATTGTAATCTTAGAAATTCTGAATGTATTTTTTTCTATTTTTACATTTCTATAATTTACATTTGGTTATTTTATCATCCTTCCAATCCTATCACTTAACAAATAACACTTTTAACATAACTATTCCAAGTTAATACAAGTTGTCTTAGCAGAGCAAATGACATCACAGGACAGGGATTTTATAACTTTCAAAGCATTTATTCTTGTTAGAATATATAATAGTCAAATCAATATTTCTTTAAGGTGAAGCCCAAGCTGAAATCTGACACTGTGGCAACATTCCAGTTCTCTGAAAGCACACTACAAAAAATTAAAATCTCAATTATGGATTTCTTAGGGCAGGGAAAAGGGAACTAAATCAGCTGCCAAACTTGGTTTAGTACCTTACATTTAGTACCTACATAACCTCCCAGTTGTACTCACCATTATTTTTGATCATTCCACATCCTCTTCAGTGAGCTTAGAAAGAAAGAGATGAACAAACAAAATTAAATTTGCATCTAGGAAGCAGCTCAGATCATACATGATTATCTGCACAAGGCACAAAAGATGAGCTGTACCTTCTATGAACCAGGTAACATTTTTAAGCTTCCTACATAAAACATGCTGATGTTATTTTTCGAATTATCAGATATACCCCCTCTTTTAGTTTAAATCAAGAGAACTGGACCCAAGTGTGGAAAAGCCAGGACACACAAACTTTAAATAATTGGAGGCACACATTTAAGTTTCATGGGACCTGAGATGGACACATATTCAGTCTCCACTAAGGCAAGAAACTCTTTCACGTTAATAACAAACTACTGCAGTGAGGATGCTCAGCTGACAGCCTAACTGGAAGAAAAACAGACTGCTATAAGCAGAACTATCTCATCACACAGAACCTAAATTATTCAAAATTCCTCAGCAAAGTATTATTACCTGCCACACTCCTGTACAACACAGCATTTCTAAAAGCACCATGCACCTGGACCTTCAGGAAATCCCCAGCCATCAGACAACCCTTATTTCAGGGTAGTTACTTCCTTCCCATGTTGTCAGTTCTGACCCTTCCTACTCAAATTTTCCCTCAAGAACCAGCCAACCATTATGTGATTTTGAGACATTAAGGAATTAACAGCAAATGCTTCACAAAAGAATTAACTTAAAAAGGAACAGTTACCAGGATTGGTAATTAATTGGTAATAATCCCAAACTGCCTTGTCATAGTAGAAACCAATTCAACATTTGAAAAGCTAGTTCTTCTTTCACTAAGACTATGAATTAACTAAACTAAACACTAAAATGTGTTTAAAACATTAAACACTAAAGTAAGTCTTATTAAAAAAGAATGCAGCTGGTGACATTTAAAGCAACTCAAGCAAAGGAATGGTTCATCCAACACTGAAATTCAGTTAGCTCTAACCTACTTTTTTATTTTTAACAAGTTCACTGACTTTGAATGCCCCAGTTTTTAACTACTCTGCTTGATACACTCTCTAGCTGACTTTCATCAATTACGTGGGCAGAGTTCACAGTAGTCCAAGAGAACTTGCAAATAAAACTGGATATATACCAACGTTACTGAAAATGAGCAGGCACTGAGACTGATGGTGACACTATGAACTCTTCAGATAAAAGCTAGTGGACATTACAAAGAAAAAAATGCCATTTTTCTTGTTTCATACCGTACTGAACGTACAATCAATTGATGTGGAGCAAGAAATAACTGTGACAGCTCAACACTGCCTACATGACTCCTTCTTTGTTAAAAATTCAGAATGTATTATTTTCATTAAGTCTTGACCTATTGCCCATTAATTTTTTCGCTCTACCATAACTAGAGATTGGATTCCATGAACTTCAAATCTCACATTCAGATAGGTGCCTGTATCGAAGAAGTTCGGTAACTTCAAGAATTCCAAAGCCAAAAAGAGGTGAAGGAGTATCTCACAAATAAATTTACCAGCAAAACTGCAATATTTGTATTCTCATATAAATTAACATACTCTATTACCAATCCACCAGTATGGCAAAATAAAACCCACAAAAGTCAGAATGGAATTGGAGTGGAATGGAATAATCTCCACTGGAATTGGAGACTATATTAAGAGAATACAGCTATGCAACCAACCTTCACTCCACCCTCCATGCTCTGTTTTAAGGTACAACAAAAACTGAGGTCCATCATATCTAGCTTTCCAAAACACTATCTTTGACTCTTACACAGGCACAAATCCTCCAGGAAATGAGCAGAACCAAAAGGACTCAGAAGATGAATCCTCATCTCTTGCCTGGAGCCTGAGAAGAATGAGGAAGTAAGGAAGGAAATATCTAGAAACAGGTTAATATAGAAAGACCAAAACACAAAAAATTGGAAGTACAGTGTAGACCGATGGAGATATGGAAAGCAAAACCAGTCCTACACAAATACACTATGGTTTTCCCTATGGCTTAAAAACTGCCAAATTTAACCTGGAAAGTGGACAACTACAAACACAAATACAACAGAAAGTAGCTTACAGTCCTGTAAAAAATTAGCTGATTTAATGCTCTTTTTGCTTTCTAGGCAACTTTGAACTAGGCATCTAAAACCAAGCTATAAGGCAAAAGTGGGAACTTGTAAAAGAAAGTCTAAGATTGGTGTGACTGGAGAAAGTGCCTGAGTGTGCAGGCACCAAATGTAACAGTGAGCAGGAACTGGGCTCTAAGGGGCTTCCATTAGCAGCACCCAGGTTAGCAGCTCGCACTCCCGGCCACGTCAGAAGACGCCCAGATCTGGAAACAACACTGATAACCCACAGAGTCGGGACAATGCAGAGACACAGGGCAATGTCCCCTCCAAAAGGGCACACAAAGGCACATCTGAAGCCTAGAATGGTTGCCAGCCTAGGAAGAGGCCAGGAGACAGTAAGGACCTGATGTTCCCTGCCAACACAGTCTGTTGGATCCATAGCATGCTGCTATGGTGCTTGGCTGCTGTAGAGACACCATACACACTCCACCTTAATGCACAGACTGCCAGTCTGTTGGATCCATAGCAGGTGCTTGGCTGCTGTAGAGACACCATACACACTCCACCTTAATTTTTTTGTTTCACTGTGTATTTTTAAATAAAACCCTTTTCCTCCTTTACCAGGTTTCCAATGCACCTGCACTTCATTGTTGGTACAATATTTTAACAGTACTTCGTACCACAGCAGAGAAAACAGGGAAAACTGCTTAGAGATGAGCTTTCAATTCTGTGACACACACTCTGTAGGAATATGCTCTAGAATACTGTTCAGGCAAAGAAACAACCTTCTTCCACACTCTATTTTACAAAAATCCTCTTTTTTACAATCCCCTGAAGACTGTGAAGGTTTTGCATCTCGCACTCACATAAACTCTGGCATGTCAGGACTGGTTTCAAACACTGCTCCTTTTTTAGTTTTTAAGAATGAACATGGGGAAGTGTTCAAGTGATATTCCAGACTCTTCTTTATATATAGTATGCCAAAGACAAATCTCCTAGCATATTTAAAAAGTTCATGCACAGACATATATAAGTAGGAATATTCATCAGTAGCAGCATACTGTGTCTTAATGTTACCTTGCTCCTAAGCTGCTATTACTGTTACTACATGAGTAATGTTGCACACGAAAATCAGCAAAATGTTCTGTAAGAAATTTTCCTCCTAAGCAGCTACTGCTTTCAGGACTAATTATAAGACATGCTTATATTTGAGTTATTTCACCAGTTACAAAGAACTACCTCATTATTAGGTCATGTGTGCAAACACACCATGTCTCCACAAAATCTAAAGCGATGCTTCTCATTTAACCACTTGAACTTATTTCTTTTACCTGACTTGCAGATTGAAAATGCAGTCACAACTCTAGGACGAACTCGAGATTTTAAGAACTGCTATCAAATACAGAACACAAGGAATCTCATGCCAGTGACACTAATTATTTTCCTTTCAGTAAGAACTGTTGATCCTCCCTTTTTTTTTTTTCCTTCAAATTTAAACTAAGTATCATTCTCCAGCACAAAATACCACTGACAATTTTGAAGAATTCAGGGCATACCTGGCCTGCATGCTACTAACTTGGAAAGAAGATAGTTTAGCAATAAACTTCACGTGTTTCATGGTGTCTTAAATTCTTTTTACCTTATTATCAACATGAATTTATAAAGCTAAATCAAATTCCATAATCTCTCCACTTTCCATTGAACTTATTTTGCAGGGCAGATTTTTGTACCTTCTGGTTTTGTCAAACAACTAGGAAGCCATCCCTTTTGTGCACTCCTGTGTCAGCACTACAGACATCACAAAAGGATGGAACCATTCAGATTAGCAGAATTCATCCAGCCCACACATGGCATGAATAAGAACGGTAACAGCAGCGTAGCAGTATTCGGCGCTATGCTCGTAGCCAGACATGCGAAGCCTCATTTCGGATGACACATGTCGCCTTCCCTCCCGCAGGTCGCTGCCGGCCGCAGCCGTGCGCAGCGGGCTGCGGGGTATCGCAGTGCAGGGAGCAGCCTCTCCGCTCGGCCATCTGCGGCAGCCCGGAGCCAGCGCCGAAGTTGCTCAGACTTTTCAGGGCGGCGAGCGGGTAGCACCGGCCCGGCTGCGGCTGCCGTCCGTCCCCACACGGACACCGGCCGGCTCCTCGCTCGGGGCCGGCGCGGCGAGGGCGGCCAGCCGCTCCCACTGCTCCGGCCCGGCGCCGCGGGAACGAGCCCGAGCCCGAGCCCGAGCCCGGGCCCAGCCCAATCACGGGGCAGGACGGGGAGGCGGGTGCGCGGGCGCTCGGTCCCAGCCCGATCAGGGATCCGGCACCAGGCTCCGGCCTGGCTGCGGCCGCTGCTCCCGCCGCACTCACCTGAGCGCGGCCGAAGCCGCGGGGCCGCGGCCGGCCCGGCCACTCCGCCTCCTCCGCCCCTCACTCCGCCATCTTCCCCTCCTTCCCCCGGCCTCCCGGCGGGGGCTCGCTGCGCCCGGGCCCGCCCACTCGACCGCGAGCCTATTGGGTGCCGTGCCCGTGCATCAGCCCTTCGGTATTGGCGACGATTGGCCAGCAGCGCCGTCCATCACGGGACTGGCCTCCCGCCTCCAAGGCGGCCCGCTCGGATTGGCCCCGGGCAGGGCACAGCGAAGGGATTGGCTCGGGCGGCGCGAGCGGGACTGGCCCGGGGCGAGTCCTGCGGTGACCTCCACGGCGATTTAAAGGGGCCGCTCCGCAAGGGCGGCCGGGCTGAGCAGCCGCCCGCACAGCCGGCCGGGGAGGGTCGCGGTCCGGCGGCCCTACAGCACCTGCTGAGCTCACCGAGCATCGTGGTTGCTCCCAAAGGCGGCCTTCAGTCCTTCTGCCTTCCGCCATTCGGCCGGGTTTCTGTCATCTGCTTTTTTTTTTTTTTAATAATAATTTTTTTTTAGCAGCGGTAATTTTGCACTTCTAGCTGCTGGGTGGATGCATTGAAGAGTGTGAAGAGGAGTACGTACCCATTCAGAAAACTGTCGAGAAACACCCCCGTCTCACCATGATTCATCCCAGATCACTACAAACTATTTCACTCCAAATCTTTACACGTGTGTTCAAACATTTAATACAACGCTTTTCTGCCGCGTCACGTTTTAGAGCAGACTGCAATGAAACGCTTTTGCTAACTCCAATATTATACCCACATTCTATTTACAACCAAAGCTCCACATTCAAAGAAACCAAAAGCAGGTTCTTATGTTCCATTGTACAGTTACAGAACATAATTTTTACCCCTGCTCTTCGTGAGTCAAATCCTTTATTTGGATTCTTTTCTTTTCCTGTTTGTTGCCAAGCTAAGGGGCCTACAGGTTTCAGTACTGATTAGATATCAAACCTATTTCTGCTTTCTTCACAATACTCTGGTAACCTGTTGCAACCACATATTTTGGCAGTCAAGCCTCCAGCCAGTCTCAAACTCATGGCTGCAGATTTGAAGAGACTATCCCTCAGTAGAGTGGAGAATGGCTCACCTCTATTTAAAATCCTATCCCTTGTACTACTTTTTCAAAAGACAAAGATGAAATATTAAGCAGCTCCATCTCTGAGCTGCCATCATGTTCACCTTCAAGATGACCTTTCTCAAGACAAAACACTTTTATAAGCAACCAGGTATGGTAAAAATACTACTTTAGTGGAAATTTGCTTGTATCTGTACAGCTTAGTTAAATTTAACAAATTTAAGATCTCAGTCTCTAAAACACCTCTTTCTGTCCACCACCTTTTAAACTGTATGTTATATATACAGTTTTCAGAATATTGAGTAAGATATTTATTTGCATGTGATTTATTCTGCTAATGGCAAAGTTAGATACTGATAGTTGAAAATCTTTTTTTTTTATTGTAGCAAGTTTGGTTGTTCTTTGATCGATTGTGTTATGAGGGTTTTTTTTTTTTTGCAGTACATCTGTTAGATCATTTGTGTTCACCTTCAAGCACATTAGCAAAAATATCTGAGGTGGGAGCTTGTAGGAACAAATGTCACAAACGAGCCTTGCGTGTCCTCTTCTGCAGCTCATGTTTTGCACTGGTTTGCCAGCAGAATAAAGGATTATCAATCTCTGAAAATAAATAACACTCTATCAGTTATAGGAAACTGATCTGTAAAACCTGCTAGCACCATTCTTTTACTGGTATTTAGCTTTATCCAGTAATTAAAGGATAGTTGGTTGCCCTACAAGAAGAGCTGGGGGATGGTTTGGTTTTGGTTTTTGTTTATACAGTGAAGGTTTATTTATGGATTGATAAATACAATATCCAGTCTCACTGGGACAGTAAGGCACAACTGTAGGTTACAGCTATAGCGTCAGAAGACAGCAACACCTACCTCTAAGCAAATCACAAAGCCTACAAGCAATTTTTACTTTTCATTAGCACTGTTACATTCCTATTTTACATGAGGCAGTTATAAAAGTATAATGTTTCTTTCTCATACAGAGTAGAGCTTTTTCATTTACATTTCCTTCCAGAACTGTGCTGCACTCTGCAAAACTATGAAGTGCAACATTTTACTTTTGAATTCCTTTATTTATAACAAATCAAAAATCCTTCAGAGACTTGCGTGTTATCTTTCAACGAAAGTGATGACTGAAGAAACTGAGAAAAAAGGAAATGCACATTTAACAGTAGTTTTGAGACTGGTAAGTATTTATAGAAATGTTAACACACGACAGAGAAGCAGTTATAACACCGATTCTTCAATAAACAAGCTCCCCAGGATTTTTTGGTTTTATTGGAAGTATCTCCCAGATTGTGGAATGCTCCAGCTGAACTACACGAGATCATATGTCAATCTAGCCACAGAAAATAGTTACTACTGAACCTTCGAGGATACAGATCTCTTGAATTTATCAGCATTACATTAGTCGTATTAATCATCTTACACTTGAGAGATTTTTATAGAAATACATTCTGAAAAATCTGGGATAATATGATCTTTCCCAAATTGTATTCTTATCCAGAGCTTTCTTATATACAGCTACCACCCTGAACACAAATATAACAGACCAGGACTTTCATACTTGAAAATATAAATAGTTACTCATTATGCAGGCCACTATAATTGGGAAAAAGCCCTATGAAATCAGTTTCACGATTTCGTGTTTCATGACACTGTTACCAGGGAGCAAAACAGAACTACAAATCCAGATTTTAGCATGACTGGTTTTCTTGCATTTTGTACACTGGTAAACAAATTTACACTTTCAGAAGCAAAACCACCCTGAGGAAGGGAGGGATCTTAGACAAAAACAATCTGGAGAAGACACTTCATAGTCCACCGGCTGTCAAGCCTGCAAGCTATGCAAAGGAAAGAAACAAGTTTCTGCCTCTGCTGCTAGAACAGTTCAAGTGACATAGTGCAGATTTCCTATTCCTTTTGAGAATACCACAGCCTGTCCCCACCACAGATTCTACTATTGTCCCTGTGAATTCATCCCACAGCCTGTCCCCACCATAGATTCTACTATTGTCCCTGTGAATTCATCCCACAAAGAACAAAATCTATTCACAGTACTTTAAAGTACTCTTAGCTATCATCATGCATTTGTGCTAGTTGTACAAGAAGCCATAGAAGTTGAGAAGTTCTCAAGTAAAAGGCAGACTTAGAAGCACTGAAGAAACAAGTCTGCATGTAAAGAGCCAAATGGGAAAGGGGCAACAATATTTTTTTTAAAAAAGGCAGCTGTAATGTGGCAAAAGTGAATAATTACCAATGCACCTAGTATTTGAGTAGATGCTTGTCTCTGAAACATTGCAGAGGGCACTTCTGTGGCATATTCCTGTTTTTCCATTCTCAGATTCAGAGCTCAGAAGAATCAGTTTGTAGATTAAACAGTAGTGTTTAAGGAGAGATATTTTTACCGAAACAGTAGTGCAGAAGGAGACAAGAGAAAGGGCAAAAACCCCAGGATGGACAGGATTAAAAAAGCTCCTTTTCCAAGTTGCATGGCAGCCATTTCCCTTTGTTCCTGTTGCACAGGGAATGTTCACATTGGTAGAACAAATCAGGGAGGGGTTGGAGATGTATTGTATATGCACCAGTAGCAATGCTCTGGGGTATGGTGCTAAGGAGAAAATGAAGTTCTATTCATTACATAGTTGGAGTAGAAAGGAATAGGCTCTCCATCCATCAGTGAAGGAATCGAATGCTCATTTTCTGCTCTACATCCACCTTCTCCAAAACCTGCAATAAAATTGAGAAACAGCTACTTCAGTTACTGTACATCTCTCCTACAAGGTTTCTTATTCTAGTAGTGAGGAAATGGGCAGGAACATGGGATGTCTTCAATTCAGCATGCCAGGCCTTTATCTAGATGGAGACTGCTGTTTCTCATTGTGGGCTAAGGTCTGTCCAAGGGAAGGAACTTAGCCATCAAAGCCGCAAGAAGGCTGTTGATCAAAATGTAACTAATGTGGTTTCAGTCTGCCCAACAGCACAGAAAGGCCAAAATGATTTCCAAAAACTAAATTATGTGGTAATGTCCAGCCAGGAAACTCAAGGGAGAATGGAGTAGAGAAAGGGATGTGAGCAATCATTGAACAAAAAAAGACCAGAGCACCACTAATGTAGATGATTGTAAAACTGGGGTGGCAAGTTCATTCACTAAATTGCTGTTAACACTGAGGCATGAAGATATTACTCTGCTCCAGGCTTTTCAGGTAGTAGACTTCAGTGCTCCAAGATGAGAGTAATTTACGTTCGAAGCGACCTCTGGAAGTCTTTCAGTCCAATCCCTCAATTCCTACTTAAAGCAGTACCTGCTAAATCAGATTGCTCAGGGTTTTGTCCTGGTTAAGTTTTAAGTATCTCCAAGGAAGGAATTTCTACATCTTTCAGAAGCTATGACCATCCTCTTAGCAAAAAGTTTTCCTTAGAGCAAACCACAATTTCCCATGTTGCAACTTGTTTCTGTTGCCTTTTTGTCATCTCCAAGATAAGTCTAGTTTCTCTTGTCAATAGTATCCCATTAGGTAGCTCAAATTGTTCTGCTACAGGATAACTTTCTCCACTGACTATCTAAAATGGCTTCCGATTTCAGACTATCAAAACACGTAATTCAAAGTACCAGAGCTAGGAACTTGAATACCAGCATTAGTTGTGTTGCTAACAGATGAAATCTACATGTGAAAGCTGATCAGTGCTATTACAGCAGAAGAATTAATCTGTTGTAACTGTGCTAGTAGGTTACCTGTGTAGAAAGAAGCATTTGCAAAACAAAAAGTGAAAGTTCTTCAGTATATTCAGGGCTGTAAGCTTTATTTAAGAGTATAAAGAAACATGTGGACTAATTATTAACACCCTGGCAGTATAAAAACAAACCCAAAACATGACTAATAACGGGATGGAAAAGCTAGCAGAAGGCTTTGCCCAAATGCAGGCATGACTATTTCAATGACTTCCTCTCTGTTCCCATTTGCGTTTGTCTGAATGACTTGCTCATTACTGAGCAGCTTCATTAAGTCATTAATGTAACCATAGTTTACAAACCTTCACAAATTCTGCAAAGGAGATGGCACTATCTCCATCTTGATCAGCTTCCTGGATTGTCCTGTCAGCAATGCTGCCCAACTGTTCATCAGAAATATTTACACCAACCATCATCCGTAATACCTGTAGCATACAAAATAACCATCACTGACACAGCAACAGAAGTATTCTTAGTGCTTTCCTTTTATATGTACTGTCAAAATAACACCACACAAGATTTTCACTGAAGCAATTTCTAGCCAGACTTCTGTTGTCCTTTGCACATTAAGTCTTTCATGAAATACAGGTATATTTTATAGTTACCATAGACAAAGAATCCTGCTTTTTCACTAGGCAGCAGGAAGAGGCAGAAGCAAGAGAAAGTTTTGGACCTAGGAATGAGTAATTTTGTCCAATGTTTCTAATTTTTCCCCCAGAAAACATACCAGCATTTGACTGAACATCTGCTGTTTGAGATATTTGTCTACAGGAATGTTGAAAGTACGTGGTCCAGTGACATGTGCCATTACCCTCCACATTCAGTAAAGCATTTTCTAAGTGGATAGAAGAGGGCAGGTCCAGGCAAAAACAAACCTTTTTCTTACATCAGGAACCACAAATTGCCATGTGTACTTCCCAGGATTAGTAGCATGTAATTACTCCTAGCACAAGCCTAGTTTCATACATATTCAGAACTGATGAACTTTGATTACCTTTGCTGACATTTCAAGAAGTTTTATTCTGTACAGAGGATGCACAGAGGATCAGGCAAACAACCTAATCCACCTCAGTGACTGTCCTTTTGAAATCCTTTTAGAAGCACCTTTGCAAGTTACAGAAGGTGGTTTTTAAGGAGTTTAGTGTATTTGTTGAATGTTTAGGTGTCACCAGCAACAGGCTCTGCCTAGCCTACCAAGTAAGAATGAAGTCCCATACTATTTCTAAAGCTTTAAGGCAGAGGTAAGCAAAGCCACCACGTTACGCCAGCAGTTCTTTTGAGAAAATGTTGCAACCCCCTTCTTCTAAGTGGGTGTGAAGTCACAGAGAACATCATGATTGAGTCACTCAAAGCAGCCCTGTGCTATTTACCTGGAGAAGCTCATCCCTGGAAATTTTGTCATCTTTATCTAGATCATATAATCGAAAAGCAACTACAGGGAAGAAAGAAAGAAGGAGCAGTTAAATGCCATTATTTTTCTTCATAACAATAGATTTATCTAAACAATAACAATAGATGTATCTAAAAGAAAAACAACAAAACTAAGTACTTGTAAATTATTTTAAGAGAATTAGCTTAGAATTTTAATTCACCATAAACCTCATGTTCAGTTCCATGAAGTATTGTTATCACACACAGGAGTAGCATTATTGCCAATAATGGAAAAATTTTATGTTCACAAGCACTCTGCTTGCAGGGTATTTCCTAAAAACTTCAAGTCACATAAGAATAATTATCACTAAGATACATTGAGACCTTTCATTTCAGAGCCAACCATTTTTATATTATCATTCATTCTCTTTGACTATATTCTGCATGAGATATGACACATTTTAAGAGCTCTGAGGACTGTTGCCAACTTCGATTAGCAAGAAAGAGCATTCTGCTCATATACTGTAGGCAGACATCCAAATACTTAAGTACTCAGCTGAAGGTGGGGAAAAAAAAGTAGAATTATATGGAAGAACTGAAGAAATAAGCATAAATGCTCATTCATGTATGGGATGTGGCTTCTAAATCTGAAATAATTTTGAATACAAGTAATTTTGAAACACTTCTGTTATGAGACATTTTGCAAAATATATATATTACTCAAGAGTTACCTAATTCCATCAAATTCTAAAATAACAATGGCTCAATTGTTGACATTCTGAACAGATACTGTTCCAAGTAAGCTTTTTAAAACATCAGGCATTAGAAGAGATCATTCCACAGGAAATAACTGTGCAGGAAATCCCAAGCCCCTTTCCTCCATTCCTAAGGGGACAAAAAAACCCCAACCAAAAAGAAGATGGAAAAATAATTTATTCTATAGGAAGGTTCATATTTCTTACAGTGGAGCTTGTTACTTCTGCTGTTCAGTGGTTCTGGTCCATTCTGGTCTTTGCTCTTTTCATTATCTTCTATGGGTCGGAAGTGGGCTAGTGTCCTCATGAATCCACGGAAATTCACCTGGTCCTCTCTGTGTAAGAACTCAGCAGGTCAGTTTTTGGCATACCTTATACAAGCTCTTCATTTCAGTAAAGAAGACTATTAATATCCAAAGCACCAAGACCATGTGAACTCTTTCATTCCCACCTCTGCAAGGTTTGGCTGCCTGTGCTGTTACACGCTGGAATCATGCTGTTACAAAGTATGATGTGTGAAAAAACAGAAGCTGTGAGAAATCTTACCGAGGGCTCCCCTTCCCTGACCTGCAAAGTCTGCTTAAACTGAAGCCCTCACCCTTAACCCATGCCTGAGCTATGCTGCTGCTACACGTGAATGTAGCAATGTATCTCGCTGATCTGGATTGACTTGATACTAGTTTCAGCACTGCCAAGCACCGGACTGTTGGTTGACCTGACTGCAGTCACTGGGCCTGCTCTGCTTTTGCTGTTCAGCTGTGTGCCCTTCTTCAGCCAGTACATCTCCCCTTCCAGCTTTGCTGGCATCCTTGGCCCCTGCCTGTGGGGCTGTCATTGCTCACTGCTCTCTGACAGAGTTTTCTAGTTTCTCTGGGAACCAGCCATGTAAGTGCTTCCAAGGATGCCTTTCTGTTCATTAAACCCTGCCTGGTTTTAGCTGATAATATGACTTGATTCCAAGCTTCATTAATCAGTAATAGCAACTGTGTTCAAGAGATTCCATAGAACAATCCCAAGAGGTATAATGAAGAGAGAAAATACTGAAAATTTGATAATCTCTTTGGATTTCTGTTAGAAGTGTCATAATCTGTCTTAAATGTAATAAAAACCTAAAATCAACCAACCAAAAAAGCCAATCTAATAACAATGGTACATTTACTATATCAGATACAATAAGACCAAATTAGTTAATTGTAACACTACTGAACACAGAATAGTCTTGATACAAGTTTGCTTTAAGAACCAAAGTCCACACACAGCCCGGAATTTCTTCATAAGTGTTCAGTAGTTTAGGAAGAAGAGTGAAAAACTGTGACAGAAGACTGAGTTTGTCAATAAATAAAGCACAAAATAGTTTTGTAAAGTCATAAAGTATTTTTCACAAGTTTGAAGTGTTCAGTTATTAGTCAATTCAAATTCTGTGCTTTAATTATCAGCATTTCACTCCTATGAAATCTTCTGACAAACTACAAATTTTGTAGTTTGTCAGAAGATTTTGTGCCTGCTCATAAATTCAGTTTGTTGAAACTCACCCTTCTGGAAAGAAGGCATTGATAATTCTGTCTCCAAGTGGATTGATGGCAAGCTCTGGAATCCGCTGGAAGTCTTCACGGCTAAGGAAAGCAAGAACACAACCAGTCAGCATAAAGTTGCAGTCAGAGAAGAAGTTGCTTAAAAAGAATTCACAGTAAAACATCACTGGAATCCTAATTCTGCAGCAAGACATTTGGTAATTTTGAAATGCAACTTTTAAAATCATGTTTTCTTTATGACTAACGGCACAAAATAAAACAAAAGACAATGCCAAACCTATATTGCATTACAAACTAGCAGTGCTCATTTATCATGTTAACAACCCTTCTCAGACACTAACATCATTTGTGCTAGAAACCTTACTGTAATGATGCCAACTAGTTTGCAATGTAAGAAAAGGAAAGCTTCTGAAGTTGCTTTGAAAGAAATTATGGCTCCAAGATGAAAATATTCATTGGGGTTTTAAAATAATTATACTGGTACTTAATCATATGAGTTGTCATGACTTTTCCAGATTGTCTCATTTCAGATTCTGGAAGAACACCATACTACTCCAAGCACACTATAGGTCATTAGCATGTTCCGATAGATTTTTTTGTTTGTTTATGCAACAAATCTGTATCTTATTATAAACACCAAATTTCAGATTATTTTAGCTTCAACCAAGCAGTATTCCTATTTTAAATTGGCAATTTTACACTTTTACAGGCACCTGTACACCAGATATAATTTCACCAGCACAGGAAATACTCGCTGCTCATGCCAGCCGTTCTCTTTTCTGGTCATGATTATATGTACACAGCATAATATAAACACAGCTATGCTTACATTGTTATTCTTCTGATCTGAAAGACATCAAGAGTTGTACTGCATACACATTTTAGAACAGCATGACATGAACACAGGCTTCATTCTCCTATTAGAATTGCACTAGTATTTTCTCTTTTCTTTCAACCTGACAGACTGTCAGTGACAGGAAAGTGGGTAATCTTGATGTGACCAAGGCAAACAGACCAAATGTGTCTTAGTGAGCAGGTTTGATTGGTTTGTTTTTCCTTACAACAGAACACAGCAACTCAGTTAGTTTAAGATGTACTTAATGATCACCTAGATTTTAAATTGCAAACAGCAAGGGGGTTAAGCTGTAAAAAATTCCCACACTATTCTGTCTGGATATGTGACATTACATTTCCTGCCCAATCTCCAGAAATATTGGCAGTTCCCTTCAAGTCAATCCTGCTGTTTTTTTGAAATTAGGGTCAAAGTCTCAAACTTGATTACTGAACGTTTGCTCAAAACTATGCTCACTAACTAAACTGGCTACAAGGTCTGACTCATGACATAAAAGCCTGGTTTAACTAAAGTAAACACAAACAAATTTTGAGATTTAAATATAAAAGCCTTTTATAATGCTGTGATATTAAAGGGTCAAAAAGAAATTGGCTGACTTTATCACCAGTCTAGCTCAGGAAAGGCAGAGAAGCAAGATGTTCTAGATTTAAATGTATTCTAAAGCATTTTTTGCACCCAGTCACCACCACAGCACTGTTAAGAATCCTAATTACAGTGCATCTGTTACAACATGGTTAAACTGTCTGACCTTCTAACAGAGCAACCTGACCATATTTTTAAGTTATCCCAGCACACTTTGCTCTGACCAGGTCCCGTGTTATTTTTAATAGGCAAAGTTAGCATCTGTTTAGCATGATCAACTTGTTACCAGACCCTTCAGGACTGCTGCATTTTAAGCTGTTGCTGAAGGGCAAAGTATGCATTAGTGATTTAAGCAGGAGACGCAGTGATCTGGAAAGCCTATGTCCTAATAACAATATTTTAACAGCAGAACTTCAATGTCAATGCTAACTTTATAACCTAAAAGCAGCAGCTGCCCTCTCTTCCACATAGACCAAAATCCTAATGCTTCAGAATTTTTTACTTGCATATCATGACTATTTAGTATACAGCCTCAGCAGACACTTGGCATTTCAGCCTCCAGTGATTCTAACAGGAGATTAACAATTAACCACAAATAATTCCCTGGTTTCAAATCTATTTGTCCTGTCATTATCAGGGCTGCAGTAGAGCACTTCTGCTTATTAAGAGCACATTCCTGAGTGAATGTTATAACTGAAATAGCTGCAACAGCCATAAAAGCAAATGAATGTGAAGTAAGTTATTCTCCACTTTATAAAGCTAAGCTTTCCCACAGTCATTAGGGACCAACTTCACCTGGCTGAAGCTGGTGCTTACATGAAATTTAATACCCTCTACTTCTTACGTGTTCATGAGCAACAAGGCTCTTCTAAGGTATCTTTACGTGAACCTGGCTCTTATGAAATCTTTGCTTAAATGCAACAGGCAAAGCAACCTTTAATTGCATGTGAACTTTATGCAGACAAACCATTTAATACATATGCCAGCACAATTAGATGTATTCACAATTAGATGTAATTTGCAGTGAAGAATTTCTAGATTCTAAGCAAGGCAAGTGTTCCTAAGCATGAGTATTCCCTCCAAGGCACACAGCAGATCCCTACTGTAAAGGTGGTTCTGCCTTATCCCAAAGACAGCAAGAAGCCTACAAGACCCGTTTTTTCCTTCCATTTCTGGTTGGTCATTCTGCTGTTACTTCTAGATGTTAGCAAAACATCCCTCACCAGGGTTGAGGAGGGGTATCTAAAGCTGAGGAAAAGTAAAATAATGGAAAGGAAAAAACTCCCACATATACGTGCATCAGAAGTGGTAGAGGAAAGGAAGGATACAAGTAACAAGAAATTACTTGAAGAAGGGAAATAATTAAAAGCAGTAAGGTATATCATGCAAGGTGGTCACAAAGATTTAAGAGCTTACTACTGCAGAGGTTCCATTGCTCCGTTACCTTGCTAACATCAGCTTTGTCATTCATCTAATCTTTTGATGGTCTAATGTATCCCCCATAAAAAAAAACCCTACCTTCCCCCTCACCAATTAGCTTTCTGTTGAATTCACAACTTGAGGCAGTTCAAAAAATTCAAAAAATCTAACAGCATCACAGCTGACAATGAGGTGCTGGAAGCCTGGAGAAGTTATCAGGAAAGAATATCAATACCCCCCTTCAGGATTGGGTCATCCATCTCATCTAACTCTATCCTCACACATGCTCTACACAAATGTTAAAAGTTGCTTAACTATCACAGCACTAATTGGTTCATAAACATAAGCCAAGGAGTATGCAAAAAGGTGATAATTAGATGAGCAATAAGGAAGGAAAGAAAAAAGGCAGCATGCATAAAGTGCGGTTGAAGATGCAAGAATAGACTATTCTTGTACTGTCTTTTCCAATCCAAACCCATATCCTTCCTGTCTTTTCTATTTTAGATAAAGCTAAAAATGCTCTGCATTTTCTTGAGCAAAAGTAAAGAATTCCACATTCAGAGAGCTAGCTTTTACGTTTTGCAACCCTGCAGTATCTGTTTTAACTAATAAGAACAAGCCTGACATCTTTCCAGACCCAGATGGTTCAGTCAGCTGACAAAGACTGACAGATGGCTTGGTTGGCTCATGTTACCCTTCTCTCAGGATCAGAGGCTTTCTGAAGTTCTCCAGAAGACACGTGTGAACAGCTTTCATAAACATGAGACATGCATGAACAGCTCAGTGTGTCTATTCTCTGTAGTTACCAGCTTTCAGAACATTTTCCCTTCCTTCCTTCTTCCATGCTGACCAGGCTATACCAATTACTGTACAGTAAAAACCATTTCTCAAGTGCTTAACCTGTCTTCTCCCCAGTCCCCAAGAAACTACTGTTGAATGGGAGGTTTCATACAAAAGTTACATGCAAAGATTGCAGTGTACATAAGTACCTCCTTTTATAGCTCTATACATGTCTGTCTAGAGCTACTTACTAGTTGATAAACTTTGGAACAAAAGTATTCTTGTGTGGTGTACACTGCAGTACCAGCCCAGGTAAGCTGGGAGAATCACTAAAGCAATCACATACTTACCCTGTTCATGCTATACTATTTCCTCATATTGGAAATCAGCATGTAAGTAAGGAAGCATGCACTCTTTTCCTCCTGAGCTACAGTTAGCATGTAGACAGAACAAGTACATTCCAGATTTCACAATTTAGATGTAGCTATGGACAACCAAGGGTATCAATCTTTTGTTTTGGCAACTCAATGTGTGTCACAATATTGAAATCAAAAGTGACAAAAGAATTTTCAAAAACAGTTTTGTCTTTTCCAACATGGTTTTGTTCAGATGGTGGAAGTCTGAGGCAGCTTACTCATTCTGTTTAGAAAAAGTGAAGCTAAGCAAAAATACAAAATTTTCTACACTTTTCAAGAAAGGTGAAGGTAAACCTGACATTTTTACCTTTACAAGTAAAAATGGCTGTAGTCGCTTAGAGAATAAATATGTGAGAGGGGGAAAAAGGAAGCAAAAACCAAAAATTTTTTGAAGAAAGACAAGCTTTGTCTTTACCAATAACCATCATTTCATTTCTGTAACTCTTTAAAAACAAAGTGCCTTGAAATTGCACATAGGTACACTGGATAGAAACATCTGTCTATGAAAGATTTCTGCTTTTGATTATCGTTCCAGAACTACTCGGATTAATCATCATCTACCAGATTTTCTGTACAAAGTGCTCTTTACTTTACCCTTCTTCAGAAGGGTGGTTGACATTTAAAGATTTATTTCGTGCCATAAAGAACTGACTGACATTTCTTTTCCTAATCATGGTCACAAGAGTGATTTTGTCATGTTTGATTTGTAAGTCAAAGGTGTAAGTCATCCTTACGGAAACAATAAATCTTCCTCACAGGAAACAAACAGAAGACATAGCCTCTAAACTGTTTGGTGGTAGTAAGCAAGTGATAACTTCTTCTTACTTGCCTTAAAGCATCAAGTTCTTTTTGATTTGTATCTCAGAAACCAACATCTATGACCTTCCAAGCTGTAGCTCTTGCTCTCTCCTCAATCTATTTTTCAGGAAGTAGTTTTCCATTACTTAAACTTAATAGTGTCTGCATTTTGAGGGTACCAGAACAAGTTTAAAAAATTGAATGCCACTCATAAGTCAGACATGTTTGAGAGAGGGCTGTGCTTAGAGGCCAAGACTGCAAGTTAAGCAGTCATAATACACAGTTGCTGGGATTTCCCAAACAACCTCCACTTCCTTTCCACGTGATTATCAACAATGGAAGTCTACCTCCTCCTGATGCATAACACTGTGAAACTAAGCATTGTGCAACAGACATTCAAAGCATATTTAATCAATTACTCCTCTTACATAAACTGAGTACAATCACTTTGACATTTATACAAACCTTACGGATTCAGTAAGTGCATTTACTGTTGGAGGAGGACATGGAAGAGTTGAGGAAGAGCATGTCCTATGTTCAAACTGTGCTTGACTAATCCAGTAGCCATCACCTTTATTCATCAATGAATATTAAGTTCACATATAAAGTTTGAAAAAGCTGTTAATGTTCTTTTCCAAATAGTTTTAAACATAAGGAGCTTTAAGCTTATCCACAATCTCATCAGTTGATCTCTACATCAGAATTGCCAATGCTACAATTTATATAATGCAGTGGTTTAAGTATCAGAGTGGGCTTTTGGAACTTCCTGCATATCCCATCCCAAGCCAATTTTTTACATGCACAATCCATTTAATCATCCCTTCAGCTATGCAAGTCTAGAAATTTACAGTATAGCCACAGTCCAAATCACTGGAGTCAATCAGCCTCAAAACCTACAAACGGCAAAAGGGGAGGGAGAGTATTTTTAACCCAAAATAATCACTCTGTAGTCCTGTTTACCATACAATTCCACATCCAATTACTTAAATGCTGAGAAGTCAGCAATTTGTGGCACCAGAAGGAACTGCGCATTTCCCTCAGGAAAGGAAACTGCAGTAAGCCCAAAGTACTGCCAAAGACCATGTATCTTACAACTTGCCACTTTGATCTGTTAAGAGGTGATTCCAGCATTACAGTTAGATTGGTTTATAGGTAGGCCTATAGCTTTTCTGGGTTTATAGTGCATCCTGCAGTTATATTTTACAAGATAACATACAAAACTTCAGGTAATGCCTGAATCACTGAATTTGACTGGTATAGAGCTGCTATGAAAGAAATTAACTCTGCAAGAGCCAGATCTCATGTTATGCTACAACGATGTCCCCTTCCCCTTTCTACTCTCTCCTGCATTCTTCTCCAGCTTTCCTGTGCCACTATGGCTATATGGTGAATGGGAAACAAAATCCACAAGAGCAGGGAAGGCTACAGAATGACAGCAGGCAGAGATATATTTTAACAGGCCATCATCTAGCCACAGTTTACCTTTTGGTTGAGAATACTCTTTTCTAGCAGACTTGGTCCATCAAAATGAAACATATAGAAGACTCATCTTTATCTAATTGACTAAGCTGTCAGAAACCAGTTCTGTAGCTTTCGAGTTGTAGATAAGAAACAAACTAAAGATCTTAGGATGTCCTGCACCACCACTTTAAACAATAGAAGTTTGTTTAGTCTCAATGAATTGTTTCCAGATTTTTTTTATTTTTAAGCATACTAATAGATATGGGTGTTCAACAAGAGGTGCAAAGTTAAATACAGTAAATGGATTGCAGATCCAAGCAGTGTTTAAAGACACTGGATATCAGAAACAAGTACAGATCTTTTTTCTTATGAAAGCCAGGATAAAGATGAAACAGCAGAACCATTCTCGTATTAAACAGTAGAAGCAACATATAAAGAAAGATAAGAAATAACAATCTGAAAGTCTTGTTTCACAATTCTGAACAATTTTATAAGACTTTGAATACCAAATCTGAACTTTCTCCTGTTAACTACTACAAACCTTCAACACTACAGTAAAGACAGTTGGTACTTAGAGCACCTCAGCTCAACAAGTAAACCTTTCATGTAGGCAGTAAGTATGAAAGAACTTGTTACAACAGCCTCAGTGATTTACCAATGAGAAAAACATGCAACTGTCCTGCAACAGCAAGCCACTAATACAGATGTGCCAATGCAAGTGCAGCTGAATTACCCACCTAAGAGTGCCATTTTCTCCTTTGTCCAGGCTGGTGAAGCGACTGTACAGGCGGGTGATTTGACTGTGGGAGACTGAAGAAAAAAAGAAACAAGATGACAAATTAGCCTGTCAATGATTCCTCACAGGAGAAAACCTCATTACACTGAACTGCACTGTTGCCAGAAGCTGTATTCAAAAAAAGAGTTCACATAGAACCATTACATTAAAAGCACATGACAAGAAGCATTTAGGGACTTTGTGAGCTATAAATCACAGCTTAATATTCAAGAATCTACAAATTAGCTCATTCTTCAAAAAAACTGTCTAACTCTATCTTCTACCCATTTCTGGTTTTTATCTTTAACAATTTTTGGTTACCTGGCTCAGTAAATGTCAATTAAAAATAAAAAAAATATTTGATTCACAGTTCCACTTTATTTCCTTTCATTCCTTTATGGCTAGAAATAATCTGGACACAGCCTACACTGATGACATCTGTATCACTCATGACACTAAAGCCCCCTCCTATAGGATCTTTCCTTCACTTTTGCTTATCTCTATTTCCATTGTTTGTTTTCCACCTAAAGACAGAAAGTGAACTGAATTCCTCTGCATCTGGAAAGCGGTCAGAGAGGCTTTAATTTTTACTTTACTTTTCTTTCTTTAGAGGACTGCTGAAATCTGAACACTTTGGGGCTCACAGAATAAGAGAATAACGTGACTTGGAAGGGACCCAGAAGAACCACTGGAGTCCAACTCCTGGACTATCCTCAAGATAGCTATCCTCAAGATAGCTGGACTATCCTCAAGAGCACTATCCTCAAGAACCTCACCATGTGCCTGAGAGCATTGTCCAAACATGAGCTCCTGGTCCTGTACAGCACTATCCTCAAGAATCTCACCATGTGCCTGAGAGCATTGTCCAAACATTTAATGAATTTTATCAGGGTGGTGCTGTGACCCCTTCCCTGGGGAGCCTATTCCAGTGCCCATTCACTCTCCGAGTGAAGAACGATGTCCTAATATCCCTGTCACAGCTTCATGCTTTCCCCTCAGGTTCTAATGTTGCTCAACAGAGAGCAGAGATGAGGAAGGCTTTGTTCCATAACTTGGAGCCAAAGATAGATTTATTATTAAATGTAATAGTATTTTTTAGATCCTGCATTAAACCAGCAATACTGTGGTGCCAAGCCCTCTGTTAAGATCTCTCTGCCTTCGAGGGAGTCAACAGCTCCTCCCAATTTAGTGACACTGGCAAACTTACTTAGTATGTCTTCACAAAGATGTTAACAGGAGCCTGACCTGAAATAGAGCCCTGCAGAACCCTGTTAGTGACTGGTCACCGGGCCGATGTTACCCCATTCACTGAAACCCTTTGTGCCCAACCCAGGAGCCAACTGCTCACAAAATTAATTTCCAGGCTTCTAGGACACGGAATTAAAAATTAGAAAGCTTATTTCTAAATAAATTTGAGAAGGAGTTGGGCTACAAAGCAAGCAGAAAGTTA
Source organism: Onychostruthus taczanowskii (assembly GCF_017590055.1). Classification (NCBI taxonomy): domain Eukaryota; kingdom Metazoa; phylum Chordata; class Aves; order Passeriformes; family Passeridae; genus Onychostruthus; species Onychostruthus taczanowskii. The sequence goes on along the minus strand of NW_024496525.1, from coordinate 3,661,077 downwards.
TTGCAGACTTTAAGTCTTTAAACTTTATTGCAGTTTGAAATATAAATTACAAAGGCAGTATTAAGTTCAGCATAAATGTGTCAATATTACCAAGGTACTAGACAATACAAGATATCAGACAACTGGATCTAAGTCTATGATGTGAGTGGGATAAACCTACATAGAATAGCAATTCCTTTAACACTGAAAGAACACTTGTCCTGGTTTCAGCTGGGACGAAGTTCATTTTCTTCTTAGTAACTGGTACAGTGCTGTGGTTTTTGGATTTCACAGAAGAGTAACGATGACAAAACACTGTTTTGGCTGTTGCTAGGTAGTGCTTACCCTAAGCCAAGGGCTTCTCAGCTTCCCAGGTTCTGCCAGTGAGGAGGTGCACAAAAAGCTGAGAGGGAGCACAGCCAGAACAGCTGATCGGGCCAAAGGGATCTTCTGTATCACAGAACATCATGGTGTATACTGAGGGAATTGGCCAGGAGGGGCCAATCACATTTTGGGGACAAGCTGGGCATTGGTCAACAGGGAATGTGCAGTTGTACTGTGCTTCATTGGTCTTTCTTGGGTTTTATTTCTCTTTCATTGCAATTAGTATTATCACTGTTATTATTAACATTTTTAAAATTATTATTATATTTTACTTTATTTCAACTATTAAAGTTTTTATCTCAACCCATGGATTTTACCTCCCCTCTCCCCCCACCCAGGGAGTAAGCAAGCATCTGTATGGTACTTAGTTATCAGCTGAGGTTAAACGACAAGGCCCTACAGGAGATCTTGGCTTTTCAGTCTTGTCTGACTAAGTTAATAAATACATGAAATAAGACTGAATTCAATGTTTATGTGTACTCAGTAAAGGTGTGATTGTCTACAATGTTAAACTAGGACTTACTGTGATTTTCAGATTAAGTAGTTTAAAAAGCCTTCACCAGGACATGCACAATGCTTCTCCTACTTGCTCAAACTTACTTGGCAAGTTGCACAGTAGTTGTTTGATCAGCGACAAGTGAGGCAAATTTCTTTTTTCAGGTTTGTTCTTTCTTTCTCAAGGCTATCTGTTTAGGTTCAACAGTTCCCCACTTTAGCATGACCTGCCAGGAACTGGGTTTTCAAACACGTGCCCCGCCTCCCCCCCCAGACTTCTAGTCTCCTCAGCAACTTGCATTCTTTGCATAGGATTGGGCAATTTGCTCAGTTTCACCTCAGGCAACTCTCTACAATCAGACTGGGCAGCTTGCTCACTTTCAAGTTAAGAAACACACACATAGAAAACAAGTACCAGTACTCTAAAGACTTCAACCTTCTGCATTTCTGAGTTAATGTTTTAGATACCATAACAAGAACTGATGGTGAAAAAAAGAAGGCTGGAGTTAGATCTCCTATTAGAAGCTCCATACTCCCACTCCTCCCTGTAAACAAAGAAGGTGATGAGAATTCTACTCAGCTACCATTCCCAAACTGATGTCAGCATCTACATTTTTGGAACATCGCTGTAACAGCTAGTATGTGAGCAATAGTACGTAGCCGTTGACAGGAGAAGTGATATTTTCATTAACGTCACACTAGACAAAAAGCATATCATAGCTCTGTGAAAAATGAGGATGATTCAGGTTCACCACCGTCCTCTGTCGTAATTTCCTTTGGCTCTCATCCCTCACAAAAGCTGTGTCACTGGACATTTTTCAGTGCATTTGTAAACAAAGATAAAGATTCTCCTGAATACCCAGGAGAATTAAGATCTGCAATTTATGACTGCTTCTAAGGTTATGACTGAAATTTTAAGGTTAAGCCTCAAAATTAGCTGAAACACCATTTTATCTATACTGCTACTCCACTAAGATTCTCCTAAAAATTTAGGGTCAAGACCTCTAAATTAACAGTAGCTCTCTCTATTTTACTTAAGTCATTGTAAAGTTTTTAGCAATTACATGTTCTTGTCTACAACAGCAGCATAAACTCATATAAATATATTTATGTATTTAGAAAAATATATAAATATCCATCAGAAAAAACTATTATCTGCTACCATGCAAACATTTTTTTTCTCCTATATTAAGGTATGAGCATTAATTTATTATTAATCCTTAGGTAGAGTGCTTCAAAGCATGGAAGCAAAGGGTGTGAACCAAATAGTTTGAATACTGTTACATTCCAACAGCTTTCCAAAAGCTTGCAACAGAATGCAGACAAGCAACATCTTGGGTCTCTCATCTGTTTTTTTTTAGCTGTTACTGAAATATCAAAGCAATTAGGATGACTTCAAGGTGTTTTCATGCTCAAATCTCAAAATGTTTATATGCAAAGCAAACAATTTTCAGACAACATCATGTGAGATTTAGGACTGTCAACTTCAGGCTTCACACCTGCAGCTGAGATCCTGATGCATTACCTCTGCACGTGTGTCTGAACTTATGCTACAAAGTGCTTTTCACTACCACCAAAAAAAAAATAGTTTTAATCCAAGCAAATTTAATTCAAGAGATTGTGTCATTGCATAGCTTTTGAAAGACTATGCTTCTAGTGCCCTAAAAGACATGTTCTTCATCTGTTCTGCTGAAGAACATGAACATACAGTTTCTCACTCATGTCAGTATCACTAGCCATTCAGTTTTGTGCTACATGAAACTGAGCAGAAATTATCTCATTCCAAAGCTGAACCCAATCAAATTGGTGAACTGTTCTACTCAGTGCCTCACAACAACCCCAGATGAACTGTAGGAAACACATTTCACAGTAAAGAGGCCAAAAAGGAATCCTTGGGAGCACTTATCAGACCATCAGTTCAAGATGGACTTGTAATGCTGCCAGATTTTTTCATGTCTACAAAGTCCCTTTCTCAAACTCTTCAGTAGCTGAAGTACCATCAGCATCAAGCTTCCAACAGACCACAGCAGTCTATTCAGTAACACTACCTTAGCATTCTGCCTGTGAACTTTGATCCAGATAACCAGTGTTTGTTTGGGTTTTTTCCCCACCTTGTATAAATATTTTCACCTATATGAAGTGTATAACAGTGCTAACAGCTTGGTGGAATTTTCCATCTACCTAGAGAAGCATAAAAAGCAGAGAAAAATCACATTCCTAAACTGCAGTTACAGACTGGGGAGAAGAAGAAAATGATTGATAATGTCAATGAGACACACTGTGATGACTTACAAGCAAGCATGAGTCAGAGATTAGCAATGGTTGGTTAACAAAGTGGTATTAATTATAAAATTTACTAGATAAAACCACGGGAAAATGAACAGACGTCAGGTCACCAAGCTGAAACCCAACAGTCATAACTTTGATCCCCTCTCATGATGCAAGAAAAGCATTTAGAGGCTAACTAGAGTCAAGTAGATTTATTGCTTACAATGCCTATACAGCCATCTTAATGGTATTTATTTAACTATCACCTAAGTAAGGAATAAAACACCGCAGACAATAAATCAAGTAGCAGCATGAGGAAAAATGTAAAACCTTCTGGGAAAATAGTCCAGATTTGGGGTTTGGATTTTGAAGCATCTTTATATATGAGAGGAGGCTACCTTTACTCCATGATCTTTGTGATTAAAAAGGCAATAGAAAGTTATTGCTGGATAAACAGACTTTGACATTCCTACTTGTTTATCACAGCCTTCCTGCAGAAGGTTTTCATGACAAATGGAAAAAGGATCATGGAAACTATGTTAACTCACTCAGCCTGCCACTACAGTAGCTCCAGTGCTGTCTTAATCTTCTTCTACTCCTTTTCTGTAGCCACTCATTTTCCTGACACAAATAAACTAACACTTAAGAAGAATATATGATACCATTTGTATTGGAAATAAAACTGAAGAAAGCATTTTCAGAAAGTATATTCAGAAGAAAAATTGTCAGCTGGGCAAGGCATGTTAACCTGAGAAGTTTCCTGGGGAAACAAACAGCAAAGTGATACCTATGATGTTATGACCTCTGCTCCCAGATAGTCAGGAAGGCACCCTGCATTTATTATCATTTAGTGGAACTAAATCATTTATTATCATTTTCTGGAACTCTCACACAATCATTCTGTCAGGCAAATTAACAACACTGGAGTTTCACCTTCTCTAAGCTACTTCATGTTTATGCAGAACAACTCGATCAAATACTGTAGGGTAAAGTACCTAAATATTAGAGTCCAGTCTCCCAGTTGCTGACTAGTACAGGAATTTTCACTTATTTTTAGTTAATAACACTTATCTCTTATGAGTTACATTACTTCTTTTATGGTTTAAATGCCACTCAGCATTCACTCTGAATACCCTTATGGCAACTTTAGCACTAGCCCATGAAACAAATAACGCTTGGGGAAAAAAAATTACTACCCAACGACAGCTTCTTTGGGTTAAAAACTGAGAGAAACTCCAGCACCAGGCATCGAGACAGACAACTCTTCAAAACCCACGGAGTTATCTCTGACCGAACACAATACAGCACACACCAAGAGCACTGCCGCCCGTCTGTCCCACTGGGATCTCGCTGCTGCTACCGGCAGCGGTGGGGGGGAACCGAGAGGCGCTTCCCAGCTTTCCGCTGGCCTGCCAGACATGCCCGGCCCCGGGGGCTGCGGGTGCCTGGGACCGGGCACTGCCCGGACGCGAACGCCGCGGCGGCGCCGGCCGGGGCCTGCCCGGCCCCAGGGACTGCGAGCGGCCCCGCTCCGGCCGCGGACCCCGCGGACTTCCCTTCCCGCCCCTTCCCGCCCCGCCGCACTCAGGCCCCCGCACTCACAGCCCGTCTCCTTCTTGATCTCCTCGATCTCCTCGTCCCGCAGCAGAGTGGACGCCCGGGAACCCATCGCCGCCGCTGGACCCGAGGGGAAGGGAAGGGAGGGGCCGGGGGAAGAGTTACGCAGCCGAAGAGCAGCGACGGCGGTGCCACAGCCGCCCCGGCACAGGCCTGACCGCGGCCGCCCCGCTGCTCCGAGGCGGAAGGCGAGCGCGCACCGACGGCCGCGGCCCCGCCCGCCGCCTCCGCCCGGCCCGCCCCGCCCGGCCCTCACCCGGCGGCCGCCCACGAACCCCGCGCGCACGCGTGTGGAAAGCTGCTGGGCGCAGCGGGAGAGCGGCCGCCTGAAGAAACTGCGTTGTTCTTGCTCTCCCAGGCTGATAGCGGCTCCCGGTCCTGCGGTCTTGCTTTGTTTTGCAAATCGCGGAATCACGGAACGGGTGAGGTTGGAAGGGACTGCAGTGGGTCAACTGGTCCAAGCTCCCTGCTCAAGCGGCACCTGGCACAGGATCCCATCCAGATGATTCTTGAGTGTCTCCAGTGAGGGAGACTCCACAACCTCTCTGGGCAACCTGTTCCAGTGCATGGTCACCCACACAATAGAGTTTCCCCTCATGTTCAGGTGGAACTTCTGTGTATCCATTTCTGCCCGTTGCCCCTTGTCCTGTTGCTTAGCTCCACTGAGGAGGGCCTGGCTCCATCTGACACCTTCCCTTCAGATACTGATAGACATCTGAAGAAATCCACTCTCAGTCATCTCTTCTCAAGGCCAAACAGGCTCAGCTCCCTCAGCCTATCCTCCAGTTGACCATTCATCCTTATTGCACTCCACTGGTTGCTCCAGGAGCTCCATGTCTCTATTGTACTGAGGAACCAAGAACTGAACACACCACTTCTGATGCAGTCTCACCAGGGCTGAGCAGAGGAGCAGAATCAACCCCCTCGATCTGCTGGCAGTGCTCTTCCTAGTGCACAGGACACCATTGGCCTTCTTGGCCACAAGGGCACTGCTGGCTCGTGGCTTGTTGTCCACCAGGACCCCGAGGTCTTTCTCTGCAGAGCTGCTTTCCAGCAGGTCAGGGGTAATGATAAGCTTTTACCCCAAAGAGTGGAACCTGATGTATGTCTGTATTTTTTTCCCCTCCTTCATGTCAGAGAAGAATTTGGAAACTGGCAGAAGCACTCTAGGATTAAGGATAATTTTTGGTCATGGAATAATCAATGGTGAGGCTTTGCTTACTGCATTTTGGGGCAGGGGGGTCATGCCCACCAATAGTTCAGCATTTTAAATCCTTTTTGGATCATATCTGAATTATTCAGTTTCATTTTTTCTCCTAAAATCGGTAGGAATTAGAATGGTGTATAAACCAGACAGCTTTTGTTCCCCAATTATCTATAAGTGAAATAATAATAATAACAACTTGTTTTGGGAAAGTCCTAGGACTGTATTGCATTAAAGCTTACTGGTTAAATAACAATGGTTAATGTCCAATGAGACTGCTAATGAAAGTAACTCCTCCAAAGGTATTCAGTTGAGATAAGAGTGCCCTGTTTACAACCTGAAAGCAAGTTCATTGTATATGTTGTTGTACATGTGTGAGACTTTCCCTGAGGGACTGTGCTGGGAAGTTAAAATGCTTAAAGTTCATGTTAAATTGGTCTTACTTTTATTCACACAGGCAAAAGCGTCTCTACTAAATGATCTGTTTATATGATCTAAGCCTCCTTCACTAATGGCATAAATATGGGAGTATTTAAGGAAAACATTTCTAATGTATAAAGGTCCTGTGCATTTCTCTTGGCATCTGCTTTCTTCAGGGATAGGAGCAAAGTGCTGAGGGGCAACTAGCTAGAAGGCATTTACTGGACTTACCAACTGATTACTTACTTTATTCTGCCTTTTTTTTTTTTTTTTTTTTTTTTTTGTGCTTGCTTTATTCTATGTGTAATAGTCTGTAAATTAACTAGTTGTAGTTCAATGCTGACTTTGTTTCTGATGGGATGCTTAAGTCATTAGACTTAACTAGTCCTTAACAAGTGTCCAAACATTGTTTTTCAGCACTAAAATATAAATTGTTTCTGTCATTGAATTAACCAGATTCAGGGAAGGGAACAGCAATGCTTTTTGAGTATATTGAAATGTTTCGTTCCTTTCACAGGAGGAGAAGGGATGGGAGGTACTTGCTGGGGGAACTACAGCTCACATTGACTATAATTCTGATTTTCAAACTCAGTTGTGCCAAGTTTGTTTTCCTCAGCTCTGAAAAAGTGAACAAAGTGGTGGGTATAAAGCTTCTTCCAAGGTAAAAGGTTCCTCCGAAGTATTGTTTACAATTCTTCTCTCTCACATTTTTCCCTCTCTTTTTTATTTTTGTTTGTTTGTTTGTTTTGGTTGGTTTGTTGGTTTTGATTTTGTTTTTTGTTTCTTGTTTCCCAGTACTGTTGCTAGGTAGAAGAATTTCCTTGGTTTGTTTCCTTGTCAGCTTGTGATTTCAGGGAGAATTTCCTATGAGCATTTCACCTGTGGTGAAACAGTTCCAGAACAATTGCACAGGGAAGTTAGAGTTATATAGATGCTCTCAAAACATTTGTAAGCGTGCCTTCGGAAAACTAGTAAAAATATATTTCAAATTCCCTCCTGCAGACCCATGTTCCAAGATGGTTTTACTTTAAGTCTCCTCACAAGACCACATTTGAATATTTTATTCAAATATTTTATTTATTTTTATGGTCCTGTGATGTTACAATTTTTTATGATTTTAGTAACTTCTATTTGACTACAGTAAAGTTTCAGTGATGCAACTGTTTTTTTCATATTGGTGAGCTTGTATAATTGTCCTCCAATTACACTACCTAACTAATGGATCGAATATTATTGATTCAGGGTCAAGACTTACAGACAGATATTTGATTTGCGTCGATCTTGGGATCCGGTCAGGTACTTCACTCTTTGTACCTTGAACTGCAGTTTACCTTAAGACTGTTGCTGATCTTTGCAGTGAACATCTATTCAGGTTCTGCTTCCACCTTATATTTTCAGAATAAATGTGACATTTTATCTGAGATAAGGGTTTTTTTGTGGAAAATAAGCTTATTGTTGGCTAGCTTCAGGATCTTCTGTAAGAACCATGCACACTGAATTAAGGAGTTGCTTCATATGCTTCAAATGTAGTTCATTTTCTGAAGAGAGGCAGAGGGCATTGCATGAAATATTTCTCTTTCACATTGCACCAGCATGGACATTTTAATAATGTTTTGAATTCTGTATTAGGTTTGGTTGTCTTGCTTGCTCAGGTGCACTTTAAGCTGTTGAAGTGAACAAACAAGAAGACACAGAACCAAGCAGACTGTGGCCCATGGAGTTCTCCCTGTGTTTCCTTAGAGAACCACCTCAGGGCTTCAGATAACTCAAAATATTCCCTCTGAGGTAATGTGGATATTAGCCAAGCAATGTACTTAGTCTTTGTCAGACAATATTTTTCCCAGAGATTGTTATCTCTTGGTTTGTCTGTATCAGAACAGGATGTATTCTAAGAGAACAATGCTAACAGAAAGGTAGGTATAGAGCTTTTTATCTGCAGACATCGGAAGGAAACTGGCCTGCTTTCCAAAATGTTTATCCTGTAGCTCTTACCAACTGTAAAAGTGGCTGAGCAGCACAACTGATCTTCTGGTGAAATCAAAGTGCTTCAGCCAGTGAGCATTCCTCTTGGTGACTATTTTAATCTTTTACTTATTCCTGAAATGCACATGGCATGATAGATAACTCAAAGCTCAGAAAGTCTATTTGTAGGGACACAGTTCGTGGTAATTGGGGTGGGGCTGCAGCCGAGCCTCATTCCCAGTGGGCAGAGCTGTGAGCAGCACTTCCAGCAATGAGCCATGGAGTGCCCAGGGGCACTGACCAACCACCAAAGGGAGCAGAGGGCACACAGGTGCAGTGCATCAACATGAGGGGTATAAAGGGCTGGGCGAAAGAAGATAGGCAGATCTTGCAGCCTTCTGAAGTGATAGGATGTTACTCTGTACAGGCAGGTGCTTGAAGCATTCTGATGTGCTGTGGTGATACTCTGTGTGGGGGAAAGCTTCAAGCCTTCTGAAATTGTGTGGTGATACTTTGTGTATTGTGGCTGTCTCAGCTGTGGCGTGTGCTGCAACAGCTATTGCCCTTTGGGTTTGTGCTGGCTGTCGGGGGCTGATCTGGTTGTGTGGTCCCTGCTCTGACAATATGCTTATATTAATTATGCTTATATTATATTATATGCTTATATAAGTATGCTTATACAGGCACAGATCTGAAATCAGCTCCTTCTGTTCCCAGAGAATGGGGACAAGAGTGCAAAGCCTGTATAGGCTAAAGAGCAGGTAGTTGCATTTACCTGGGCAGTGGGAGAGAAAATAGAATCATAGAATGGTTTGGGTTAGAAGGGACCTTAAAGATTATCTGGTTTTAGAGACGCCTTGTATTAGCCCGGATTGCTTAGAGCTCCACCCAGCAGCTTTGGTTGTGTACCCCCAAGTAGAGGTTGTGTACCTGTTAGGCTCTAGCCTTGAGCAATTCCAGAGAGAGGAAATCCACATCTCCTTTCATATAAAATATATACTTTGATCATTTTACGGTAGTCTGCTGTTTGCATATTCTCCACAGCTGAGATGCTAAGTGTCTAAATGTCTCAGCTATTTCACTGTCTGTTCACTTTTATATTTAACAGTTCAAATTCCAAAGTATAGGAGTAAAAAAAACAAAATAAAGAGCAAGGGTTGATGTGATCTGTCTGTTAGTTTTGTCTTTGCAGCAATCTTTTCCCTTCCCTAGCCAAGCCTGGAAATTAGGGTGCGCTCTGTTTTTAGTGCACATAATATTTAAAGCTGAAACCTTTTTGTTTCATTGTGCATCATAATGAAAAAGAGTAGTGCTGCAGTTCACTTTTAAACAGACAGGTTTTTCTTTGTCAAATAACAGAGTTGGGGTCATGCTCTAGACTGTAGGCATTTAAATCAGACAGTTCATGCTTCACATCATGCATGGCTGCTGCTGTGTCTCAGACTGTCTCTTTCACCAGTACAGTGTCCTTCAGTGTCTTGGATACACAGGTACCCTTCAAAGGTATTCTGGTTGGGAACAAAAATTTAACCAAGAGAAACTTCAGGGCATTCTCTCAGAGAAGGTCAGCATTACAAAAATGTGACGGTTGTTGAACCATGTGAATGCTGTGGCTTTGTTCTAGCTAGAAAGAAACTGTAGGCAGGGCTGATAGAATCTTGTGTAGACCCATTTTAAAAGGTAGTACTACCCAATAATAGCAGCAGATTTAATGTGCTTGTTTTTTTTAAAGATGTGTTAGCTGTTCTTTATCAAATTGGAACAACCTGAGTCTACTGTGACTTAAGCAGGAGCCAGGTCAGCTTGTGCATTATGTTCTTTGTTTTTTCTGCCACTTGCACAAGTGTAGAAACAGATTCAAATACAGGCATCCAGCACTGGGAAGCATCTGCTGGTAAAAACAGAGGTGAAAATGAGGGAACAGGCCAAGTTATCACAAAAATCTGATTTTGCTGGTGCTGGCCCTGGTGGTGTGGTATTTAGTATGTGACTAACAGCAGAATTAAGAGCCTTTTGAAGAGAAGAAAGTAACACAATGGCTGTGGTCCTTCATAATGGGCATGGATATGTTATACATAGTTGACTTGTGCTTGCATATATATTAACTTTTCATGTTGTAGATATGACTGCCTGTAGGAACTCCTCAAATCCCTAATCTGGGTTATGTAGTAAGCTTTCTATGGCACAGGTTTTTCTCAGTTACTTTCTAATCTTAGTTTGGCCTTTTGCCCTTAAAAATTATGTTATTTCATTACAGATCAAATATCAGTCAGTGTTAAGTCTTCACTGTATGAAAAAGGTAGAGCTGAAAAGTCCCACCAGCACTCCCAAAGGTACTGGCTAGAATATGCATCAGAAACAGTGGAAATTATTAACCAGAACTACCCACACTAGGATCCAAGGTACACAGAATTGCACTCATTGTTCTGTTGTCTTGGTATGAGCTGCTGTGCCTGCTTTCCTCACACTGATAGTTCTCTATGCTCAGAGACTCAATTACTCTGATTCCTTGGCCTGAATCCGACTTCTGATGGAAGTAAGCGCCTGACAGACTCTGGTTTTGGGTACCCTGTAGTGTACCTGAATTAAGCTGTCTTGTCTTCTACTCTGTACTGCTGGAAGCATAACTGGGAGGTACTTCTGAGCAAATTCTCACAGATGCTTTTTGTGAAGCGCTTCCTAGAGACAGCTTCTCAGTGTTGTTAAAATGGGAACAGGCTGGGTGCACAAGTGAGACTCTGCCTAAAAATGCTGCAGTGGAATTAAGAACTCTGGTTTACATGGAATCCTGCCTGCATAATTTGAAAAATGTTATCCCTGCTTTTATCCAGTGTCTGCAACAGTTTATTCCTTAGAATACATAAACTAATTTAATTAACACACCTTTTAGAGTGTAGCAGTGTTCTGATGTTCACTGTCTTCCCCACTGGTGTTCTTATACTACTTTAAAAAAATCAACTGTTGAAGTAACTTTTAATAAAGTTTGTGGAAGTTTGATACTGCTATTTTACATTTGTCTTCCTTGGGGGCAGGGGCTGTGTACCTCTTGGGCTCTAGGAGCCTAAAGAGCTGCATAGTGAGCAGGCAACTGGCTGTTGTCAGTGCTTACATCCCTAACCTTGCTTTCTCACACTCTGAGACTCCTGTCTTTGTAAAATGTGGGTTGCATATCTCTGTACTACCAAAATCAATAGTGCACTTCTTCTTAAAGGTGTGTGCTGAAAAAAATACAGAAAATTTGACAGCTTGAGAGAGACTTTCCATAAGACAGAAGTCCATGAGTCTATGAGTTAAGGTTTAACCATAAAATGTACAAGTGAAGAACTCACTGCTCTATCTGATTCCATAGATCAATGCAAAAAGGATGAAACCAGGAAGAGAAACAAGCAAACACCATACTATGCCGTTGCCTGCTTTCCTTCTCGCTCTATGTGTTGACAAAGATGAGTCATAATGACAAAATCAGTTTGTAGGCAAAAGGTTTGAGAACTTACCTATTCATTCACCATGTTTTCCTTATCTTGCATCTGGCAAAGTATGTTTACTCTCTTCTGATATTAAGAGTACTGGGCTAGAAGGAGCCATAGACAAATACAACATAAAACTTATATAAGTCATTCTTAAAACCTAATCTACTCTTTTACATAACAGCTTTAAGGAGTCAAACTGCTAGCTCTGCAAGTGCATGCAGTCAGAAGGGTGAGTAATTTGCTCACAGCATACTTTACTTCTAACATGCAACCCCACTGTCAAATCTCCACAATCTTTTGTCTTGGATTAATGGGCATTGGTCATGGCATATTGATCCCTTCCATCACAGGTTGCTGATGCTCTGCAACTGTTCTGCAGTTTTCAGTGACCATTTGTGGCTTCCTTCTGCACCACGTCTGCACATTACAGGTGAAGGTGCCTTCCAGTGGGATGCCATCATGAAGTGCAGACAGCAGGTGACTTCAGTGAGGCACCTTCTGAAGACTCAGTTGTGAGCTGTCCTTTGCCCATCTTGAGATGTATCTGTGAGGCTCTTTTTTAAGAGCAAGGCAGTAAGCAATGATTAAATTGCTGTAGTTACGGACATTTTGTAACACTGCCTTGAGAGACAAGTGCAAGCATTAGTTGGCATCAGTGCTTATGCTGGAATTTCCTAATAGCTCATTTGAAATTCAGGTTTTGAAGAACCACAAAGATTGTACAATACAGGCTATATATAACTTGGGTGGGAAAATGTTCTGGATATGTTAATATTTTTGACTAATTCTGAAACCTAGTTTCAACAGAGCATATTGCTTAAAATGAATCCTGAGTCAAATGGGGGAAAAGGGAACTTGTATGGACATCACTATTAGAATGAAATAATTCTTGTGCAGTTCAACAGCCCAAATTATCATTGTCTATTTTCCTTCGTTTTGTTCATCTTTCAGATGGGAACAAGCGAGGGAGAACTTGATGGGTTAAGAACTTCTAAGATTTGGGGAATATAAGCTTCATAAAACAGACTGTTTCATATGGAAGGGACCTACAGTGATCATGCAATCCAACTGCCTGACCAGTTCATGGCTGGCCAAGTTAAAGCCTGATATTAAGGACATTGTCCAAATGTCTCTTAAAAACCGTTAGGCTTGGAGCATCAACCATCTCTCTAGGAAGTTTCTTCCAGTGTTTGACCACCCTCTCAGCCAAGAAATTCTTCCTAACACCCAGCCTAAACCTTCCCTGGTACAGCTTGGAACCATTCCCACATGTCCTGTCACTGGATACCAGGAGATGAGCTCAGCACCTTCATCTCCACTGAGCAGCTGGTGATGCTGTGTTTGATGCATCCCAAGATGCCAAGGCACGCTGCTGACTCCCACTGAGCCTGCTGGCAGTCAGATCCCTGTCTGCATGGCTGTTCCCCAGCCACTCTCCCAATATATACTTGTGTCCAGTGTTATTCCATCCTAGATGCAGAATCTGGCATTTCAACTTGGAAAATTTCATTCCATTAATTGTAGCCCAATGCTCCTATCTATGTAGATCCCTCTCCAAGGGACTCTTGTCCCTCAAGAGTCAGCAACACCTTCCAGTTTACTACCATCGGCAAATTTCCTAATGGGGCATTCAACTCCTGCATCCAGATTGTCGATAAATATACTGAACAAAACAGCTCTGGAACTGAACCACAAGAAATAACCATAGTATCCTTCAACTGGTGCCAGTTGCCAGCTAGATAGATGTAGCTCCATTCACTAGAACCCTTTGAGCTCTGTCCTTCAGCCAGTTTTTCACCCAGACCAGCATGAACCCGCTTATCCCACAGTTGGGCTACTTGTCCAGGAGGATGCTCTGAGGGGCAGTATCAAAAGCCTTACTAAAATCCAGAAAGAAGGTGACCAGCAGGACCAGGGCATTGATTGTCCCCCTGTACTCAGCACTGGTGAGGTCATGCCTCAAACCCTGCATTCAGTTTTGGGCCCCTCACTACAAGAACAACATTGAGGTGCTGCAGCATGTCCAGAGAAAGGCAACGGAGCTGGTGAAGGGTCTGGAGCACAAGCCCTATGAGGAGCAGCTGGGGAGCTGCTCAGAGGGAGCTGGGGTTGTTTAGGGTGAAGGAAAGGAAGCTCAGAGGGCACTTTATTGCTCTCTACAAGTACCTGAAGTGAGGTTGTAGTGAGGTGGGGATTGGTCTCTTTCCTCTGGTAACAAGCAACAGGACAAGAGGAAATGGACTCAGGTTGTGCCAGGGGAGGTTTAGATTGGATATGAGGAAAAGCTGCTTCACTGAAAGGGTGGTCAGGCACTGGAACAGGCTGTCCAGGAAAATTGTGTAGTCACCATCCCTAAAGATGTGTGGATGTGGCACTTAGGGACGTGGTTTCGGGTGGACTTGTCAGTGATGGCTGAACAGTTGGACTTGATGATCTCTGAGATTTTTTCCAAGCTAAATTATTCAATGATTCTATCATTTTTCTAGGATTTTTAATCACATGGCCTTACTTTTTTTGTGCTGGGGAGGGGTTGAGGTAGGGTGAGAAGACTTCCAAAGAAGCTATTAAATAAGGATATTAGATACTTAATGAGACCTCACTATATAGAGAAGATTTTTTACCAAATAGGAACAATCCCTTTGCGACAGGAGCATTTTTTATCCCTTCATTTTGGTCTTTTAACTTCCTCAGTAAATACAAGTGGGTTTGTGCTGCCTGTTCATAGACTTAAAATCTTTTTCAAAAGCCTGGATTAAATGTTATTTGATATTGCTATAAAAGCTACTCAGTGAAACCTCTAATTCGAACACAGCTTTATTTTTATGTAAGTTTTAGAATTCCAATAGTGTCTCTCAAAATTTGTTTTGAGAATTCTGTACAGCAAACCTAAGCCAAATGACAAGATACCTTCCTTAGTACCAGACCAAATCATCCCATTGCCCTGAATACTAAAAGTGGAAAATGACCATGTGATGTGTATGCAATAAGTGTACCAGTGTAAACCACTCCACAGTGCAGTTTTGACCAGGGTATCATGGCCATGCTGTTTAACTGGGGATTATTTTCATGTTCTTCTGGTTTCAGTTGGGATTGCTGGTGATGTTACTATCCCTAGCTGCTTCTCTAGCTCCCTTCATGGGAGGCAGGTTTTTTGCCTTTACGTCTTTTATTTCAGCTCTTAGGAATCCAACGTAGTTTCAGAGATAGATGAGAGAGAATCTAGCATTAAATGCTGGAATAGGTGTGTGTTGTTTTTTGGTTTGTGTTGTTGTTGGTTGGGTTTTTTGCTTGTTTGTTTGTTGGTTTTTTTGTTTTTTTTTTTAAGGAAGCAATCCCTCCTTCCAAATTTAGGGTACTCTAACCAACACAGATGACCTTAGACACCGAAAGCATTCAGTTGCACTGAAAATAAAGATCAGCATCAGGAAATATGTTGTAAACTGCAGAAGTCTATGATGAAAAGTTTTCTTAATTTTTTTTCAACTGAAATAACTGTCTTGGGACAGAGTACATTTTCTTTTTAGTAACTGGTACAGTGCTGTGGTTTTTGGATTCAGTACGAGAATAGTGTTGACAACACACTGATGATTTGGTTGTTACTCAATAGTGCTTACCCTAAGCTGAGGGCTTTTTGATTTTCCATGCTCTGCCATGAGGAGCTGCACAAAAAGGTGGGAGTATGGCCAGGACAGGGGATCCAAACTGGCCAAAGGGATACTCCCTACCACAGAATGCCATGCCCAGTATTTAAACCAGAGGAGTTACCTGCAAGAGAGCTGATGCTGCTCAATGATGGCACATTGTGCATCACTTTTTCTCTTGGATTTTATTTCTCTCTTCCCCCACTTATCATTATTATATTATTAGCTGTTTTGTTTTTTCAATTATTAAACTATTTTTATCTCAACCCACAAGGTTTACCTTTTCTTTCCAGTTCTCCTCCCTACCATGATTGGGTTGAGGAGAGTGACCTTACAGCTGCATGGTATTTATTTTGTGGCTGGGATTAAACCACAACAATAACTGCTTTCATCTGCACTGGGATGTGCAGGAGAATCCTGACATATGGTCCTTGAGACCCTTCCTAGCTTCTCTGCTTAAAGCATTTGTTCTGAAAGCTACGTACCTTCTAATGGATACTCATCACTCATCTAATGGATAACTTGATGTCTGACCTAACAACTTATTTAAATGCTTATTGGACGGGTCTGGAGATCACCTTGTGAGCACAGAGGTAGGTATGTCTTTGATTATTTCCCTGGTTAGTGATGGGATCTAAGGCTCTAATGGATACACTCTGGAGGACCCAGTTACAGAAGCTTCCTTTTCTGCAGCTGTCCATCCTGCTTTATGCTACATGCCTTGTTTCCTGTGTGCAGCAGCAGGAGTGCTGGTGTCTGTATCTCCCTAGCTCCATTTCCTGTTAGTTCAGTAGCAGAACCCACCCCATGTTTGCCCAATGGATGGTGAGTTGCAGAGACTGAGAACCACTGGGCTCAACAGGGTCATGGATGGTGAGTTGCAGCTCTTAAGGCATGAGCACAGTCACTGCACCTTGTATTCACTCTCCTCAGAGACTGAGAACCACTGGGCTCAACAGGGTACATGTGTGAGGATATGAAGAGCGACAGGCAGCCACAAAGTGCTGGTACCTGAAGCTGACAGAGTTGCTTTTTTTTGGTGAGAGTGTTTGGTCCCCACATCTTGTCCTGTTTTTCTCCTGATCTAGCAACTGTACTGCTGAGCTGGTCTGCGCACACTGTCTGGTTTTGAGTAACGTTTGTTCACCACAGATTTTTATTTCTGTAAAAGCATGAGTTATCTGGTCATCCTTGTTTATTCCCACAATAGTTATCTTAAAAAAAAAAACAAAAGTGAAAAATCAAATCAAGTAATGTTTTTCATCTTTGGTTACACAGAACCAGTGGTAGTGTATGCTCAGGTACCTTGGAGTGGTCGGATGGTGGAGACTTCTGTAATTGCTTGTTAATTTTTAAAGCACAAAGTGGAGGAAATGAGATTTTTGGTGAAAGAGCTTGACTTATTGCACTATTGGAAAGAACAGGTCCATGCAAACCAAACAAGCAGTGGTATTGGTGTGGTCCTTTTCTGTCTGCTCAATGACATAATCTTGTGAGAGCCTGCACTAACTGTGTAAGATATTGTTGGTATTAAATTTGGGTGAAAAGTGCGTGGTCAAACATCCGCATTCAGAAGAACGAGACTGAACTAACACGATTAAATCCTTTTAGGCCCTCCTTTTTGCAGTTTTAAATGTCTTGAAGTATTTATTAGGAAAAGAGAATGCAGCTCTATCTTCATGAAAAAAAATCTCTTTTTCTTTGCCCTAGTTTAACAAAGCACTGAAGCACAGACTTGGATCCTTTGCGAATTACTTAAGGGCTCAGAGCTGTAAATCCCATTATTGAGGATTTAGGAGTAGATTAGATAACCACAAGAGGTCATAGTTGCTTCACAGATATAAGAGAAGAGGCCATATTTGAAAATCTTTTCTCTTTAGAGGAAAGCTGCCAAAAAAGAAGGTTGTTCTTAGTTCATGGAAAAAAAAAAAAGTGCTTGGCATGTGAATTTCCAATGTGAAATGCATGCAAAAGTAGGCATGGCATAAGAGAAAAGAACAGTTTTTTTAAAAGGAAGAGAGTACAAATTCTGCTTTGTATCGGGCTATTTGTAGAATTTTTTAAAGGGGTTCTCAGCTTGCTGAAGACAATGCTTTTGTAAATCCATCTATTCCATAATATTAGCCAAGGAATTAACTTGATCCTGGGTATTTCAAATGGTATTTTGAAGACTGATTTGATATCTCATCTGCTTGTCATACTTTCTGCATTCTAAAGTAGTTTGCTTTAGAAATCTAGGATGGGTAGCAAAAGGAGCCATTTTCACTGTCATTTCACTGTTAATAATTTTCTGTTGTTTCTATATCTTGTGGGTAGATCACACAAATGAAAATTTCTTCTACTTTATTTGAAATCTGCTTGCAATACATATGTAAACTCCAAATGTGGAGTGGCAAAACACCAGAATCACTTTCTGACTAAATGAGCTCCTACTAGGGTCAGATCATCCTTGTGTTCTTCAACATGTTCAGGAGTGCTTCATTTCAGACTTCTGCATCATTGCATGTACCTGTGTCTGATTTGCTAGCAACAGTAAAGTGTTGCCAGTGGTTCACAGCAGCCAAAAGAGATAATGCAGCATTCTTGTTGATGTAGTACTGGCAGAAGAGGATGAAGAAGAAAATAGAGAAAATAATTAAAAGGAAGGAAATAAAAAGAAAGGCATCTCATTGATCCTGATGTTTTTGGAAAGGTATGTTGACACTTCCTGTGGTTTCCTGTGTCATCATCTGCAAGTGGTAGCTGAGTCTGCTGAGTGGTGGATGCTCCCTCCTAAGCAAGGGGAGGACACTCCCTGACTTTTCACCCACAAACCAGATGCAAAGCAGTGACCTCTGATCCTCAGGACTTCATTATCGAAACCCTCAGCTTCCCTCTTCCGTGTCTTTCAGAAACGGATAATCTTCCTCAGTGCTGAGGGGGAGGAGTGAACACTAACTTCCCACCCCGAAAGGCTTGGCAGTGCATTTTCAGTGTCTGCCAGCAGTAATTGTTCTTGTGGATGCAGACACCTAGGAAAATGTGTTTGTTTCTCTGCAGCTCTGGCACTAGAAAAGAGCTGGTAAAGGAGCTACATGTTTAACCCTCCTTGTGTTCATACTGATGGTTGCTAGGTACTTGGAAATGCAGACATGTTCTCATGTTTAGAACTTAAATTCAAAGAAGCAGATGCCTGGGAACCCGTTGATGTACAGAAGCAAACATTTTCCTAGAAGTGCAGAGTCCTCTCGTTTAAGAGGTGCCAGTTCTCATGCAGAGCTTTGGTACCACAGAGCCATTGCCACAGCCATGTGCAGCACAGTTGATATCCCCAGTGCACTTAGGGTACAGCTGCAGCAGATAAGGTGCTGGGCTGTATGTGACAGCAGGATTGTTGTGCTCCTTTGGCTGATTACAGAGGGAGCTCGGCCCTGGGTCTAACAAAACTACAGTGTGTTAGTTTGTATTATTGATTTGATTTCTTTTCTGTTTCTTTTTCCTTATTAGCCCACTTGCATGGAGCTGCCAGAGGAGCTGTGTCAGCTGGCAGACATGCAGAAACTGAGAAGGGAGAAAGCAATAGAAGACTACAGAATGAATGAGGATGGTCTTTTAATCCAATCAGCCATGGAATTTAATAAAGAGAAACAATCCTCAGAAGGACAGAAACTACAGAGGTTATAGTGATTGCTTTCCCAAAAAAAAAGAAGGAGGGTCTCAAACAAAACACATACTTCAACAATCAAGGATGTACTTTGTCAAAGCAGAGCTTGAAAATCCAATTCATGTAAAATCTGTGGGAGGACCTTAAACTGACCTCGAGCAGACTGTATGAATTTAATTTCTGACACAGATGATTTGATGAGCTTAGACTGGGTGTTTGGAGACATCCAAGTGAAAAAAGAGGCTATTCCCCTTGCAGAGGTGTCAAACAAAAGCTCCTGGCTTTACCATGACAGGTAATTCAACATTCCATTGTTGAATGGAAATAACGATGGTCTGTCTTTTGGAGGAAATTCCTGCTGTGTGGAAAAAGTAGCAGAATTTTCTTGGGTAAATATAAGTACTGCTTTCCCTTTGGTTCTCTTTTGGGAATGGCATAGAGAAAAGAAATATAATGGAATGGAGTCATCACTGATGCACAAGATTAAAAATTACTATTTTCTTCAAGAATTAAAGAGTTATTTTTTAATGGTCCATCAGGCAGTGATGCTGCTCAGTGCCAGCTGTTTGTCTGAGCGTGGTACTAACAGGTAACCAGAGCATGCACGCCCCCTAAACAACAATTCCTGGCTGTGCTTAGGGGTACAACCAGCATCACTAGTTAAGGACAACTCCAGTGAAGTTTTACTGGAGCAGTAGCAATGATCTTATTTTTATATCCTAGCAACTGTGTGTGGTGGTTTAAGCTCAGCTGGCAACTAAGGACGATGAAGCTGCTCCCTCCCACCCTGCCCCAGTGGAATGGGGCAGAGAATCAAAAGTAAAACGTGTAGTTAAGATAAGAAAAGTTTAATAATTGAAAAAAAATAGAGTAAATAATAAGAATGACAAAAAAGGAAAGAAAAACAATACAATTGCTCACCCTATGCTAATTCCAGATTCCCTTCCTGAATCCAGCTCGGCCCTTTCCAAGTAGCTGCCCTCAGTTATACTGGGCATGATGTCCTGTGGTATGGAATATCCCTCTGGTCAGTTCTGGTCAGCTGTCCTGGCTGTGCACCCTCAAGATTTCCTTCTCAGTGGCAGAGGATGAGACAGGACAAGTGTTTCACTTAGGATAAACACGATTTAGTAAAACTCAAGACATCAGTTTTTTTTATTCTGCATGCAAAACTCAGTACTGTCCCAGCTACTGAGGAATTAACTCCATCCAGCCCAAACCAGGACACCGGTACCTACTGAGCGCTGGAATGACCTAGCTTAGTATGAAATACAGATTTTTAGCGCTGTGCAGTAGGTGATATGGATTAATCATCCACTTAAGGATTTACTCTAAGTGTACTGCTTAATGGGTTTTGGGAGGCAGCGGTGCCGAACAGGCGATGGCCACACCGCGTTTACGGTGCACAACATGTTCGCAATTAACCTTCAGGCCTATTTCCTGCAGAGCTCCTCCAACGCAGCTCCTGGCGCATGACCCAGCGACAGCGGCAGAACGCGCGGAGCCCCACAAATGCCCGCACGTGTGAACCCTGACAGCGCCGCGCTTCCAGCGCCGCCGGCCCCTCACCGCTCTCGCCACCTGCGGGGGCTGCCTGCCTGCCGTGGCGCCTCCGCGACACGCGCACACGCCCGGCACGAGCTCCCCGCCTGCCCCGGGCCCGGGAGCGAGCGGCCCCGAGCGCCGAGCGCGGCCGGGCCCACCCGAGCCCCCCGCGCCGCCTCAAGGGCGAGCGCGCGTCACTTCCGGGACGCACCCGCCTCCCCGCGCCAGCATCGCGAGACCCCGCCCCGCCTCGCGCGAGACTCGCTGGCTCACCCGGCCGTCTGGCCGAGTCCCTTCGGCAATTTCCGTCACCGCCAGACCCGACCAATCGGCCGCAGGAGCGCATCGATGAGGAAGGGCCCCCCGCGGGGTCCCTGCGGGGCCGAGCCCCGCGGTACGGGCCTGGGGTCCGTGCGACGGCCACGGCGGCGCGGACGGGGCGGCGGGGCCCAGCCGCGGGGCCGGAGCGGCGGAGAGGCATGCGGGGTTCGATTGATCAGGCCTGGGCATGGCGCCTCTCCTCCCCCCCGCCATGGCTCCCCGTGTCCCTGCTCCTCTCCTCTCAGTGAGCGAAAGTGGCCGCCGCCGCCGTCCCAGCGCCCGCAGCCGCCGCCTCCTCCTCAGCACCAGCGCGGGCGCCATCTTGGCGAGGCAGGAGCCGGGAGCGCCCCGCGGCAGGAGACAGGCAACGCCAGCCCCGGCAACGCGGGGCGAGAGGCCGGGTGGAGCAAGCGGGGGAGCGAGCCCGGGAGACACCCCCAGCCCCCCGCCGCCGCCGCCGCGTCGCCGCCGGGCCCGCTACCCAGGTGAGCCACCGCGGCCACTGCGCAAGGGCACGCCGGGCCGGGGCTACTGGAGGCGGCAGTGGGGGCACCGGCTGGGCAGGCCGCGGCTTCACCCCCCGCGCCGACCGGCGGCCGCAGCAGCCGGGCCTCTTCTTAAAGAGACAGGCCCCTTCCCCGCCCTGCCCGCCGGATGCGCCTCGCGGTACCGGCGGCCGTGGAGCCCGTTCCTCCCCCCAGCCCCCGTCTAGAGCGGCGGCCGGGCCCCGCCGGG